>NW_011889052.1:1784251-1829760 GCF_000151845.1 Pteropus vampyrus | reverse complement strand
GTAGCTATTCATATGTCAGGTGCTGTTTTGGGACACAGCCGAAGAAAACAAAAAAGGTCCCTGCCCTCAGGGAGTTTTCTGTTCCTTTATAATATCTTTATTCCTAAAAAAATGAACATTTGGTTTGAACTGAAAAGTCTGTTTTGAATCATTACATCTGCTTTTTTCAGTATTACTGACAAGAAAGCACATCAGATGTTAATCACAAAAATATTAATAAGCCTGCTCATGGAGTTTTAATTTATTTTTCTGTAAGAAAATAACATTTACATGTTTATCGGTCTTTTGTTTTTAAATTTTTTAAAAAATTAAAGTATGATGAGAATATAATATTACAGTAGTTTCAGGTGTACAATATAGTGATTTGACATTTATATACCTTACGGTATGCTCACCACACTGTCTAGTAATCGTCTTTCACCGACCAAACTTATCACAATATTGTTGACTATATTCCCTTCACCTTTTTCACTCACCCTTTTACCCACTTCCCATCTGGCAGCCATCTGTTTTCTCTGTTTCTGTAAGTCTGTTTTTATTTTGTTCATTTTTTTTTGGAGTCCACATGTAAGTGAAATCATATAGTATTTGTTTTTCTCTTTGACTTAGTTAGCATAATAGGTCCTCTAGGTCCATCCATGTTGTTGCAAATGGCAAGATTTCGTTCTTTTGTATCGCTGAGTGATATTCCACTGTATGTATATACCACATCTTCTTTATCCATTCATTTATTGATGGACACGTGGATTGTTTCCATATCTTGGTTGTTGTAAATAATGCTGCAATGAACATAGGGATGCGTGGAGTTTTTTTATTTTTTATTTTTTGGCGAAGCAACCCTTGGTTGACCTCACAGATTGCAAGGACCTTGTCAGCTTACAACCTCTTATTTATTTATTTTTTATGCCTACAGCACCTGGTCTTCTTAGGTGGTCTCCTATCCAATTACTAACCAGGCCTGACCCTGCTTAGCTTCCAAGATCAGACAGGATCAGGCTTGTTCAAGGTGGCATGGCTGTAGACTGGAATTTTTATTCTAGTAGAGAAGACTAATGATAGACAAGGAATAGGCTTGTCTTTTATAGATAATAGCAGGAAGGCTTGAATGGCTGGAGCCTAAAGAGCAACAAGGAGGAGTAGAAGAAATAAAGTCTTATAGGTAGACAGGGGCCAGATCTTGTAAGAACTGTGAATTTAGGGTTTATTCAGAGTGCATTGGGAAGCCACTGCACAAAGGTTTTTATAGCAGGAGCTATTTGATTTATTTATATTTTGGATTGCTCTACAGAGAATAGACTATAAGAAGGCAAATATGGAAGTAGGAAGATCTAATGGAGACTCTTTAAATCCAATGATTGATGATGGTGGCTTAGATAGGAATGGTAACAGTGGAGGTGGTGGGATTCATGATGTACTGTAAAGGTGTGCTGATAGGTTTTGCTGATAAATTGGAGGATGTGGTTTCTTGAAATCCTGATCCATGGCCAGAGATTAGCCCAGTGCAACTGCTGGGCAAATGAGGACAACTAGCTTAGCACCACTGGGCATGGTACTTTGTTGTTCCATAAAGCTCGAAATGGCTCCCTTAAGTCGCTTCAAGAAATTCATTAGGATAATTTTATTGATGCCTCCCTTATAAGAAGGCAGACTTTTCAAGACTGTTAATTTTTACTTTATTATGTTAAAAACAATAATAGTTATGCTTTTGGTATGTAGGTTTGCTTAAACCAGATTTTTTACCAGAAATGCTAATGGCCCTGTAATTACAAAGGACTTCTACCATAAAAGAGGTATATCTATCTCTTTGAGGTTATTTTGTTTTTCTGAGCCTCAGGACCTATCTAGAATAAAGATAACACCAATTAATAGGAATTTTAGATGAAATAATGTATGAAGAGCACACACACGGCTCAATGCATATTAGTTTATTCTCAGTGGAAATACTTGTTCTGACTCTGGTGGAGTCTTCAAGAGTATTTTTCAGGATATCAGTGCATTGTATTTATATAGTGACTGTTTACTTTCAGAGTAACAAATAAGGATTTTATTGGTAGGAAGCTTAAAGTTACATGAATTTCTTTACTGTCACCTGACTAAATCAGAGAAACAACATGTTTGATATTTTCATTTTCTTATCTTTTGTTTCTTTAACTGTAGGAGTTAGTATGTTGGGCTTACGTCTTAGGATTTTATCATATTTATGAATGTTATTTATAAATGTTATTTATAATAACTTGATAACATGAGACCATGAAAATTACAAATGGCCTAAATTCATTCTTGGGTTGTAATAGTGACCCTGCCTTTATTTGACTCTGGGATTATTTAGTTCCACTCTTAATCATCAGTAAATATTAGCAACAGAGATGACATTCCCCATTAAATGGACAGAAAATAAGATGGTGGGTTGGAGATTTATTTCTTCTACTATTACCTGCTGCCACCACCTTTTATAACCTAATGATTCTTGAACGATTTCTAATCCATGCTAACTCTCATCCACACTGGTGTGTTGTAACTGTGGCTGAAGGTCTTCAGTCATGAAGTCAGAAGCATTTATTGATCATATACCAGGCATATGCACACTTTGTCTTTGAGGTGTGTTTTTCATTAAGTTTTCCAATTTTACTAACCCTGCATCCTGACCATAGTTCCTAAATTGGAAGTCCCTAAAACTTATGAGAAATGTTCTGAACCACTTAGACATTTTAATAGTGGGCCTCCAAAAGTAATCTCCATATAAAAAGTGATGTTTTTTGTATTTTGTTTTTTTTACAAGAGGGACAAAAAATAGTTTTTTTATTTTCTGAAGCTCCTAGCTGCTCTGAAACAGAGACCTAATTCATTACTTTAAAACATTGTTTTGACTTTAAGCATATAGTTGAAAATCCTACTTTTGTTTTATGTACGTTGTTATCTTTACCTTATTTACATGGCAGTTGTGTCCAAGTCTGAATGGTGCAGGTGAGTTGTTCTTCGGTACCTCTTCCATGGACTCGTAGAGCAAATGTGCCACTTTTCTGGTGTACTTTTACATGACCCTGTTATTTGTCATTTAGGTTTTGAGAGGCTAAGGAGGTACATTTAGGGTAGATATTTAATGTTGTAACAATAAAGTTTTTTGCTATGAGCTGATTTTATTACATGATTTGGCAGTTTTGTTAGAAATACTGTGTTTAGAATTTTTTTGTGGAAAAGTTCTTTTCTGGATGAAGTCTCTCGTTTAACTTTTCCAGTTATTCAGGAGGAAGCTCTATTTATCTTTTGAACAACTTGAGTTCAGAAAAGGAAGGCAATAGAATATCCAAGGTAAGAGAATGAACTCTGGAGAGAGGCTGACAATTAAGTACTAGTTTTTACACTTGATAGCTTGTGACTGTGGGCAATAATGTGACCGCATTGTAACTCAGTTTCCTATTCTGTAGAATGGGGGTGATAATAGAGTGCTGTGAGGGTTCAGGGAGAGAAAAGCACTTAGCCCCAAGAGCCAGTCATGTAGCCCTTCAACTTTCACTATTCCAGTTATGTGTTGGAGTACCTAATAATCACACTTCTTTAATCTAATTTGGAAGTTTTTTTGTATTTTGCCTTTTTTGGTGAGGATGGGGTTGAGAATAGTGTCCTAAATTAAATTTTGGCGAAATACAACAAAACTCGCTATTGGATCCCTGACCTGATGCTTAGGAACAGTGTTTCCCAAACTTGGTATCCAGTTCCCAAAATTGGAGTCACATTGGGAGTTGTTTTTCTTTTTTTTAATCACCTTTATTGAGATATAATGTGCATACAATAAATACACCTATTTAAATGACAACTTGGTAAGTTTTAAAATATACACCTGTGCAGTTGCCGCCTAATCAAGATACTGAACACATCCTTGGAAGACTTGAAAGTTTTTTATTTTCACTAGTTTTATTTTTTAAAATATATGCACTTTATTGTTTGTAAGACTGAAATGGTATAGCCACTGTAGGAAATAGTATGGCAGTTCCTCAAAAGATTAAAAATAGAACTACCACGTAACCCAGCCATTCCACTTCTGGGTTTATACCCCAAAGAATTGAAAGCAGGATCTCAAAGAGATATTTGTACACCGTTCATAGCAACATTATTCACATTAACTGAAGAGATGAATGGATAATGTATATACATACAATGAAATATTATTCAGCCTTAAAAAAGAAGGAAATTCTGCAATATGCTGCAACATGCATGAATCTTGAGGACATGCTAAGTGAAAAAAAGCCAGTCATAAAAAGATATATACAGTATAATTCTGCTTATATGAGGTACTTAGAGTAGCCAAATTTGTGAAGATAGAAAGTAAAATGATGGTGGTCAGTGGGAGGGGAAAATGGGAAATTAGTATTTAATGGGCATAGAGTTTGGTATTTACAAGGCGAAAAGTTAAGGGGGTGGATGGTGGTGATGGTTGCCAACACAGCAGTGTGAATGTATTTAATACCGCTGAACTGTGTACTTAAAAATGGTTAAAATGGTAAGTTTTATGTTATGTATATTTTACTACAATTTTAAAAAAGGAAAAAATGCACTAGGTAAAAATAAAAACATTCAATAAGGTTTATAATAAAATATTTTTTTATCGCAGAGTTCAGTCCTCCTCTTCAGCCATTTAAAAAAAAATGAAGCACTGATACATGGTGCAACCTGAATGAACCTGGAAGCACTATGCTGACTGAAAAAAGCCAGGCACAAAAGTTCACATACTGTGTGATTTCATTTATATGAAATATGTAGAATAGGTAAATCCATAGAGACAGAAAGCAAACTGATGGTTGCCAAGTGCTGGGGGGACTGGGGTTTGACTGCTTAGTGGTTATGGGTTTTCTTTTGTGGTGATGAAAATATTTTGGAACTAGATAGTTGGTGGTTGCACAACATTGTGAATGTACTAAATACACTGAAATTGTGTACTGTAAAAAGGTCAACTTTATTTTGTGAATGTCACCTCATTTAAAAAAGAAATAAAATTTTAAATAACTGTTCAGGCCCCACCCTGAAGAATTTTCAGTCTGCTAGTTGTGGAGCCTAGTGAGGAATAGAGATGTTTGTGCCAGAATGCAGGATACCTGGCTGTGAATTGTTATTGCCGAAACACGTCAATGGGCTAGTAGGTAGCTTGGTAGGGCTACCTGTTGGTTCATTTTTCTCTGGTTGGGGGCAGTGTGGTGGAGAATTAGGCTGCACAGAGTCAAATCTTGATTCCGTGCATCTGTTTCTGGTTAACCTTGGATTATTGACATTTTGAGGTGGGTGATATGATGCTGTTATTCAGGAAGCCAGAAGGTATGTTACCTCGAGAATGTTTCTTGCTCTCACACCTCTCAAAGAAGAATTTAAGCCTGGGTGAGTCTTACTTGTCAGTATATTGGAGGCTTTGTTCTCTTCTGCTTGCCTTAGGCCTGCTGTTTTGATCTCCAAGGGCCCTTGAACTGGCATCAGCCCTTGGCAACTGCTTGATCAAGATGGTCAAATAATGGCAGTACCAGGCTTAAGCTCATTATGAACAAATGGACAGATGGTAGTTTGGACCTTTTTGCCAGAGGTTTCCTATGTAGTCTGTAAACAAAATAAATGGCTTTATGTTTTCAATTTAATTTCCCTGCTGTTTAATGGTGTTTATCTTTTGTGCCAGGCACACAGTCTTGGGTGTGGATGAATGTGGAGTTGGACAGGTTCTGACCACCATTTCGATATAGGGATTTTCTTCCTCTGGCTTCATGAAGCAATATGTAGCCTGTTCATTTTAGATGTATACTTTAACAAAGGAAAAAGCGAGGGAATGGAGGGTGTTGGAGAAGGGAGTGTGCTCTTGATAAGTGTCTATTTCCTTTCAACCAGGTTTATGGTTTGAACAAATATATGATTCATGTTTGGTTGTTACTTTTAGGACTGTTTGGAGAAAAGGCTGTATTTTGACTTTTATTTTCAGTTTTATAGTCCTGATAGCTTTACTTCAAGAGGATGCATTGTAGGGTAACTTTTAACCTTTTGTAGGATTCATGTGTGTTTAGGTAGGGAAGATAGGGCTTTTGTAGAAAAATTGAGGTCTTAAAATCATTGAAATAGTATTGTTGTGTTCTTGATAACTGTAGTGGTTGTCTTTCTTTTTTTTCTGTCTTACAGTGTCTGGGCCTTAAGCTTCTCTGTGTAATGATTGAGGTCTTTCCTCCTAAAGGAATTTTGAGTTCTATCCTTGGAGTTTGTTGCCTCACTTTAGGACTCTGGCCTGGCCTGAATGACATTTCCCTCCTTCATTTTACATTTCTGAGCCTGATTTACAGTTTTTGTCTCCTACATTCTTGTCAAAGGCTGAACCTCTTCTCACTCAAACATGTATTTTTCTAAATTGCTGTGAACTGAGCTACTGGCCACTTAGATTTGCAGAGTTGTCTAAAATAAGAGGAAATGAGTTCTAAGGGAGGTTCTGAGTTTTCACACTCCTTGTTACAGATAATTGAAGTTTCTGATTATATGAGAGAGTTCTATAAGGGTAAATTCTATAAGGGCGAGTTCTATAAGAGTGAATTCTTTAACTATTAAAAGCAAAGCAAAGTGACTTAGGAGGTAGACTTACCACTAATGTACACAACTGATCTTGTAACTGTTATCTTTTTTAAATCTGTGTGCAGTGAATTGGTTATATAAAGTTTTCTTGCTTCTGGAAATTTTATTTTAACACTTAACTATGGTATACTTGTGCCTGTACCTGTCCAACAGTAGAGAATAAGACATGATTTTTATGCTGATGGAGTTTGGCAGGAAGCACTTTGGAGCAGTGTCATCAGTGGGGCAGAGAGGAATGTTAGATTCTGGGGGAACCTAAGGGGCCTGATCTAAGTTGGGAGCTCATGGAAGGCCTTGAGAGTGACTTAGCCTTAAGTATGAGGTTTTATCTAAGTGTGGGAAGGGCGAGTGGGGTACGTTCAAGGCAGAGGAAAGAAGAAGTAATGGCTTAATAACCTGAGTTAATAAGATATTTTATTGTTTTGGCTGAGGGTGGTTGTATACTTTGGGTTTTATAATTTCATAAGTTAGTGTCTTGGGATTTATAGTTATTTTTTTAATCTGCTAAATGACATTTTGTACACAGATTTCATCCAAAATATTTTTGCACTGCTTGCCTTGACTCTGCTACCTATCGTAGAAACTGACACTGACAAACTCTAGGGTTGGATGGAAGTTTTTATGTATACTAGGGTCTAGGATTGTTTTTCTTAATGAAATTCACAGGATTTTTATGTGTCTTAAAATTTCCTTAAATTTTCAAGTCTAGTTTCTTTTAAATTTTCAAGCTTTAAATTTTCAAGTTTAGTTTCTAAAAGACTAGACAACTTTTGCTTTTGTAATAGTCATCTCTACAATACTGATACCTTATTTGGAGAGAGAAATTAAAAAAAACATAAAATTCAACTGGATTACATAATTGAGGCATATAGATGTCAACAGGATAAGTCTCATGAGCTTAATTTCTAATCTATTGTGTCCACTGTGTTTAAAGTAATGAATGCTGGAAAAAGTAAAAATTAAGTCATGCCCAAAGCTATGCTGTAGTAGATGCTTTTATTTCATGAGTAGTTGAGAAATGGTAGGAAGCTTGCTGTAATCATCACTGTTTCTTTTGCATAATTAGTCCCTTTGAAGAATTATGAGGTAAAATTATAATTATCTCAAGTGTGCTGAATTAGTTATTTTTAAAGCTGTGATTATTTTATCTGCATGGAAATTTATTCATTATCTTTCCAAAATATTGTAAAGATCTTGATCCAGCAGAAGCAGCATAGTTATTTAGTAAAATTATTTCTGCTGTTTCTTGGCTGGAGAACTGTTTTGTGCTTGCTTATTATAAGGAATGTTTGGCTAATAAATGTCTGGATGATGCATTTATTATAACTTGGTAGCACAGTCTCAAACATCTTTGGCGACCCTTTATTTGCCAAAAATAAGCTAAAAATTGTGCAGAGACAGATTTACAGTGAGTCTAAGAAAGTATTGTGAAATTGTAGTCCCTAAACAAGTTAACAAAATCATTCATCTAAAAAAAAAAGCAATCCCTAAAAATTAAAAAAAAAAGAAATGAAAACAATTATTCGGCTAATTTAGGTTATCGAATTCTAATTACTGTCAGCCCTGCAGTTTAGCTTAAATACACACCATACTCAACCCCCAACTCAACCTAATTTAAAGCCTATTTTGTTTTAATTTCCCAAGAGAAATAGCAGGAGGGGCTTAGTCCACTTCTTTGAGATAACAGCGTGGTCATGAGTCATGGAAAAATCGGACTTCAGGGCATTAGAAAAGGTACTTTAGAAGTATTGAGAGGAGTGTGTGTAAAACAAATTGGCATTGAGTTAAGGCTTTTCATAACTGCTGTTCGGAAAGTTGTGAAAACCATTAACTTATTTGATGTCAAAGCCTGAACTGAATTAATGAAAGGTTGTTTAGTCGTTATCCTACTTAGTGTGAATATTCATTTATTTTATCAAAGAACTATTAACCTATTCGGTATGTTATAGAATATTTGGTAGGAAGTGCACCATATTAGCTTTCTAAAATCTGAAAAATTTGGAATTTGAAATATCCGACCCCAAGAATTGTGGGCCTATAGTTTTGGGCAGTGAGAGATAAGCTGAGTATTTATTTATTTATTTTTTAATAGGAAAGAAGAGGGTGGGATGAAGTATGCATGGGATATTTACTTTGGAAAAATAATTTTTTGGAGTTTCATTTTAGGAAAACATTCTTTTCAGGTCAGGCCATATTATAAACTGCTCTTCAAATTCTGGACAGTTGGAATTTGAAGGAGGGAGTTGTTGTTTGTCCAAAATAAGACTTAAATAATAATGACAAACATTTATTGAAAATCGATCTATATTCAGTATAGGTAAGCTCTTTTGGGGTAATATTTTAATCTAAATTCTTTTTGTGTAGTATTTAATCGTCACACCAACCTTATTTAGAAGGTTTTCTGTTCCTCACTTGACAGATAAGGAAACTGGTGGTTAAGGGACACAAAACTAGTGAGTGATTGATAGAGCTCAGATTAACTCTTAAGTAGTGTAGTTCCTTTACAACTACTGTAAATGGCTTTCTACTCTGTTGCGACCTATAACTGAAATTAATTTCTAGTAAAACCTTGTACTTTAGCTAGTTTACTTGGGACCTGTCCATGTAATGAATATTTTTCATTTTATTGAGTAGTCCATATGGGAGATGCTGAGTGCTCATGAGATATACCCAGGATGGGACTCAGATTTTGAAAACCAAATGTAATGTTTGGTCAAGTGAGATTGGTGGTAGTGTTTGGGTGGGAAGGGGAGGTGAATAAGAATCACCTGGAACTCTGAGAACATGTGTCAGCTGGCCCCTTCCAGAATTTGTCTATGGCATAGGGATTGGAGTTCATGTGATTGATTATACTTTCTTCCAACAGTGAATAATCACGATTATTCATAAGGTAAGATGACAGTGATGGAGATGCATAATTTTCAGGTCCTTTCTCTTCTGCTTGAGAACACTCACTAGAATGCAAAGGAGAATGCTGTAGGCCTTAAAAACTCTTGGTCTTAAAAAATAGTTACTAGCTAGATTGGGAAAAGTTTCATTTTAGGAAAAACACTATATTCAGGTAACCTTGAATCTACTCTAATTTATGGGAGGAAAAAAGTTGTTTGCAATCTTCAGTACTTTAGTTAATAATCTGTTAATTTTAATCCCCATAATGAATCCCTTTATCATTGTTGAAAACTGCTGCTCTCTAAAATATTCCAAGAGTACTAATCCTTTTCTGAGGCTTTTGCCATATCTAAGGTGATAAGTCTTTTTTTCTCTCCACTTTATGTTGTTTTATATCTGAATGTAGGGACTAGGGAGTTTTATATACAGTAGTTTGTTACTTAGAAATCTTATTTCAAAAGGAGTAACTTCCTACTTGAAGAATGAGTCTAAGGCCAATCCTGAAAAGAAGGGAAGTAATTTAGAGGAAGTAAATTTGAAGGCTAATGTCTAATCTTAGTAACTTGAGCTTTTGGAAGTTTCTTTTCAAAATGTTAGAAAATTAACTCTTTTTTAAACTAACAGTTTTATCAGTTAACTTAGGAAAGCTAGGCTTATCTTTAATTTAGTCAATGAATACATTTATTCAGTGCTATTTTTGACTCTGCTAGACATTGTAGAGAATATAGAAATGAAAATACAGCTTTTTTATTAAAGCTTACAAATACTAGTATCTAACATTTAATTGTTAGCTGTTATGTGCTGAGAATTACTTTCCTGTGTTAACTCATTTAATAATTACCACTATCCTGTGAAGGTAGGAACCATTATTTTCCCCATGTGTGCAGATGACTACATTGATACAGTGGCACAAAGGGGTTAAGTAACTTGCTCAAAGATTCACAGCTGCTTTGAACTCTAGTTCTCTCTACCAGGGCACACAGTATCAAGTGATGTAAGTTTATGTAGTTATTTAGGAAAGAGCACTGAGAGAGACCAAGTGCTATAGGAATTCAGAGAGGAAGAAAAATTTGTACTGGAGTAGCCAGGGAAGCCTTCTTAGGGAGGGTGTAACTCAGCCTTAAAAGAGATAAAAGGAGTGTTATGAGTGAGGGGAATCAGCCCTGGGCAGTGTTAAATTGTGCTTGAACACAGTCTCCCTGTAGGGAAGAGGGGATAGACAGTGTGTAGTGTAAGGAGGTTGTATGGGGAAAAGGGCAGTATGCGAATGTAGCCCCAGAAGGTTAGAGCCCAAGATGGATCTTTGCATTTGCACTGCTTTGTCTCTTATTTTCTTTACCTAATAAACTGTGTAGATCTTTCTAAGTCTCAGTACATTTTAAAATTTATTAATCCTTTTCAAAACCATAATATATCCATTCAGTAGATTCAGACAGTGCAAAAGGATATATGATCTGTAAAGGCAATCACGGTAGAGTTTCCTGTGTCTTTTTTGAAAGTGCATGTCAGTGTTCCTTGTTCTTTGCTGAAGCCTTGTTCCATAGATCTGTACACCCCACTGTTACACAAAGGTATTACAGGGTACATACTCAGCATGTTTTTTCTTTTAATAATCTATCTTTGAGATCATTTGTTAACCATTTTTTTAATGGTTACATAGTAAGTCATTGTATGGATGTATTCATAAGATACTTAACTAGTCCTCAGAAGGGACATATAGGTTGTTTCTTGTTTTTCGCTTTATAACGTCGTTATTGTTGAAGTGTTCATTTTTGAACATAAATGTTTGCATCCATGTGAGAATATATTTGTAGGATAAATTCTTGTAAATAGAATTACTAGTTCAAATGGTGCATGCAATTTAAATTCTAATAGCTGTTGCCAATGGCCCTACAAAGGAGTCGCTCCCTACATTAGTAATAGTGTGTTCTTTTTGTAACTTAATCCCTTTAATACTCAGATACTGAAATTCTTCAACCACGTTATGCTTAAAATCCGTTGATCTTACTACCCTGTTACTACCCCTCATCTTTTTCAGTTCCAACTTCTTTGAGTTCATAGGCCATCACTGTAACCACCCCTTTGTATGTATTCTCAACTTTCTTCTTTCCATCTTATGTGGAAAAACCTTAGCCCTGGTTAAATCCAACTCTTCCCTTATTCTACGCCTGTAACTAAATGTAGTTGGAAAAAGAAAAAAAAATATGCCAACTGAGCTCACTTTGAACTCATGACCCATACTTAACCTCAAAGGTGGCATGTAGCAGTGCTCATCAGTCCACTAAGTTTTCTAAGTCTGTTACTTCTACCCTATGACCAACTGCAAGGATTTTCCCCTGTGTTGGTGGATTGCTGGTTTATTTCCTCTTTAGCTAGTCATGTAATATGGATACTTTCTTTGAAACACCCTCTTCCTTTCTGGTACTCATCATAGTGTTCTCACTGTTGTTTTCAAATATCTGTCTCCTTCGTGCCAGCCTCTTTCATGTTGCTTAGTCTCTACGGATAGACGCCTGTCCCCATTCCACAAACTTGAGGGCTTTGTTTTCTCGTGTAATGATAACTTGACTGGGCATTAATCTTTTCAACTAGTTGAGGAGGGAATGTGTGTAGGGTTAGGAAAAAGCCTCTTAGATGGGGCTCATTCCACCTCACCCTTTGATTAGGCTTCTCTCCCCGAGGGCACTCTCATACCCTCACCGTGGTCTTCTCATCCTTGTACAGTTCACGTCCCAGCCATTTCACATTCTGCTGCCAAGGCTGTCTTTTTAAACCACAAAGCTGATCATGTCATTCCATTGACTTTCCCTTGCTTACAGAAAGAATACAGTTTGCTGTGCAGGACATTATAAATCCTTCAATCTAACCATTGCTTATCTTTCCAGCCCCATTTTCCAGTAGCCTCCTCTCTGAATTCTTGTATTTAAGGTCATTTACTCAGGCTGTTCCCTCACATTAGAAAGTGTTTCTGAGCCACCATCACTCTACTAAATTCCTCCCAAGGAACTTGTCCTCATTCTTCAAGGTGTCCAGGTCAGATGTTACCTTCTATGAAGCCTTCTGGCACAATTGCTTACTTTTCTCTCTGTTCATACCAGAGAAGATAAACTCCTGTTATAGTACTTAATGATACTGTTTTCTCTAAGAGCACCTTCCAGATAAAGCTGCTCTCTAGTAGCTAGAACAGGGAATGGCCCATAGAAAACCCTTGGTGTGTGTTAGATTGATTATCAGGGAGATAGAATTGAGAGGCCACTGGGCCTGGCTGGCATGGAGGTGTTCACCATTATATTGATGTGATGGGTGAAAGAGTGACTGACTGAGGAGGAAGCACAAAGGGTTGATGGGAGTGCCTGCCAGAAGTTATCTTTAAATGACCTGATATTTGCTGTAAATATTTTATAGAAAAATCTATAACATAAAATTAAGGGTATCTCTTCTTTGGAAGATCTTTTTAGCATGCAAAAAACCAGGACATTGAATAAGAATTCTGTGTCTGCCAAATAGCTGTGGGAGAATTGTTTAGGGTAGTCCTGTCCATTAGACTTTCTGCGATGATGGGTGTGTTCTATATCTCCACTGTCCAGTATTATAGTCATATACAGCTGTTGTGCATTGGAAATGTGGTTGGTGTGACCAAGGAACTGCATCTTAAAATTTAAATTAATTAAAAAATTAAAATAGTCACATGTGACTGACTAGTGGCTACAGTGTTGGGCAGTGAAACCAGCAGCACCAGCTTTGAGAGTGAATGCAGCCCAGACATTCCGTCTCTTGTGTTCATGTTACAAGTAATGACTCTGCTCTCCCGAATATATCTTTTCACTATTTTAAAATTCCAATTTATAACTGTCGTTGACATCTTTGGCGTTCTCTCTGCTTATGAATAAATTTAGGTATGAAGGAAGTCTTCATCTTGTAAATATGAAACTCTGCACCCATTAAATACTAACTTCCCATTCTCTCCTCCTGACCACCACCATTTTACTTTCTATCTTTGCGATTTTGACTACTCTTAAGTACCTCATATAAGCAGAATTATACAGTATGTATCTTTTTATGCTGGCTTTTTATCACTTAGCATGTTCTCAAGGTTTATGCATGTTATAGCATATTACAGGGTTTCCTTCCTTTTTAAGGTTGAATAATATTTCACCATATGTATATACCAAATTTATTCATTTGTCTCTCCATGAACCCTTGGGTTGCTTCCACATTTTAGCTATTGTGAATAATGCCGCTCTAAAGGGTATATACATATCTCTTTGAGACTCTGCTTTTCAGTTCTTTTGAGTACATACTCAGCTGGAATTGCTGGTTCATATGGTAATTCTAGTTTTAATATTTTGAAGAGCTTCTTTACTGTTTTCCACAGTGGCCATGCCATTTTACATTCCTACCAACACTTGTTTCCTGTTATTTTAATAGTAGCTATCCTATTGGGTGTGAGGTGGTATCTCATCGTAGTTTAGGTATGCATTTCTTTATTAGAGATGTCAGTCATCTTTTTATGTGCTTATTGGCCATTTGTATTTCTTGGAGAGATATCTATTCAAGTCCTTTGCCCATTTTTGAATCAGATTTTGTTTCGTTGTTGAGTTTTAGGAGTTCTCTAAGTACTCTGAATATTAATCCCTTATCCAGATACATGATTTGCTAATATTTTCTCTCATTCTCTAGGTTGTCTTTTTACTTCCTTGATGGTGTCTTTTAAAAAGCACAGAGTTTTTAATTTTGATGAACTTAAATTTACCTTTTATTGACTTTGCTTTTGATGTCACATCCAAGAAATCATTGCTAAATCCAATGACAAGAAGGTTTTCCCCCAGTGGTTTTCCTTTTAAGTTTAGGTCTTTTATCATTTTGAATTAATTTTGTTTATCATACAAGGTAAGAGTCTAAATTATTTTGCTACTGGATATCTAATTTCCGAGCACTGTTTATTGAAAAGATTGTTCTTTCCCCTATAGAATAGTCTTGGCTCCTTGTCAAAAATTGGCTGATTTTATATGTGAAGGTTTATTTCTCTGTGTACTATTTCATTTGTCTATATGTCTGTCTTATTACCTATACCACATTGTTTTGATTTACTACTGTAGCTTTGTAATAAGTTTTGAAATTAGGAAGTCTGCTGACTTAATTTTTGTTTCTTAGATTGTTTTGGGTATTTAGGGTTCCGTGAAATCCCATATAAATTTTGGGATGAGTTTTTCCATTTCTGGGGGGGGAACCACTCTTGATATTTTGATAAGCATTGCATTTATTCTGTAGATCACTTTGTATAGTGTCATCTTAATATTAAGTATTTCAGTCTACGGCCATGCCACCCTAAACAAGCCCAGTCACATCTGATCTCGGAAGCTGAGCAGGGTCAGGCCTGGTTAATACTTGGACGGGAGACCACTTAGGAAGACCAGGTGCTGTAGGCGTAAAAACTAAAAAAAATAAGGGATTGTAAGCTGACAGGGTCCTTGCAGTCTGCGAGGAAAACCAAGGTTGCCTCGCCTAAAAAAATAATAATAAGTATTTCGGTCCGTGAACACAAGATCTCATTTCATTTATGTCTTTAATTCTTTTCATCAGTGTTTTGTAGCTGCAGTATTCAAGTCTTTGGGATCCTTGGTTAAATTATTCCTAAGTATTTATTTTTTTAGATGCTAATTTTTTTCCTTTTTGAGTTATCACAAGCGTATGGAATTATAATTGATTTTTATATGTTGGTTTTATATCCTGGAGCTTTTGTTGAATTAATTTATTAACTCTAATAATGTTTGTGGATTCTTTAGGGTTTCCTATTCCCATCAACAATACACAAAGGTTTCAGTTTCTCCACATCTTTGCCAACAATTGTTATTTATTTTTTTAATAATAGCCATCCTAATGGGTTTTATCTTTTTTTAATGTATGCATTTACAGCTATCAATTTCCCTCAGTCCCCCTTTTCATTGGCAATCATCAGAATGTTCTCTGTCTATGAATTTATTTGTTCATTTTTTTGTTTTTTAAATTCCACATATAAGTAAAATCATATATTTGATTTATTTCACTTAGCATAATACCTTCTAGTTCCATCCATGTTATTGCGGATAGAAAGATTTTATTCATTTTTTTTTTTTTTTTTTTGTGGCTGAGTAATATTCCATTGTGTGCATGTACTATTTTATCCATTCATCTATTGATGAACACATAGGTTGCTTCTGTATCTCGGCTATTGTAAATAATGCTGCAGTAAACGTATGGATGCATATGTCCTTTTAAGAGACTTATTTCAGATTGAAAAACACAGACTGAATGTAAAGAGATGGAAAAAGATATTTCATGAAAATGGAAACAAAAAAAAGTTGGGGTAGCAATATTTATACCCAACAAAATAGACTTTAAAACAAAGGCTGTAACAAGAGACAAAAAAGGACCCAGTAATTCTAGTATCTGGAGACACCCAAAACACTAATCTTGTAACCTTTTTAGATTTAAAGTCTTAATTTGTCTGACAATAATATAGCCATTCAACTGTCAACTGATGATTATTTCTGCCTGTTAGGAATATTGCGGTGACAGATCTTGCACATGTGTTTGGTATACTTCTTTACTAAATATTTTTGTGGCTTTAGACCAAAGAGAATGTTCTGCTTTAGTACATAACTACTAAACAATTTTGCAAAGTAGTCATATACTCCCAGCAGCAATAAATACATGTTCCATTTGCTTCCCATCTAACAACACTTTTTAAATTTTAGCCAAGCTGGTGGGTACGTAGCAATATCTCATTGGAGTTTTAATTTGCATGTCTCTGATAACTAACAGTGTTAAACATCTTTTCCTGTGTTTATTGGCTATTTTAGAAAGCTGTTTTTGTGAGAAAGGATTCCTTTGGACTAAGAAATTCAGTCCTATTTTCAGAGACATTGTAATACTCAGAATTATCCCTGGATACCTGGTGGATGGGTGTTTCATTTTACTCCTATAGTAAAGCTATACACGTACACTAAATCAGAGGTTCTCAAAGTTTAGCATGTATCAAGATCACCTGGAGGACTTGTTTAAATCCAGATTAATGGACCCACCCCCAGAAGTTCTGATTCAGTAGGTCTGTGGTGAGGGCTGATCATTTGCATTTCTATCAAGTTCTCAGACAGATATCACTAGTTTGGGAATCACTTTGAGAACCACTGACTAGAAAACAGGTTCTTAAGGAAACAGCAGCTAGTCCAAGTGTCATGGCTAGATATTTGCCTTAATAGGATTATTTTGTTAATTGAAAACTGATGATTAAAGGATTAAAAATATAGGATATTAAATCAGTCTTTAGTGCCTTACAATATTTGCTTTTGGTCCAGTGAGCAGTTATTTTTAATTTCCAGTCCAATTTAATCTAGGAAGACTTTAGAATATTATATCCTGAACTCTAGGCTAAACGAACAGCTTCAGTGAACAGCTCTAGAAAGCCTTCTAAAAGCTATTCAGACAAATGTAAGTCAACATCATGGTCACACAAAACACAAGGAAATCACTAAAGACTGCTATATGAAATGGAGAGAACTGAATGCTAATGCATGGTTGTGGTTTACCTAACCTACCCAAGCACATGTAGCAGCCACTCTAGCAGCTGAGGTGTCTGATGGACAGACTACTCCCACGCTGTGCAGCCAGATAAGGCAGGCAGGAATGTAAAGTAAATAGGCTGTAGTCAACACAGGATATCCTTAGACTTGTAAAAAGTAGTGTGAAAAGGGCTGGCCGCCAGTTATCAGTCTGAAGCTCAGAGAGCCTCAACCCTTTGCTTGGTATTTGTCTGCCAGTGAGAGTAAACAGACTTAAACACTAGAACAAGAGTTGATGACTTCACAGCAACTCAGACATACTTCCTCTGGTATGTAAATGACGCTCTAAAAAGAATGTACAAAAAAATCATGAAAGTCTAGAAAACAAACTGGGAACAATGTGAAATACAAGTTTTTAGGACCACAAGACTTCTGATCAAATACATCAAATACTCGTTTAAGGAGAAACAGTTCAGAGTAATCAATCACTCTAAATTATAGATTAATTAATTGATTTTTCACAATGTTACCAAGGTTTGCATGGGTAGGCAAAGGAGAAAGGGGGCACTAAAAGCTGCAGGATTGCTTCTTGACATTTGAGAGAAAGAGAGGAGGGCAAGACAGTGGAGTAGGAATATAAACTCGAAGAGATTTCTTATTATTGTTAGTTAAGTGCCCAGTTCTACCTCTTACTGGCTAGCCGTGTGACCTTGAACAAGTTAGCCTTTCTGTGTTCCAGTTGTCTTATCTGTAAAACGAGAATGTTAGGCTCTGTCTAATAGAATAGTTATGAAGATTAAATGTGTTAAAGTAAAATTTATGACAGCATTATGTGTATATTTGTTATAAAGTGATGGGAGATGAGCCTTCCCTACATTTAACTAAATGCCCATGCTTTTAGGTATAAGAAAAGATAAAAAGGAAGCTGCGGGGGAGGAGGGTTGCCCCGCCCACCCCCCCAAAAAAAACCTAAACTAAATAAATAGACATCTGTGTTCATGGATGGAAGATTTAAGATTGTAAAGTGGCAGTACTCCTCATATTGATCTATAGATTCAATGCAATCTTTATCAGAATCCCAGCTGGCTTCTTTGTAGAAATTGACAAGCTGCTCCTAAAATTTATATGGAAATCCGAGGAACCCTGAATAACCCAAACAATCTTGAGACAGTACACAGTTGGAGGATTCACACCTCCTGATTTCAAAACTTACTGCAAACCAACAGTAATCAAGACAGTGTGGTACAGGCATAAAGACAAACATACAGATCACTGGAATAAAATTGAGAATTAAGCCCTCACATCTAGGGTCAGTTTTCTTTTTACAAGTTTACTAAGACCATTCAATGGATATAGAATATTCTTCAACAAATAATGTGAGGATGACTAATTTCTACATGATAGAATAATGAAGTTGGACCCTTACTTTATACCATGTATAAAAATTTACCCAAAATAGATCAAAAGCCTAAATGTAAGACTTAAATCTATACAACTCTTAGAAAAAGGCATAGGCTTTTCATGACCTTGGATTTGGCAATGGTTTCTTAGTTATGACACCAAAATCATCAGCAACCAAGGAAAAATAGATTAAATTGTACTTCATCAAAATTAAAAACTTATGTGCTTCAAAGTACACCATCAAGAGAGTGAAAAGAAACATCCCAATGGGCAATGGATTTAAATAGACATTTCTCTAAAGAAGATATACAAATGGCCAATGAGCACATGAAAAGATACTCAACATCATTAGTCATTAGGAAAATGCAAATCAAAACCACATGAGATACCACTTCACACCCACTCGAATGGCTATAATTTAAAAAATAGAAAATAACAATTGTTAGCAAGGATGTGGAGTAATTGGAACCTTTGTAATCTCTGGTGGGAATGTAAAATGGTGCACCTCTTGTGGGAAACATTTTGTCAGTTCTTCAGAAAGCAAAACATAGAATTGCCCAACAGTTCCACTCCTAGGCACAGACATACCTCAGAAATATCGTGGATTTAGTTCCAGACCACCTAAACAAAGAGAAGTATTGAAATAAGTGAATATTGTAATAAAGCAAGTCACATGAATTTTTGGTTTCCCAGTGCATATAAAAGTAATGTTTGTACTATACTGTAATCTATTAAGTATACATTGTATCTAAACAAAACAAAACAATGTACATACCTTAATTAAAAAGTACTTTATTGGTAAGAATGCTAACCATTATCTAAGCCTTCAGTGAGCCAGTAATGTTTCTGCTGGTAAAGATTCTTACCCTCCATTTGTAAAAAACACAGTATCTGCAAAGTGCAATAGAAATGAGGTATGTCTCTATATACTCAAAGGAATTGAAGGCAGAAACTTGAACAGATACTTGTATTCGAGTGTTCATTGCAGCATTACTACAGTAGCCAAAAGGTAGAAGCATTCCCAAGTACCATCAACAGATAAATGGACAAATGTGATATATCCACAAAGTGGAATATCATTCAGCCATAAAAAGGAATGAAATTTGATACATGATACAACATAGATGAACCTTAAAGATTATGCTGAGTGAAATAAGCCAACACAAAATGACAAATGTTGTGTGATTCTTTTTGTATGAGGTACCTAGAATAGGCAAATTTATCAACAGAAAGTAGGTGAGAGTTTACCAGGGGCCAAGGGGAGAGGGGGTGGGGTGTTATTGCTTAATGGTAAGTTTCTCCTTAGAGAGCGAAAAGGCCCAACATTGTGAATATAGTTAATGCCACTAGATTATTGTAAAGGGAAAAACACTCTGTTACAATACGGTTTCACGTCTGACACATCTGATCACCAACTTTGGGGGGTCCCCCCACACTAAGCAATTCTGTGACACTAGCTAGTGTCCTACAGTTCAGTTTTGACACTATCTACCTGGAGTTATCATCAGATTCCAGAGGTTAAGTCCTACAACCGTCTACTTCAAATGCCAGTAGCAAGTTCAGAACGTTACCTCTGCTTACTGACTGGATATGAATCCCAGGTCCACAGCCCCCTCCTGGAGTTGAATTAAGTTGCTAAAGCCACTCACAGAACTCGGGAAAACATTTTACTTACAAGATTACAAGTTTATTATAAAGGGATACAGCCAGATGCATATGGCAAAATATGTGGACAGAAATGCAGAGCTTCCATGCCCTCTCTGGGTGCATCACTCTCAGCACCTCTGTGTGTCCACTAATCTGGAAGCTCTGAGAACCCACCCTTTAGGGCTTTTTGGAGGCTTCATTACATGGGCCTGATAGATTAAGTCATTGGCTCTTGGTGATTAATTCAGCAGTCAGCCCCTCTTCCGTACCCAAGGGGCCAGGATGCTGAAATTTCCAGCCCTCTAATCACATGGTTGGTTCCCCTGGCAACCAGCCCCCATCCTTAGGGAGTTTTCTGAAGTCACCTCATTAACATAAACTCAGGTGTGGTTGAAAAGAGCTTTGTTATGAATAATAACAAGATGCTCCTTTCACTTTGATCACCCTGGAGCTATTTCAGGAACTGGAATTATTTGAGGACAAAAGACCTAATATTGTAATGAAAAATTCTCCCATTGTTCATATTGCTTAGGAAATTACAAGGGTTTTTAGGAGCTGTGTGCCAGGAACAGGGATGAAGTCCAAGTACATGTTTCTTATTTTAAATCACAACATCAAATTGTACATTTAAAAATGCTTAAGATGGCAAGTTTTGTTATATTTTATTACAACTTTTAAAAAGTAATAATGTAGTATTCCTGGAACCATTGAATTGTATACTTTCCCCATCTTTATTGAGATACAGTTGACATAATGTGTAAGTTTATATACAAAGTGTCTATTTGATACACTTATGTTGTAAGATCACCACCATTGTATTAGCTAACACCTCCATCACATCATTCCATTTCTTTTTGTGGTCAGAACATTTAAGATTTACTCCCCACCCCCCAATAAAAAAAAATTTACTCCCTCAGTAACTTTAAAGTATACAATACATTATTAACCGTGACTACTATACTGTACATTAGATCCCATGAATTGTATACTTTAAATGGGTAAATTATGTGATATGTAAATTATGTTTAAATAAAGCTATTTTTTAAGAGCATATACACACTTTAATAGAATAGCTTCTTTTTACGTGTTGCCCCCCCAACCCATGTGTCCAGTTAGAAGTCTCACATGGGTGTCAGTGTTTCCACATGTTGCTGAGTAGACTTGGCGTAGTTTACTCGCAGAAATTTAGGCTAATGGAGTTTGAGTATGATCAATTTGTAGGCTTCTTTGGCAATGAGAAAATCCATTGTTGTCTATTTCAATTACATGAGTTACATTTCAGTAGCTGCTCTAAAAACAGGTGGAAACTGTATACCTTAGGCCAGAATGGTTTTTCATCTTGAAAATTAATGTATTTTAATAACATACTGGCCTCACACTCAATAAAATCTAGTAAATCTATACTGCTTTTCCCATTGGTAAAATGGGAATGAGTGATAATTATGCATGCCTCTGGAAGTTCAGGATCAAATCAGCCCTTATCAAGTGCATTGTGATATACCAGCATAAGGTCTCATGGTGGCTTATGAAGGTCCATGCAGTTTGTTAGGGTCTGTTGTAGTATAGCAGAATTGAAACTTCTGACATTCTTTGTATCATTATTAAAGAGAATACCAGAAGAATGATTAGCATGTAGGGTGTTTTTTGAAGAAGTTTTATGTCAGGTAATAAGGTGAGGCATAAATGGAGTTGAGAGCCACAGTCAGCCTGTCAGTAGCAGTAGGCGTCACTATCAGATGTGGCAGTGAAGTGTATCTTGTAGCTGCCATGGTTGTCCTCCAAAACCCACATCTGTGATGGAGCGAGTGAGGCATGTGCCTCAGAAAGTGCTTCATCATCATTGCCAGCAGAGGAAGTCACCCTGAAAAGGCATTGCTTTTGGCCATGACAACCAGGGTTTGCACATCACACCAAAAAAAACATTCTTACCCTCTGTGCTCGCTGCCGTTCAAGAGAGGATGTTTATGTCCAGACAGCCATTATTTCCTCTTGTGGAAGGAAGAAGGTGGTTTCCAGAAGGATGACCTCTTACCATTCGTTCCCAGCTGTGCTCAGCAGCAGGGCTAGGCCTGTCCTCCTGAGTTCCAGTTAGGAGACTATCTTTGGTAAGGTTAGTCTTTGGACAAAACAAAGTTTCCTGCTTTTTTAATAGAAACCTTTAAATAACAGCAATTTTTAATTTTGTGTTTTAACCACCAGATCATTGAATACCAGCCACAGACAGCCACCCATATGACATTGTTGAGTTCACCCAGTTGCTGGAACTTAAAGCATCAAGCATTCTGGACATAGAGCTAGAAGGGCTTATTGACTTTTTTTTTTTTTGGTATGGTTATCAGTAACTTTGTTAGTGGGGGTCTGCTGGGAAGACTGGGCTTTCATACTGCCTATGGAGTAGTAACTGTTACCAAGGCAAGGCACCGGAGGGAGGCAAGGCAGACTCAACATCCAGGTCCGGGTCACCTTCGTTTCTCATTATTCTTGTGGTTGATTTTGAGAGGTTACCACTGGAACTGCATGTGTTCCCTTCCAGAGAATTTTCCTGATCTTGTAAATCAGAGAGCAGGCCTGGGCCTGAATACTTGGTACACTTAAGAGCAGGCATCTTTGCTGTGGTGCTACCTGTCTTTTCTGGCAGCATTTTACAGAGATGTCCTTGGCTCTGAAGAGTCCAGCTGTAATACAGTGATGGTAGGAAATATGTGCTTACAATTGGAGGCTTTTGAAAGGCAGATAGCAAACATCATATATGGTATATCAGATCTAAAGAGGGGAAGCTGGAATGTTGAAACTCCAAAAACATCCCTAGTAAGTCAGGCAAAAGTAGCTTCAGGCTGACATACTTTGGTAGTCTGTTTTTTCAAAGGAATGTCATGGAAATTCTCTCCTGAGTATAGCACATATCTAGGTACAAATAGTATTTCATGCTGAAGTCCTTTTCATTATTTCTGTTCTTAGCCTGTGGTAGTTTGATTGGAATTTCAGTTTTCTAATTCTTTACTGTTCCATGTCTAATTGCAAGTTTCCTATCTGCTGAGTCCTTTGTTTCAAGAAAAGATTGATCAGAGAAGGCCAAGGACTCAGGTTTTTTGTCAGTATTTTTGGGAAACACACCCCCTCTTTGGGCTTTTGTTCCTCTCTCTCTGCATGGATCCCATTTGGCATGTCCTTGCCACATTAATGCAACTGGGAGTAGTGCTCTAAGCTGGATAGGCTAAGCCGGAAGTGGTTCCTGTCTTGGAGGAGCTTCCATTCCAGGAACAGGCGAGTCAAGCATGCAGAAATGTAACTGACTGCTGCTACCTCACACAGAGTAGGATGCCTGGTAAAAGGGGTTGAATTGAGGTGAATAAGGACCAGAAGAGGTCCAAAGCCCCACTTGGAGGCAGCATTTGATTTTGGGATTTAGAAAGTATAGGACCAGAAATAGGCTTTGGAATGGAAGGATATAACTTGAATTGGACAGGTGAAGTGTTTTCTTCTGGGGAAATGGTAGACATTTTCAAAGCAGGCATTGCTTTGAGGTGAAGTGAAAAAAGTTTTACAAGGCAAGTTAATGGAACCAGGTATGTGGTAAGGAATGAAGAGAAGGTGAGAAGGAAAAATAGGTTGCCGTTCGAATTTTAGAGGACCCCAAAGGTAAGGTTGAGGTATCTTAACCTACTTTGGGCATTGAGGACCTTCTGAAGGCCTTTGAACAAAGGTGTGATGAACTGAAGCCCAGGCATAGGAATGGAGAGTGTTTGGCTGCAGCAGGCAGGATAGAAGGGAAGGGAAGTAAGGGAAGTTGGATTTTTGCTTTTTTCCAGGTAGGCGATATTACAGACTTCAACTGGAATGATGACTATAGTGATGAAAAGGGGGTAGGATGTGAAAGTGAGACCCACAAAGAGGTAGAATTCCCCAGAACTTGACAGTGTTCATACTGTGAAGAACAAAGGAAGTAGGAGAATCATTTAACCTCGGGGTTTCTACACTCAGCTGAGTATATCAGGAATGTCATTTTGTTTTTACCACCGAGATTGAGGGAACTAGGAAGAGAAGATTTGGCAGGTTGGGTTGATGACTTGGAGACACTGAATTTGACATTCACCGAGTTAGACGTATGTTGGGCGTTTGAGAGTAGGGACTGGAAGAGAGATTTGGGAGTCATGTGCATAGAAGTGAGATTTGGAGAATTGACATCTCCAGAGAAAAGTTAGAGTATTAGAATGAGGGGAGGAAACCAGCCTTAGAAGGAATGATTAGATATGGAGGCTGTAGCTGAGGAGACAGAAGCCTTAGAGATCAGCGCAGGTGAGGGAGGTCCAAAGACAGGGAAGTAAGTTGCAACAAAAAATATCAAGGAGAATAAGGACTGGATTTTGTGACGGTGGTCTCATCGGTAACTGGAGAATATTTCAGTAGAAGTTTGGGCAGAAGGGCAGATTGGAAGAATTTAAACAAGTTGAGTAGATATGAAGCAGCAGAAATATATACCTTTTCTTTGAAACAGGCCACAGGAAGGTCACGAGAGGAAAGCATGGATGTGGGAAGATTCATTGTTTTAAAATCGGGGGCACTCTGCACTTAATTGTAGACTGAAAGAAAGGAGCCAGTGGAGAGGGAGAGGCGAAGGGGCGTAGGATACCACAGGCAGCAATACTGTATGAATTGAGAGGCACTGGAGGACCTGCATTAGGCCTGGGGAAGGGAGAGACCCTAGTAGCAATTGCTGTTTACTGAGTGCCTCCTGTGATGCCAGACTCCATAAGGGATGCTTGTTGAGATACCCCACCCTCTAGTGAGGTACTGCTGCACTAGAGGGCTATATGTGTAGGCTCCTGAGAGTGAGCTGTGTGCTCTCGTGTCTGTTAAGTACTAAGTGTGGGAGATTCTGCATGGCACCCCTCAATGCTTTTTTGGATACCATTTCTATTTGCATATGTGTGGGAAATATATTGCAATATTGGTTGTCTTTATTTTCTTTGTTAACAGTAACCGCTTAATGTAGTTCGCTGAAGTTTAGTCCATAGCCAGAACACGTCGTTCTTTTTTTTTTTTTTTTCCAGATTTGGGAAAGACTGGTCTAGTAATGGCAGAGAACTTAACTTGCAGTAGGTAGGTGTTTTCTGTGCCCTTTCAGCACCATGAGAGAGCACCTTTTGACTTGAGCGAGGGTGGCACACTAACTTACTTATACTAAAGGTTTTGAACTTAGGAGAGTAAGAATTATTAGAAGACATACAGTCATTTTTATTCTGTGACAGGTGACTTAAATAGATATATTATAATTGACTGTTACTAGAAAAATAAATTTCTATTCAAAGCTCTTAAAAGTTATTTCTGAGACTGAATTGAGCCTAGAAAATGACACATCTGGCAAAGAGACTACAGAGAAAGCTCAGGGTGATCTCCTTTCTCAAGATGACAAGTCATGTATCTGAAAAGATACTGGATTATAGCAAAGTGGAAAGGAAAAGATACTAGAGCCAAAAATGTTCCTGGGCCATTTCAGGAAAAAATAGCAGGTTTCATCTTCTGTTTGTACTTCTCACTTTTTAACAACTCTGGTATTGCCAGACTGCCGGCATCCCAGAAATCACCCTATAAATTGCAGGCTTTCATTTTCATTTTGTCCTATAATCACTTGTAATTTCTTTTTTTGCCATCCATAGAGGCTGAATGGTTTTACACATTCCCTGGGCCAGTGTTCTCCAAGGAAAATTTTCTAGAGCCTTTTTAGTTGCTCCTTGGCATTTTCATTTTGTGTGTCTTTAACCACATTAGATTCAGAAAGATTATTTCTTGAGAATTGAGTGCCTTCTAGGAAGGATACTATTCAAAGATGGCAGCCTTTTCTTAAACCAGGGAATTCCTGGTGAATTATTTTGTTTGCATCCCGTAAGGGTGTTTGACTTTGAGCACAAACCAATGCAAGTTAGGTCTGAGGAAATGTATAAAGCATATAAAATCTTGACAGGAATTTGAGAGCATGTGGAAAACAGAAAATGGCTTATGAATCTTATCAAGATGTCAACAGTCAGACTGAACATAGAGGAAGGATTTTTTAAGAGGTAAATTCATCCATGTCTATGCTCTGGATTATTTCATGGAAGACTGGAAATGAGGTCATTTCTCTCTCCGTTCTCATTAAAATTTTTTTTTTCCTTTGGATTTACTAATACCTGCAACATGGCCAGTAATGTGCTAGACTGCATAAGGCTGCAAGGAAATTTAAGATGTTCTCTGAGGTAATTTGAAATCTGGTTAGAAGACAAAACACAAGTGAAACAAGTGCAGGACCTCAAGGCAGGTCTCATATTCGTTAGGATCCAAAGCAAGGCAGAGAGGAATATAGGTGCTGAATGGATGGCCAGTGTGTTGGGCTATAATTTAAATGATTAGTCTCAGTACAATACTGTTTTGACTGCATATCCTATTGTTTAAAGAATTATAATGAGCACATTTCTCTTTATGTATATGGTTATTGTGCTTTCATTATTGATACTACCCTCAATCCACTGCTTTTTTGTAGTCTTTAAAAGTCACTAGATCATATGGATTTGGTTAAAGCATATCTGTATATATACTTAGTCACATATTCATTGCAATATGTCACTGCAAATGAGTAATGGCAGCACTGTCAGCCCTTCCCATTATGGAACCTTCTGCTTATGAGTTCATGTCAAATTTTAAAGCTAAGCTTATGTTTCCTAGACTAAAAAAAAAAAATGTGTTTCTAATGTTTTCTTCATGTACCTCAATGGATTGTTTCAGCTACTCCAATTTGGGAAACATTCCCTTTTGACAGTATGGTTTTGTCAGTGTGTGTGTACTGTTGATTAGTTTTACTATAGGTAAAAGAGACCTGAAAAATACCACCTTGAACAAGACAGTTACTTTTTTTTCTTTCAATTGAAGGAGTTTTGGAGTTGGCCGTTTTGGGGTTGAATTGTTGCTTCCCAGGTTTTTTTGGGTTCCGGGTTCCTTTTTGCTTTTTTTTCTTCCACTTCCAAGGGGGGGCACTCATCTTCACATCCCAGGAGGGCTGTTTAGGAAGCTGCCCTGCCTCCGGGTTTAAGCGGCAAGGAGGAGGAAGTGGGTGAAGAAGAAGGGCATGTAACTTCACTTTAAGGAAGACTCCTTGAAAGTCCTAAAAGTTACTGCTGATTACATCTCATGGGCTAGAACTTTGTACATGGCCATACTTAGCTATAAGGGAAGCTAAGAAATACAGTCTTCTAGCTGGGCACAGCTAAAAATTGGAGTGCTATTCTAAGAGCGAATGGTGGGAATTGGGGTGGTTGACTGTTAGTCTCCACCAAATGGAGTCTGTGTCTTTTATAGGGGGGTGGGTAATAGCTTTATAGAAATATCCACATACTTACACGATACACCCATTTAAAGCGTGCAGTTCAGTGGTATATAGTGTATTTATAGAGTTATACATCATCTCACAGTCATTTTGGAAAATTTTTACCATCACAGAAAGAAATCCACTATTCCCCTAGAAGTCATTCCCTTATTCCTTCCTATCACACGTCCTTTCCCTGGGCAATCACTAATCTACTTTCTGTCTCTGCATTTGCCAATTCTGGACATTTTATATGAATAGAATCACATAGTGTGTGGTTCTTTGTGACTAGCTTTTCATATACGTAATGTTTTCCAGGTTCATCCATGTTATAGCATGTATCAGTACTCTCCCCACTTCTTTATTGCCAAATAATATTCCGTTGTACAGGTATACCACATCTTGTTTTTATCCATTCATCAGTTATTGGATATTTGGGTTGTTTCTACTTTTTGACTATGATGGATAATGAATGTTGCTGTGGACATTCATGTAAACGTTTTTGTGCGGATGTGTCTTTATTTCTCTTGCATATATATCAGAGTAGAATTTCTAGGTCATTTATATTCACATTCTTTGCCTTTTAAATTAGTTTATTAGTCTTTTTATTATTGAATTCTTTATATATTCTGGATCCAAATCAGCATCTTGACTGCAGCCTCAATAGAGATCCTGAGCAGACCACTCCACCTAAGCTGCTTTTTCATTGAGTTGTAAGAGTTCTTTATATATTATAGATACAAGTCTCTTACATTTGCTCTTATACTGTGGGTTGTCTTCTCATTTTCTTGATAGTATCTCTTGAAGCACAAAAGTTTTAAAATTTTTTTAAGAAGTCCAATTTATCACATTTTTTAAAGTTAAAAATATTTTATGGCTCTAGCTCTTATATTTAGGTCTTAAGTTAATGTTCGTATATGATGTGAAGTGGGGTTCTAACTTCATGACAGTGCAACACTGTCTCGATTACTGTAGCTTTGTAGTAAGTTTTAAAGTCAGGAAGTGTGAGTCCTCCAACTTGTTGTGTTTCAAGATTGTTTTGGCCATCTGGGTCCAATGAATTTCCATGTGAATTTTTGATCAGTTTGTCACTATCTGCATAGAAGCCAACTGGGATTTCGATAGGGACTGTTGAATTCGTAAATTTATTTGGAAGATATTGCCATTTAATAATACTGTCTTCTGGTTCGTAAATGGGAATGTCTTTTTGTTTATTTAGATCTTTAATTTCTCTCAACAAGGTTTTGTATTTTTCAGTGAATGTTTTGTACTTTTTTCAAATGTATTCATATTTTATTCTTTTTTGATGCTGTTGTAAGCGAAATTGTTTTCTTGACTTCAATTTTAATTTATTCATTGCTAGGGTATAGAAATACAATTGATTTTTGTATGTTCATCTTGTATCCTCCATCCTTGCTGAATTTATTAGTTCCAATAATTTTTTAATGGATTCCTTAGGATTTTTCATATATAAGATCTTGTCATCTGTGAATTGAGATAATTTGCCATCTTCCTTTCTAATCTATATGTCTTTTATTTCATTTTCTTGCCTAATTGCCTCCAGTATCATGTTAGATAGAAGTTGCTAGAGTAGATTTTTTTTTGTCTTGTTCCTGATCTTGGGGAAAAGGTTTCAGTCTTTTTATAATTAAGTATAATGTTTGTTATGGTTTTTTGTATGACTTTTTGGTGCCAAGTGGAAAGGTATTCTAGCATTTTGTATTTGGGAGTGCTACTAGAGGCTTGCACCTCATGGTCAGAAAAATGTGTGTCATAGCCCAAAACTAGTATGACACTCTAGATAATACCTTTGTCTTATGTTTCAGCAATGGCTGCCATCAGGAAGAAATTGGTGATTGTTGGTGATGGAGCCTGTGGCAAGACCTGCTTGCTTATCGTTTTTAGCAAGGACCAGTTTCCAGAGGTGTATGTACCCACAGTGTTTGAGAACTATGTGGCAGATATTGAAGTGGATGGAAAGCAGGTAAGTACACTTTCCAAAACAACAGGTACTATTTGCATGTTACATAGGCTATTCATAAAGCATATAGAGAATTAGGCCTCTTTGTCTCTTCACTGCACAATATAACAATAACAAAAATGACTGTTTTTAGCTGCTGTCATCTAGACTTTGTCCATATTTATATATATTTTATGTGGGGAAACCTTAGTATGTATATGTGTTCTTTTCAGCTTTATTCATATTTGAGATGAACTTCTTTGTATGGATGGGCTTTTTTTATTGTCATAGTATTTCATTAAGTGCTGAAATACAAGATGACTAGGTCATGAGGTCTTTATTGATTATGCTTCTCAAAGAGTTATACTGATCTATGCCACCAGGAGCATGACATTTAGACAACATCCTCACATTTAATTCTTAAAATATTTTTTGACTTTAACATGAACAGTGCTGCCACAGTTGCTTCAATTACCTCTTATTGGCAGTAAGGACAGTGTTTCCCTATGTCTGTCCTGAAAGCCCGCTGTCAAGACCGGGACAAAGCTCTTCTGGAATTAGAATACATATTTTTTTATTTTCTGCGCCCTTTTGTCATCGAAATAATGTCTTACCCAGCATTCTGTATGTCTTTTGAAAAGTAATGAAATTCCCTTTGCAAATGGGTCAGCTGAAAAGAAAACTGGAACAAGGGGCTCTTCTCCAGCTTACTCGGTCCTCTCAGGCGTTCAGTCACATGCCTCGTGCTGCCGGCACCTAATGTATTGGCTTCCATAATTCCATGTCCTTTCTCCCTTCTCATTTTCCTGCTTTACCCACTATCCCTTTTTTGTCTCAGTGTTACCTAGCCCCAGTTCGTGGCACCATGTGTGGAAAGCACATTAGGACAGCTGCTCAGAATTCTAGAGTTCCTTGTTATAGGCTGTCCTGATAGTTCTGTGACCATGAGTAAATTGCCTAATCTTTGAGCCCCCTTCATTTGTAATGTGATTTAAACCATTTTATAGGTAACGTCGAGGTTCTGGAAGTAACTGAAAGCATCTGGAAGCACCAAAGTACTTTCCAAATTGGGCCGAACAATAGCATGCTAAAAAAAAAACCCTTTACAGTTTATAGTTAATTTTATCCAATTGCAATGTGGGTCACAGTGATTGCTCTCATGCTATTAGGAACCTCCACAAGACACCTTTCTGCCCAAGAATGCATGGGGGAGGGGAAAACAGTAATAAATTCTAGCATAACAGAACTTTGGGTCCTATCCTACATGTGATCCATCATTGTAGTGCTGCCAATTCAACCTCAGTCAGCTCTGTGCATGGATGCTCGGATACTGCCGTTTCTATGGGCCTGGACAACCGGTTTTTTGTTTAGAGACACATGGTACATTTGTGACAAACTGGGTGGAAATGTGCTGAGATCTTTGCATCTGCTGTCATTATAACAGCCCTCTTATCTAACTTGGATTGCCACACATACGCAGAAAGACTCAGTGGCTTGAGGGAAGCAGGATCAGGTTGGATTCTCAAATGCCTAGGGGATGTATATTGCTGGTTTTATCCTCTCATTCCTTCCAGAGAGAGCAGCTGTTGGTTGCTGTGTATCTGTGACCGGCCAATCGGGAAAGTGTTTCCCACCTGTGGCAGTACTTTAGTTTTGGCAACAGTCATGGCTCTTCTGTCCTCTTTGAAGTATCATCTGTTCCTGGGAGTCTTGAAACAGCCAGGATCTTACCCATAAGCAATTTAGGAACCCTGACTTAAAACCTTTGAGGAATGGTCCATAAGTATCTTTCTTACACTGCCACCTTTGAACATGCCTGACCATGGCAAGATAGGGAGCCCTGTTATATAGGGAGAAGAAACCCTGAAATAAAGGTGCTTAATCTGGAAGAGGTATCCCAGCCCAGCTGCTCACCTCAGAGCAACTCAGTAGCCCCCAGAGTGGGAGCGGGCGCTGCCTGGGAATGTTTGTGTAAGAGGATGTGCTGACAGAGCCTAGGGAACCTTCCAAGATTCTAGGTGATCATGGTCCCAGGAGTAGGCGTACCCAAAGAGAAAAGGCCCATTCTGGTATGAGATAGGCCTAACACACTGGAACCATTTATCAGGGGATAATCAGGGTTGGATGTGTCTGACTGAACCAACCCATGAGGTACAGAGGGGCCACGGTGTGGAATTTGGAAGAGCTGCACCATTATGAGGTCAGACCGGTTGTGAGGATTAGGCATTAGTATGTCATAGACCTACACCAAGCTGACGGTGGGTGTGTGATGAAAGTGCAGAGGCCGAGGGTGGAAGAGTTAATTAGCCATCATCTTTAAGGAAGGAATGGTATTTAGAAACTAAAATAAGGGCTGCGAAGGTGCTAGGAGAAGAAGGATATTCCAGGCGTTAGAGCACGGAGAGTTCCTTGGGCCTGGAAGGGCCTCTGAACAGAGGGCATTGAAAATCCACTCTGATTGAAAGAAATGACAGGGCTGGCTGCAGTGCTGGACCACGAGGAAGGGGTCATGTGTCCACAGCCCAGGCATCAGTTTCCTTTCCTCGCACAGGAAGGTGAGCACGTTCCCAGGTGTGATAGGAGCATCCTCCTACCTTATGTGATGCTTTCATTCAGCTATTCCAACATTTTTTGAGCAGTAAACAGAGAGCCAGAGGCCTTCCCTGTCAGCTCAGATCTTGCGTAACACCCAGCATGGTGTCTTGTCACCTACCAGCTCAAATACATTCTTGTCTCCATGTTTCCACATTGCATCTACTTTGAAGAGACAAAGTAGAGAAATGGTTGAGTGAGACTGTATTAGGAAATATTACTCAGTCTGGTTTTTCCCTGTCACCTTGTATACCTGGTAGAATGTTTATAATTAAATACTTATTATAAGCTATAAAGTTATTTTTGACTTGACATTTTGAATTAGGCACTTTATTCCATTCTCATCTGCTTATAAAATTTGCAATCTTGAGACATTTCAACCTAAAACAATTCAAATACACCTTCTGCCTTAAGGCTCGATTCTAATAAAAGTGAACAGCCCTGTGTTTTACTATTTTGGACAGTCTGCCATTTGAGTGTACTGTGGTAAACATCACTTTGAAAGTGGGTAGTGCAATTAACCTTGCACTCTTGGGTTTATTTTTTCTGTCACAGGTAGAGTTGGCTTTGTGGGACACAGCTGGGCAGGAAGATTATGATCGCTTGAGGCCCCTCTCCTACCCGGACACTGATGTTATACTGATGTGTTTCTCCATTGACAGCCCTGATAGTTTAGGTGAGTAGCCCTGCAGTGTGATGTTTGTTGCTGCCCATGTGCCAGCCAGGCACTTGTTTTCTCTGGTCCTTTCTGAGCATCAAGTAGCCTAAATGCAGACGTGAGCTTCAGAGAAGGAATCATCAGTGGCCAGAGTCCTAGAGCCTTGGGTCTGTAGAGATTGGGCCCTGGGTCCTTTTCAGCCTAGGTCTCCCATGGCTGCCATGTGTCCACTCTGTAAAGTAGGTGGATTCCAAAGACGAAGATTTGAACTAAGATTTAGGGGAGGCTATTTTTAGGGCAAGGTGCCCATACCTTTTCTGAGTACTTATTGAGCATACTGCCTCCCTACATCTAGACTGGTGACTTGCCGTTCCTAGTAGTGTTTTTAAAACCCTATTTTAACCCTTTCCTAAAGTGTTTTGTCTAATAGAGATTCAAAACTGACCATACCACTAGCTTAGTTTGCCACATGTTTTAAAAGCCACTTTCCTTCAGAAAATAATAACAATAACAATAACAATAATAATAATAATAATGACTTCACACTGTGCAAAACAAGGCAACAAGGCCTTGAAGTCAAAGAGCGAACAATTCTAAACTAAGTCTCAAATTACAATCACTACCATTTACTTGTCATACCGAGTGCTTTGTATGCATTGACTCAAAATAGTGCTGTGTAAGGTAGGTAGATATTACTGTTACCCATTTTATAAAATTATCCCTGACATTGAGATGCTCAAGGTGTGGGTATGGGTGGCTGAATTCAGGCCGCTCATCCACTATGATGTACATACAGCCTTACTAAATTAGTATAGTATTGGCAAGAAGCTACAGCTGGTTATCATTCATTTTCAGCAGTTACTCTTGAGTCATTTGAAATACCATTAACCCACAGATGGAGGTCATGCTTAGGGTCCATGAGCAAGGTGTAGAGAGAACATGTGGGCTCTGGGCCAACCCTGGCTCCAGAATAGGGACCCCTTCTGTAAGCTGTGGTCAGAATCTCCTCTCCAGCAGTGACAGGGATGGCTGGTGGGGAGCTTCCTCTGTGGGGCAGGCGGCACCATTGTGGAGGCTCCCTGTATTCTGGATCCTCTGCTTCTCCAGAGCCTTACCTTGGCTCCCACTCCAGAGGAACTGTGCTCCTTGGTGGGACTTAGAAAAGCTAGAGACTCTGTGCTTAAGGGAAGGGGCTTAGATCTGGAATAGTTTCTTCACAATTTAATTAGGACTCTTAGAGATTCTTCAAGATAGACTTGTATGTATCCCCAAGTTAACCCACATTTCACTTCTTTCAGAAAACATCCCAGAAAAATGGACTCCGGAAGTCAAGCATTTCTGTCCCAATGTGCCCATCATCCTGGTTGGAAACAAGAAGGACCTTCGGAATGATGAGCACACAAGGCGGGAGCTAGCCAAGATGAAGCAGGCATGGTCTGGGGCAGGGTTCTGTATTCTTGTAGCATTCTTGAACCTGAGGAGCCAAGCTTGGGGGTTCAGGGAGTCCCAACAGAAACCCTCATAGGCCAGGCTATTTCAGAGAGAGTCCCAGAAGCCTCTCTCCATTTGGTCCTCCTTGACTAGGCTCTAGTCATATGAGATGGAACCTCTCTTGTGGGATAGTGCCGTGCCCCCAAGGATCGTCTGCCTTAGAAGGGACCATCACAGCAGTAGTCTGCTCCAGATGCAGGAACTTTTATCAGGCTCTTGATTTCCCCCTCTTGTTATTACCTTGATAATATGTGAGGCCAAAGACAAATTGGTAGCAACTGAAAGATTAAGAAATTCTGAGGGCATGCCGTCCAGGTGAATAGCCCTGATACCTTTATAAAAGTGATGCTGGAGGTAGTATCTTGGCTTCCGAGAAGCTAGGTAGCCCAGTGGCAGGGCTTCCCCATTGCAGGAATAGTGCCTTGAAGTCTTCAGCCAAGGTTTCCCACTGCAATCTGAATGTCAAGGTCAGGATTTGTTTCCTTTCATGGGCACTCAGCCCTCCGTGAAGCTAACTATAGGAAGACCCAAGGGCTTACCTTGGATTGACAGCTTGCCCTTCACTTCCTCCTGAACCCTCCAGGGTTTCTCTGGCCTCTCTCTCTCCTCTCTCTCTACTTCCCAGAGAAGAGCTCATTTGGTAGGGATATTATATTGGAGTGGGGGGTGTCACTGCATATGAGTTTATACACAGAACTCAAACCTGGGGGTATAGAAACTTTTAAAAGTCTTTTAGCTGAATTTGAATACTTCTACACCTACTTGCTATATATATGTAACAGTGTTAACTGAATGCTTTTTTCTCTTTACCAGGAGCCGGTAAAACCAGAAGAAGGCAGAGATATGGCGAACAGGATTGGCGCTTTTGGGTACATGGAGTGTTCAGCAAAAACCAAAGATGGAGTGAGGGAGGTTTTTGAAATGGCCACGAGAGCTGCTCTGCAAGCCAGACGTGGGAAGAAAAAATCTGGGTGCCTTGTCTTGTGAAACCCTGCTGCAAGCACAGCCCTCATGCGGTTAATTTTGAAGTGCTGTTTATTAATCTTAGTGTATGATTACTGGCCTTTTTCATTTATCTATAATTTACCTAAGATTACAAATCAGAAGTCATCCTGCTACCAGTATTTAGAAGCCAAGCCAACCATGATTATTAATGATGTCCAGCCCACCTGACCCGCCGGGGGCCTTCTGACACCGCTCTAACAGCCCTCCTCTGCACTCCACCTGACACACCAGGCACTAATTCAAGGGATTTCTTAACTTCTTGCTTCTTTCTAGAAAGAGAAATGGTAACTTTTGTGAATTAGGCTGTAACTACTTCATAACTAACATGTCTTGCCTCTCATCTGTCAGCTGCAACGTATTCTGGTGAGTCACCACTTCAGAGCTTTACTCCTTAACAGATTGCATTGGCATAGCTCTGGAGTGGCCATCCAGTTTTTTCAAAATGGGCTCAGCCAGAAAGGCCCAAGTCCATGCAGCTGTGGCAAAGTTACAGTTCTGTGGTTTCATGTTAGTTACCTTATAGTTACTGTGTAATTAGTGCCACTTAATGTATGTTACCAAAAATAAATATATCTACCCCAGACTAGATGTAGTATTTTTTGTATAATTGGATTTCCTAATACTGATATTTGTCATCCCCACAGAAAGTGTATTGGTTTTTTAAAAAAGAAAGTGTATTTGAAAATAAAGTCAGATGGAAAATTCATTTTTTAAATTCCCGTTTTGTCAGTTTCTCTGATAAAAGATGACCATCTCACCTGTTTTCAGCCCCACATGTCCCAGTCCCCCTCCCCAGAGCTGGGCTAAGTAAGTAGGAATTTGATTTCATGCGCCCGAGGCACTCAGACACTTCTGAAGGTGGCACAACCTGTCTGGACCGCAGGGTCGGCCTCTAGTTCACAGTGCTTTCTCCTCACTGTATCTAGGTTCCCTCCCAGAGGAGCCACCAGTTCTCGTGGGTGGCACTGTGTTTTCTCTCCTCTCCAGCTGACTAAACTTTTTTTCTGTACCAGTTAATTTTTCCAACTACTAATAGAATAAAGGCAGTTTTCTAAACTTCCTGTATCCTGGTGTTTGTGTTACTCTCTCCAGTGCTGGGAGTGGGAGGATGGACTCGGCCTAACTCGCCTTAGAAGGTTCCTTTAGGTACTTCAAAGTACCAGCTTGCCCACCACCACCCCCTTCCCCAATCTGGCACTAACCTGGCTCCTCCCAAGAACATGGAAATCATTATCTCATCACATTCAGGTTCAGAGTGGGGTGGAGTGAGGAATGCAGCCTGCTGCAGAGACATGAGGGCACTCTGAGCAGTCGTTCTTCTGCACGGATCAGGAATGTGACATTTTTCTCTTACTCTCTGTCCATTTTCAGTGCCTTTTACTTCCAGGGTTGAGCTTCAGATGAAGTTGACTATGTATGGAGAGTGGCCTGAAGTCAGCAGGGTCCACTGGGCCCTGCATCCTGTTGGGCCTCCCCTCCAGGAGGCTGGGGTTGGGCCTCAGCTGCTCCTTGAGAGAACCTGTGCCCCAGCAGTGCACACTGGGGGCCTAAGAGGAGGGAGACCAGAGGCCTGGACCTATACGTGTTCCAGGCAGCCCCAGAATGCAGGGAAATGAGAGCTGGCTTTTGGAGCCTGAGCCTTTCCTGGCTACTTCTGGCATTGCCCACCCTCTTCCACCTTAGCTTTCCTAGACCCATGGAGCCTCATCACAGAGAAACTGTCTTGGCAGCTGCTGCCAACTGCAGCATCACCGCAAGTCAGAACTCGCCCTGCACCTGGCGACAGAAGGTTACATACTGCAAGTATAGTAGTATAGCATAGGCTGGAGAGCGCTTTGAGACCTTGGCTCGGGTGCCAGGCGGGGTAACGGGTGGTTGCAGCAGTGTGGGCCTTGCCTGGGCCGGACCAGACGTGCCCGCGGCTCCGCCTCGTCTGGGCGGTGTCCGCATCCGGCCAGGCCGCACCCCGCCCGCCTTGCTAGTCAACCTCCCCAGGGAGACCTGATGCCGGATGAGGCGGGACCGAAGGGGCGGGGCGGAGCGGTCGGGAAAAGCGCCTCCGCCACGTGACTCTATTGCCCCCTATTAAAAAGCGCACCCCGGGCCCCCTGGTGTCTGTCTCACCAGTGCTTCCCCTCTTCCACGACATGTGCGCCGCTCAGCTGACGGCGGCCGCGCAGGCGGCTGCGGCCCCGGGCTCCGTGTATGCCTTCTCCGCGCGCCCGCTGGCGGGCGGGGAGCCCGTGAGCCTGGGCTCCCTGCGGGGCAAGGTGCTGCTCATTGAGAATGTGGCGTCGCTCTGAGGCACAACGGTCCGGGACTACACCCAGATGAACGAGCTGCAGCGGCGCCTCGGGCCCCGGGGTCTGGTGGTGCTCGGCTTCCCGTGCAACCAGTTCGGGCATCAGGTGCGCGGGGCTGGGCAGAGCGGAGCGGGAGGGCGCGCGACCCGGGTTAGGAGCGCGGCGGGGAGGCCGCCGGCCCGCTTCCCTCCGGCGCTCGTCCTGGCTGGACCTCAGGTCCGCACCGGGGTTGCGCAAGAAGGGCAAAGAGCCTGGTGACTCATCCAAAAACTCCTTGTTTGCGGCCAGAAAGTTTCCCTCCTCGCGGCCCCGGGTCTCAGCTGCTCTTCCTTTCCGCAGGAAAACACCAAAAACGAAGAGATCCTGAATTCTCTCAAGTACGTCCGACCTGGCGGCGGGTTCGAGCCCAACTTCACGCTCTTCGAGAAGTGCGACGTGAACGGCGCACAGGCGCACCCGCTCTTCACTTTCTTGAGGGAGGCTCTGCCCGCGCCCAGTGACGACACCACCGCGCTAATGACCGATCCCAAGTTCATCATCTGGTCTCCGGTATGCCGCAACGACATTGCCTGGAACTTCGAGAAGTTCCTGGTGGGCCGGGACGGCGTTCCTGTGCGCAGATACAGCCGCCGCTTCCCGACCATCGACATCGAGCCCGACATCGAAGCCCTGCTGTCCCAGGGGCCTAGCAGTGCCTAGGGCACCCCTGCTGCCTCTGCTTCTTGGCAGACACAGCGCTGCCCTCCGGGGGTTTTATCCATGATGGTGTTTCCGCTAAACCTGCAAGGAGGAACACCTGATGTCCAGGAAAATCCCCTGGGGTGGGCGCTGGGCCTGACCATCACAGCCTCTCCCTCCCACACCACCACCCCTCACAATAAAGTGTCCTGTCAGCAGAATCGTGTGTTTGTCCTGTGTCAGTGGGAACATGGGGCTGGAAGCTTGAGCCCCTAGTCGTTGGCCCTGGACAGTCTGAACTCTCCACCCTTTTTGTCTGTGGTGTGTGAAATCCACTCTTTCCTATGCCAGAAGCCCCGTTCCCCTCCTGGTGTTCCTTTCTCTGCCGGGACATGTTAGAACGTCATTCCAAAAAGAGGGAGACAAGTCAAGCGTCGACTGCATAACCAAAGGAATAGGCCTCTCCTTTCTGGATATTTGCTGTTTGTGAAATGACCACGAAAAATAACAGCATGGGCTTCCATTCACATTGAGTCTGTGGCTTCTCCAAGTGTTAGGTCTATTTTACACAGTTGGAAGCTCATGCAACATTACAAAGCCTTTTCCTCTTACTTTGCTAGACCTTTGCGTGTTGCTACCCGGAGCTTAAATCTGCTCCCATGCTGTCCTTACTGGTTGCTGCCTCTCAGTAAGAATAATATACACACTGGCCCTCTGACCACACCCTCCAGGCACTTGGTAACTGCAGTTGCATGGTCAGGCTCCGGGCAGGGCATTATCTTGGAGGCCAGCTGCTGCTTGGGAGGTGTGTCTCAGGTCCGACCTCTCCATCTGTTGGCCCTGCTGTTAATAATCTTTCTAGACAGACCTGGAACCACTTCCCATCAGTACAAGGGACTTGGGTGCAGCTTCTGCTTGGGCAGACAAGGACCCAGATACATGCTGGCAGTGTCAACCCAGTCCAGAATGTGGGCCACAGATTCTAGGGTCCTGGCATTCACGCTCCAGTTTCTTTTGTGTCTGAACCAACTCTCCAAACTTTTTCTTCCAGCAGGAATCTTTGCTGCCACCTTTCCCCCTTTAGTCATTAAGGGATAAAGGGCCCTCTGCACCTGTTCTGGCTCTTCCCTCCATGGTTAGAATTCCTTTACAGGCCCACCTCCCTCTGGCTACAAGGCCTCTCCCCTCAACTTTGAAGTCCCCTCAGGTGACCAAAGCAGAGCTGTCTGTACCCCTTTTGCACCCCATCCCACCTGTACTCCTCTCAAAACTCAGGAATCTTGATTGCATCTGTGAGTGACTGGTCTATTTCTCCAGACGGTGAGAATCTAAGAGGTGAACTGGGGCTGACCATCTCGGGCCACAGGCCCTGGCATATGACATGAATCAGCAAACATTTATCAATATAAAGCGAACTTTCCACTCAAACAGGGTCAGGGCTTTTTGAAGATCATTTGTAAACTCCAGATCTGATTCCTGTAATGGAGAATAGCAACCTCTACACCTGAGTGTATCCGAGTATACCCAGGCCACCTGTGTAACTGCTCACAGATTTAAGATAGCTTTTTCTTTGGTTCAAGCCAACTGCCTAGTATGATAGTATTGTGACTCACTTGCTTTTTCTGTCCTTATCCTTCCACATTTGTATACCTATTCCCTGAATCATTAAGCCTTAGGACATCAGGTTCCGGCCATTGTCAAATCTTTCAAGAAAAAAGCCTCAGGTCTATCGATCTTGAGGATAATAAGTTTCATTTAAACTAAGGATAACATCTTGGCTTTAGATGTATTTCAGCCTGACCTAAGGTGGAACAGTTCCACTGACCCCGGGACCAGACAGGATGACGCCATGGTTGATTCTAGGAATGGACACAATGGTCAACGACTCCAGCCCTATCTAATCAATAGCACCCATGACCCCAACTCCCTTAGTGTCCATGATTAAGAATGTTTCCCCATATAACCTATCCCTTCGAGATATCTGGGAGGCCAGGTCTTTGAGTGGAAGCTCCTGTGTCCCCAGGACTTGCAACTCTCTTAAAATAAACCTTTATTTTCTTTGCTGCAAAACCTGTACATGTCTCATTGGACTTAAACACACGTAGGCAGACGGATTGCTCCAGTAGCACCTGTGATCCCCTTAAAACCCCACTTTTCTTCCCCAAAAGCCCTTTGCCCCCTTATTGCCCCATTCATCCTTCAGTCCTCTGCCATGGGCTCTGCTGGGTGCTGGGAGCACAGTCCTTCGGAAGGCAGAAAGACAACATATAATTATTAAAAGCATGTTTAGTCCTATGAGGCAGTACAGGGTCCTCTGAGGGCCTGGCCCAGTAGGGAGGATCATGCTTGCCACCTGGAGGAAGTGACGGTGAAGTTTAGGAGGAACAAGCCTCTGGAGGGTAGACAGGCAGTGAGCAGTGTGTGAGGGCCTGAGGCGGGAAGGGGGCCTCACTGACAGCTGGACAACGTGAGGAGGAGCAGGTCTGGGGAGAAGGGGTTGTTGATCAGATTCTGATGTAGTGCATGAGACATCCAGATAGAGATATCTGGGGCAGGTGTTTACAAGACGCCCAGAAAAGGAGTATGGGTTGGAGATAAAGATCTAGCCAAGGAGACAGTAAGTAGCCATTGGAGAGGATGAGGCTGCCTGGGGAGAGTGGCAAGAAAAAGATCTGGGAGCCTAGGCCTGAGGCCTATGGATTCCCGACCCTCCCAGGTCAGCAGGCAGAGAGGCGCAGCTGGGAGGAAGGAGGATGCAAGGATGGCGTCAAGGAGCCTAGGGAAGGGACATTCCATAGAGAACGTTCAGCTGAGTCAAGTCCTGTGGATTGTGTCCCTCAGTCAGAGCAGTTTCAGGGAGGCAGCTGGAGCTGAAGCCAGCGAGCCAAGCGCTGAGATGGACCAGGTCCTGTCCCAGGAGCTACACACAGAGTGCTCAACAGTAACGTGAGTGCTTGTCAAACCGAGGTTCCACAGCCCGTCTGCAGAGATGCTCCTGAGAACATGGCATCCTACGCGGTGACTTACAGCTGAACACAGGAGGAGTTCCCAGACTCTCCTTTCCTATAAAGGGTCAGTGTGGCCTAGTCCACCCACTCCAGTTAGGCTCAGGGTGAGAACCCAGGGCTTTTGAATCGACTCCAACCTCTTCCCCTCAGGCTGCCTGGTGACTCACCCCTCCTCGCCCACATCTTGTCCTCTCAGTTTATGCCTCGGGCTACCAGGAAAGGGAACTTCTGCACTCCCAACTTGGCCGACCCTGGCTGGCGAATATTCCTCCTCTGACTCCAAGCTGCCCATCTCCCTCAACTGAAAATCCTTTCCAACTCTCCCTTCCTCAGAAAGACTCAGAATAAAGCCAATTAACACTTCATCTTCCTCCCCGCAGGAAGCTGGCTGGAACTCTTCCCCCAACACACACACACACACACACACTCCTACACAGACACATTCTTTATCATTTAACCTCAAAACTGCTGCTGGCCCCCACCTGCACCCACCCACCCCACTGTGAATCATCAGTTCAAATGAACAGGTAAAAGATAAGGAATCTCAGGGAGCGGCCTGAGGTCCTGCCTTTGGTAGAAGTGGCTGCAGGACACTGCTGACCTGAGCGCAGGCGGCAGCATTTAGGCCATAGGTCTTCTAAGGAGGTGGCCCTGCTATTACTCAACTAGGCTCAGAAACATCCATTTTAGCAATTCTTAAAAAAACGCTGTTTGTTTTGCTTTACCTTTGTTTTCTTTTAAACATTCAATCCGATAAGATTATGTATACATATATCAAATCGCCATGATGTGCATTAAATATTTCGCAATTTTATTTGTTAATTAGACCTCGATTTTTAAAAATCTGATAAAATTTGGTCAGGCACTTCTTGCACAATTAGCTCTTTATCAGACCACTTCCTTGTTCTGTCTCAGTGTAGTTCCAAAAACAACAGTTAAAGCAAGATTATTTTCAGAGACACATTCCTGGCCTGATCGGCCTAATAAATAAGTTTTAACTTTTAGACAGCACTGAGTTAAAAATACTAGCTAAGACTTTCCCCAACACAGCATGGATTTTTAAAGAGTGGGCAGAGATTCCTGTCAGAGTACTTTCAATTTGGAAGGTTTTTGTTATTCCAATCACCAAATCAGCTAGAAGAGCATGATTTCATAAGCGACATACCCGAGCTGGCAGTAAGAAAGCCTGGCTTAGGGCTGGTCAACAAGTTAATGGACAGAGGCCTCATATCAGGCACTGCTGGATTGGGAGCCGGGAGTACAAAAAACAAGACCTGTTGCGCAAGGAGTGAGGTCTCATGAGCTCTGGCCTTGGGGGTAACAGAGAAGCAAACTTGAGCTTTGACCTATCCAAGGACTTAACTCCAGACTTGCCATGTGAGAAGACAAAACTAAAAATCACCAACTAGGTAGGCCACTTGCTGGTGGGTATTATTAGCTGCATCCAGAAGCACTGAGACTGAGATGATATGACAATGACCTGCTGGGCATGGGCACAGCAGCCTGTCGTCCATCATTCAACCTGCAGACAGAAACCCCACCCCTGGCACCCCTCCCAGGTCCAGTGTCACAGCAGTCAGTAAGGTCAGGGTAGGACACTACAGAGCAGGCCCACTTAACTCAAATGCCTAGAGGGGCAGCTCGCCCTGGGTGGTGCTCTCCACTGCTGCAGGCCTCCTGGCTCCACAGGGAGGAAAGTGGAGGGGATCCAAGTCTCCCCGTAGAGGAAGCACCTGCTACCACAGCCTCCTGTCCCCAGCACGTGACTATGCCTGTGGACGTGTGTGAATCTAAAGCAGCCCCGGTCCGCTGAGCACTCCTTTGCAGACTCATCATGCATCCCCAAGGCCAAGGGGAATGTTAAACATGCCTTTGCTCCCTATGCCAGTTGCTTACGGTTTCTTCCCCGAGAAACGTCTGCAGCATCACCCTCCACGTTCCTGTAGACAGTGTAATTACATGTGAAAACATCTTCCCCAACCAAACTGGCTGCGAACCAACCCCTGGATAGTAGGCACTGTGAGCATATAATAGATTATTAGTCAAATGAAAAAATGACTAGTATCAGGGTAATTCATTCATTCATCTAAGAAATGTTTACTGAGAATTTACTCCATGCAAAAGGTGAACAACACACAATTAACATCTAAATACTTGTTTATGGTTAAGACACTGATGAAAGATAGAGGAGGAAGAGAAGACCCTGGCCACACCTGGGCTCAGGGTGCCTCAACCTTCCTGCCCAATCAGGACTGGCCACCAACAGTGGCACAACCAAAATGCAAAGTGTCCAACTGCATGAGTTTCCAAGGTAGGAAAAGTGATCCCATTTCCTCTCTACGAGATTCGTTCAGGTTTTTGCCTCTGTCACCTTCCTCAGTAACCTTAACTCTTATATAACATAGGTTATAATGTCACTGATGAGACCTTTAATTCTTCTACAATGTACTTCTAGAGCTTTTAACTTTTTCACAGTTCCTTGAGTAGGTTAAGGAAGCACGGGCAAGAAGAAAACAAATATTTCTCTCCTGATGCCACCTCTAATCAAAAGTGCCCAATATTTATAAATATTGCCACATGCACTCTGTGATTGCTGGCCAAGTGTGGACCAGGGGTGACTGGGGAGGGCCAATGCCAGTTAGGGGTAGAGCAAGCCATAGTGCTGGACAAGATGAGAACTTTATGATTTGGAACCAAATAAAGCTTAAAGTTCACACACCCAGACATTACAAACCTTCAATTAGATCATCGCAGTCCAAGATCAAGCAGTACATGACCAGTCAGCTAAGCCTCTTCCCTCACGCTCCCTTCCTGCTTTCCTTCCGGTTCTTGTGGCCTAAGTTCCCATGGTAACGGGTGGGTTGTTCAGTTCTGAGGTTAGGTTATGGGGCCAAGTGAGTACCCTACTAGGCTAAAGCCTCTCCCTAGCAAAAGGCCTAAGAGGAGAACACAGCCCTGGGGCCAGGGTGTCTCCTGAGCTGAATTACTCCTTTCATTTCCTCCCAAATCCACAGGTCGCTCCCACAATAGCAGGGACGGGCAGGCAGATGCCCATTGTTTTCTAGTTCTCCATTTTTAACATTTTAATCGAAATCACTAAAAAAGGTTTAAAATTTTGGAAATAATGATCTTCTGACTGTGAAATTTCACTTTATTCCTCACATTTTAACTGCAGGCACTTTGTAATCTTAATATAAATTTTAGGAAATACCCATAATTAGTGCATTATTTTTTACAGCTATTTAATAGCACTGAAGAGATCCGGGTTTAAAAAGATTTTCCAAAATTTTCTTTCTTATAATTAGGTTTTGTCCTCTTTTCTAGTGGTGCTGAGGACTTGTCCTACTTCTTTAAGACTCTGACCCATGCCATAAATGGTACAGAAGGATCTGCTAAAAAAAGAACAGGGAAGCAGACACTCTCTAAAGTAGGTTTTGAAGTAACATCGGTAACCCAACTTTCTTTTTCCATAAATAATAGGACTAAAAGTAATGTTTCTCATTTGATAACGTTTTTAAGAATTTCAAAGAGCACTTGGGTTGCCAGAGTTGGCTCCCCAGATGTAGAATTATCACCAGTGGTCACTCCTATCTACGGGGGATTAACTGCTATGTGGTTATTGAAGGCAGTTTTAATTCCAAATTTACTTTCTTCTGCTATCTACCCAACTGCCAAGAGGCCTCTGTTACCAGATGGTGCGTGATGGATGTCCCAGGGAGTATAAATTAACTTCAATTAAGCATGACCCAACATAAAAATAGTAAATCTGTTCAAATGACCTCCCACATCTTCATGAGGGCAGTCCTCGACACTGAACATGGTTCATGTGTTTCTCCTCTCCTCCCTCATAACTCTTTCCAGAGAAAAGTTCCTAATAGGTCTGTAGGTCTGTAGGTAAAGCACCCTCAGCCACTCTGCCTCTGCTCTAAAACCTCCGACAGAATCTGAGGGGCATTTAAGGCCATGACATGTAGATATAGAAAAGCTTTACATCTCAGGTTCTTTCAGTAGTCTGTGCCCACCCCAATTGGCCTAATCCTCTCTTAGATCCTGCTCTGCTTATTCTAGAAATTCTCTCTGACCCCCTGAGTTTCCCCTACTATAACATGTACCATCATTTCTATGCTTTTTTCCAAGACCACGTTCAAATGCTACTCAAGTCAAAGGCTCCCTTTCATAGCTTGGGGGCCACAGTCTTTGGTTCATATTCTTTAATGGCACTTACCCAACACTGCTTGGCACTGGGGGTATTTATAGATTTCTTCTCTATTAGATTGTATAATGGCAGGTACTGGGTCTTGTTTTTCTTACCTTTCTCTGAGGACAGGAACTGCAAGACAAGTGAATGGGAGACTCACATAGGCCAACTGACTGGCCTCCTCGCTTTGGGCTTACATGCCCCTCTAGGAGGG
>NW_011889052.1:1759792-1783676 GCF_000151845.1 Pteropus vampyrus | reverse complement strand
GCCTTAACTACTCAATCACGAATATCGTCCCGAAGTTCTCAACACTACAGTAAGTAGTATGTCAAAACTGCATCTCTGGGCAGCTTCTAGGACTCGGAGGCAAACAGAACGCACACTCCAAGGACAGGGGAGGGAGTGAGGAGTCTCCGACTGCCTGGGTGCAGCTCGCCAGTCAACCGGCCAACACACCCCCTTGATGACCTCCTCCAACACAGGGGCCGTGGGGCCTGCAATGACTCCTTGACATCGCGGGGCTGGACACAGAAAGGAGTGCCCGACAACACTTGGTACAGCCGGTAGGGCGGGAGGAAGTGGCCGCTCCTTCCTCGGCGTCCACCTCCTCTTCCGGCCCCCTCCCACCTCCCCAGCGCACCGGGGGTAGAGGGCGGGACGTGGGGGCGGGCCGGCGCTCAAGGCCCCGGCGCCAGGTGGGGCTTGGGCGCGCGCACGTGCGTACGTGCGTGCTTGCGTGCGTGGGCGCGGCCCACAGCACGCTGTGCGCGAGGCGGATGTCCGGGCCGGCTGGGCAGGGGCTACGGACGAGATGGCGGAAGGCGGAGGCTGCCGTGAGCGACCGGATGCGGAGACCCAGAAATCCGAGCTCGGGGCCTTGATGAGGACCACGCTTCAACGAGGGGCGCAGTGGTGAGCGCCGGTCCCTCCTCTCCGCCACGCAGGGTCGGGGGCCAGGGCTCTGGCCCTCAGGCCAAGCCCCTCATTTTCGTCTTGGGTAGGGGCCGGCCGGGGGCAATGATAGTGACCCTAAGAAGAGTAGCCGGACCCGCGCCCCTCGGGGGAGGGAGCCTGAGCTCGCTTCTGGGAAAGCGTGGGCGGGGCTGTAAGTCGTCCCAGCCCATTCGGAGCCCCAGTGGGCGGACCTGACGGAGGAAAGGGCTGCAGGATGGGGAACAGGGGAGTGCTCCCGGGCACCTTCAGGATGAGGACATCCCTTTTCCATCGAGGACTCGCTCTGTGACCTTGAGTGAAGGCGTCCACACTTCACAAACTCCAGTTTCTTATGTGAAAAACGTGGTAGCAATATTTGACACTCACCCTCCTCCCCCAGTGGGTTGAGGCGAAGATCAGTAGATACTTTGTAACTTGTAAACTGCAGAACAGATGTCAAGGTCAGAAGCTGAACGAATGTTTGAGAGCCCCAGATTATTTTGGTAAAAATGTAAAAATGTAAAATGTAATAGTGGCAAATGTAAAATATAATTGTGGCAGCAGTGTTACAGAGCTTAGATAGAAAGATGAAAAATCCCGCAGTAAGTCTGAGACAAGAGTTTTCTTAATAAATTGTTCAGAAGGGACGTTACTTCCACTAGTAAAGAGATTCCTGGGTGGTATATTGTGTTGGAATAGAAAACGGGCTTGGCTTTGCATTTGATATGATTGAGGTCCTTCTTTAAGAAACTATAGTGGTATTGATAATGCCACTTACAGTGACAGGGGAATTGAGCAGGGAGGAGAGACATTGAGGTTAAGAGATACATTGATCAGGGAAGAGAGACATTGAGATTAGAAAGAATTCACATGCAGCTTTGCAGTGTTCTTGAGCTAGCTGTGAAAGACAGGGCACTCAGTTACTTTTATCCTGCGTAGAATGCTCAGCAGAAACAGGAAGCTTGAGAAACTAAAATCACACAGTGTTTGGAAGGTATTGTTCAGGGGATATGGAGAGAAAAGAGCATTTTAGAAATTTGTATTTATGAATCCTTGTAGCCTCTGGAAAGGTGCCCGATCTCCTCTGAGGTTTGTTGGTTGTAAAATTTGAAGGACTCACTAATGTAAGTCTTGTGCTTTGTTCCCCCCACAGAGGTTTTCCCTCCTCTATCTTAATTGTAAACCTGCATAGTGATACTTTTACAATATAACCAGATCAACTTGCATTTTGACGAGATAATTGTACCTATACACTATTATGCGTGTATATGTATGTATATGTATACACACATATCTATACCTATGTACACACACTTTTTTTGATGCCTTGTTTGGTTCTTAAAGGAATACTGAACTGTGTGATGTTATTATCCCATTTTCAGAAAGATTAGTTTAATGCTGTTCATGTAAAGCAAAGCAGTGTAACCAAATTGTCCACGTGGATAAGGACTTCTATAAAGATCATTATGAAATTAGTCATAATGATCTTTATAGACTTGGTCGTTAGCAAACAAGATTTTAGCCATAGAAAGACTTCCTTTAAATTAACATTTTGAAGCTAATTGTTTCCTTCCTTTAACTTATTCATTCTCTCACCAATCATTTCACTTACTGGATATTTTCAGAAGTATCCATTGGCTCTCTGTGCCATGTGGGGCCTGGCCCTGCTTGTTTTGAGAGTGTGTTTTGAAGTGGGGATTGCTTGTCCCCCGAGTGGAAAGACCATTAAAAAAATCAAGAGAGCTGCTGCAAAATCTTACAACCTCAGCTTTTCTGGTACAGTAAATTTTTGTCTGTCTCTAGGTATCTTATTGACAGCCGGTGGTTCAAACAGTGGAAGAAGTATGTGGGCTTCGACAGCTGGGATATGTACAATGTGGGTGAACACAACCTGTTTCCCGGCCCAATAGATAACTCTGGACTCTTTTCAGGTACAGTATCCTCTGCTTTTCCAACTTATATGTCCACCAGGCAATAGTCTGAGATTGTATTTATATGTAACATTATGACCTTGACTTTCCTCCTATGAGGGGATAGAAATAAGTGTCCTTGATTTATGTCTATAGTGGAAGTCTTTGCAGACCCTCAGGGAGACGTTAAGTTGCTTTTTTCCAAGAAGAACATGCTTCTAACATTTTAAATTTCTTTCTCTTTCTCTCTCCCTTTTTTTTTTTTTTGCAAATTAGTTCTGCTAGAGATTTTACATTAGCATATGGAATAGAAATAAATAGAATATTTTGAAATTCATTTGGGATCTGAAATTTGGGATCCAGAATTTTCTGTTACCTTTGCAGAACACATTGTAGATCTCTTGATATTCATCAAGCATTTCTTTGATGGCTATGCTTGTCATGAAGTAGTGTGAAGAGAGGTGGAAGGTCAGTAGAGTTATGATGACAATCAGCTCTCAATGGAAGAAGTGATTGAAAAGTGATATATGACGCACCTGAGCTTAGCTTCCACCTGTAGATGCACAGAGATGACAGCCAGTCTTTCGTAGTATTTGTTCTCCTTGGCTTTTACTCCCTTGCAAGCGGGACAGAGGTGATCTGTCTTTTGCGTCCTAAATCAGGGTAGCAGGAAGGCAGACAATACATGAGGCTTGATCTAACCTAAGACTAACTTGGATGTTTTTAAAAATGAGCAGTGCTTCATCTCAGACCTAGTTTTAGGGGAGTCAGAATGACATAATAGTGTCATATGCTTTGTTTCCTGGAGTAGGTCAGATGGTGGCATTATACCATGAAGTTGCCCTCAAGGGATAATTGCAAAATGTTTGCACTTTGTTCTCTCTCTCTCAAAGGAGCAATCTTAAGGCTTCTTATGGTAATAGTGATGAGAATCTTAGAGCTGGAGGGGCCCTTGGAAGTCATGTTGCATGACCTTCAGCTAAGGGCAAGCAAACCTTCTGTAGTCCCCCAATTTGATGTACATGGCCTTGGCCATGTCACATGGCGTGAAACATTTGCTATGTGCTTTGGAAGTGAGAAGTACATTCCGTTCAAACCCTGGAACATTGACAGTGCAGGAATGACCTATCTCTGGCGAATGAGGGTCACCCTCTTAGTTCTAGGTGCTCAGTCACTTGCCAGTCTCCCTCTGGCTGCTTTCCACCTAGGTCATGGGAGTGGCCTGGAAGGGGCTCTTGGAAGTGTGGAAAGTTGGGGTAGAGTATATCCTTGCTGGTGTTTCATTTCCACTCTAGCCCCTCCTGGGCTTCGGATGGAATCCCTCTGCTTAGACCAAGCTGCATTTTCATTTTTCTTCTTTATTTGCCTCCCCATTGAAGAAATTTGTGGAGGCTCTATCCTCATTTCAACACCCCCGTGTGATTTTTAGCATGTTGCCCTTGGACTAATCCAATTTTAAATGAAAATTGTGAACTGCATTGAAAATTCCATTTATGTCGCCTGCACCTGCACTGTAGTGTCAGAAGAATGATGTGTTTAGGAAAATTGTCGCTGAGCCTCAGAGGGGAAAGAGCTCTGGAAAACTGACATACATGGGGTTGATGATGCAGAAAGCTTGCTTTTCCCCTTTAACTGTCTTCTGGCTGCTGTTTGGCACAGTAGGGTGGCCATATCCGCTTAGTGCTCAGTGTGAGAAGTGAAGAAGGTGTGTCTCCCCAAGGAAGACATGAAGTGAATAACTTACGAGTTTTTGATTTGTAAATCACAGAAAAGTTTGGAGTTTAGGTATCAATTTTTGAGGGGAAGTTCTTGGCACTCCTGGACCATCCTTCTGTTGCTGCACGGAAAAAGTGTGGTCTGTCAGTATTAACATTCATGCCACAGCTGCTGTGGAAAGTGGTCGGCTCATTACTGAGGACAACCCATCCCCCCCTTTTAAAAATTGTAATAAAATACACATAACAAAATTTATCATCTTAACCATTTTTAAGTGTACTGTTTAATAGTATTAAGTATATTCTCATTGGTGTACAATCTCTAGACTTCTTCATCTTTCAAAACCAAAACTCTATACCCATTAAACAATAACTACCTATCTCCACTCCCCCCAGCCCCTAGCGACCACTATTCTACTTTTTTCTGAATCTGACTAATCACTTTAGCTATTTCATTTAAGTGGAATCATACAGAATTTGTGTTTCTGTGGCTTATTTAATTTAGCATAATGCCATCAAGGTTCATCCATGCCGTAGCATGTGGCAGAATTTCCTTTCTTTTAAAGACTGAATAGTATTCCACTGTGTATATATACCATATCTTACCATTCATCTTTCTCTTTTACCTTGGTATTCCTGTTCTCCAAGGCTATTTAATTTCTTTACTTTTTCCTTGGAAATGAAAATGGCAGAGGTAGATCAGATCTCGAACGAAGGACAGAAGACCCGATGGCGTGGGGTGATTGGAAGTCCTTGTCACCTTATGAATGAATGCTGCTTATGGTTTTTGTTTTTGGCATCCTCTGCCTTGAGTTACAGATGAGTTGCACCACCATGATACTTTCTGCTTTTCCAGTTTCATGGCTTCATTCGTCTGCAGGAGAATAGTGGCTTCCGCTTCTGCAGGAGTGGGCGTTGATGGGCACAGGCTTAGCCGAGAGGCTCCCTTGGCGGGAGGTGATCAGTCTTCCCTTGGTCCAGCCCCTTGGTCCTCCACTGAGGGAGTATGTTTCAGACCATAGATGTCCACTTCTGACTCCCAGTCCTGTGGTGGGTGTAGGATGGACACTCAGCATGTTAAAGAAGTTCTCCCTCCACATGGGGGCATCCAGCTGGGTTTTGACTTAGAGTGTTGAAAACGAAGTAAGCTAAATGACTCTTGGTAAAATAAACTGAACTTCAGTGACTTGTTTGTTTGCTTTCTTTGCCTTTCGGGGGAAGATGATATCTGACTTTAATGCAGTTTTAGTATGTAGAATATTATGTTAAGTATTCATGATTAGCAATTTTGATTGTGGAATCTCTGAGCACTTTGAAAATGTAAATTAAGAGTTTTTCTCTTTTATCCTTCTTCCTCCAATTATAGAAGAAATACAAGTTCCTCATAAAATATTCAGGAAGCGTGGCTAAAGACCAAGAGTAATCGGGTCTGCTCTGTGTTATGGCTGGTGACAGAATTTTGTAATTTTGTATTCTTATAAATACTTTCCTGGTTTCTGAAAAACTCATAAGAATCATGTAAAACAAACATTTTTTGGGGAGAAGAGCAGTGACTTATGTGCTGTTTTCCTCTTTCAGATCCTGAGAGTCAGACCTTGAAAGAACATTTAATTGATGAGTTGGACTATGTGTTGGTCCCAACTGAGGCCTGGAATAAGTTGCTAAACTGGTATGGCTGCGTAGAAGGCCAGCAGCCCATCGTCAGAAAAGTAAGTACAAGAATCATCACACCTGCTGGTCAGCGTCTGCAACTGCTCCCTTGGGGACACTGACTGGTGCTGGGTTCTGGGGTACTGGACGTACCTAAGTGGTGGAATGGAGTCATTTGAGGCCTTGTTTCTGGTTCTTTAGAGTGCATTGTGGTTGTGAATTGTGGTGAGTGAGGCTGTTCACTCAGGATGTTACAGTGAGTGACCTTCAAACATCAGGGCGGCTCACTGGCTTGGGATGTGTCCAGCAATGCCATGAGAGCACTTTCTGGAAGGCTCTATGAGAGAAAGTTCACTTGGGGTCATGTGGACATACAGTAATGTACCGCTTCTTATTTATCTTACAACCTTGATGATAAGAGTCTTTTGCCACAGTATTGATTATCTCAAAAAGCAAGTGTGTACCCAAGGCAGAATAGCCTCTTGAGGGAAGGCAGGCCCTGGGACAGAAACTCAGGTTGTTAACCCCTCTGGTAGGTAGGACTCATGAGAAGACTACCACCCTGACTCCCACAGTTGTGCATTGTCCTGCCAGAGGGGCGGTCACAGGAGCTGCATGGCTGCTGATGGGTGGGCAGTGGGCCCACTTCTCTTTCTGCCTGGTGTGTCATTCCCTTTCTTAGCAATGTAGGAAAGAGCTGCAGTCCTGAGGCCATGCTTCTGAGAGTCACCATTCAGGGCCAGAACTGCTGCCTTTTTTTTCAGTTCGAAATCTGGGACCAAGAGAGGGGTTAGGGATCAAAAGTTTAGGGGCATGCCAGCTTCCTGCAGACGGCCCCTCATGCCCACAGTGATGTCATGTGGTGAATGTGCCACCCAGGGCTCTAGCTGTATTCTCAGTCCTCGAATTCAGCAGACTCCCAGAATGGGAGGGAGGCATCACGATCCCCACTAAGAGGGGGACAGTGGCTTCCCTGTTACGTGGCGGCATTGCTAGCTTTGGTTCCATCATGGTGCTCTTGGTTGGTCCGCGTGAGTGGAAAATGATTTTGAAACCCCTAGGACGGATGCCGGTGGCCTTACAAATCTGTGCTTTTGATCCCCTGATCATTTAAGGAAACTGATTATCATGTGGTTTCTGCATTTTTGACACCGATGAACTATGGTGCTTCCAAGATGGCCCGGTGTGTCCACTGCACCTTCACCCACGCCTCTTGTTCACAGGTGGTGGAACATGGCCTGTTTGTCAAGCACTGCAAGGTGGAGGTATATTTGCTAGAACTGAAGCTCTGTGAGAACAGTGACCCCACCAATGTGCTCAGTTGCCATTTCAGCAAGGCAGACACCATCGGTGAGTAGCTGGGCTGCATTCCAGGTGTCTAGTCAAGAGAATGCAGAGCATGTGGCTGATGGGAGGCCAGCTGGGGTACCCTCCTCAGACTTGTCAGATAATCTCAGGTCACGGTTACCAGTCTCGACCTGGGTGCCTGGTCCCCAGGGCATTCATGTGGAGAGCTAGCCTGGGAATTGTGTTCTGTAGAACACCAGGCATGGTCCTTACTTGTGTGACATGGTAATAAAGACGAAGAAATGCAGATTCAGAGAGCCTACAGTCACCGCTTTAAAAAAATCTCAGTAAAAAAAAAAAAAAAAAAATCAGGAAGTGGCAGAGCTGGTATTTGAAACCAGATCTGTCTTAACTCCGAAAATAAGTTTTCTCACTTTTCCATGTTGCTTCTGTGCTAAAAATGGGACCCACATCATCAAAGAAGGAGAAGCGTAGGGAAGGTTTCTGGGATATGAGTGCAAGAGGATGCCCGTGGAAGGTGTTGGGCCTTAGCAGTCACCAAGGGGGTGAAGTCAGAACTTCTGATCCAAAGCACCCTGTGACCATCTGAAAGGAAGGAGGGCGAGTGTGAGCTCGCCGGGGCCGTCTGTAGCCCGCCTTCTGGAGAAAGCCCTGAGTGATGTTCCTCCCCACTCCCAGCAACCATCGAGAAGGAGATGCGGAAGCTGTTCAACATCCCTGCGGAGCGTGAGACACGGCTGTGGAACAAATACATGAGCAACACCTACGAGCAGCTGAGCAAGCTAGACAACACTGTCCAGGATGCCGGGCTGTACCAGGGCCAGGTAGGAGGGCCCAAGCCCCGCCCCACAGGCAGCTCTGCCCGGGCCGTGTGGCCGGACGCCTTCTGGTTCTGAGCGTGCCAGAAGTGAGGTGGTCTGCGCATTCCTCACATGGTTTTCCTTTTCACTCAGGTGCTAGTAATTGAGCCCCAGAATGAAGACGGCACATGGCCGAGGCAGACCCTGCAGTCAAAGTAAGTGATCTTTTCCCACCTGTGGCTGGACGCACAGGTGTAAGAGACACTTTCCTAAGGCAGTTACTTGTGCTAAGAGAAATTTTTCTTAATCAGATGAAAAGACATTTGATCTCATATCCACATTCTGCAATCCTAGTTGAAGGCCCTGGCCTCTGGAAAGCAGCATGCTTGGCCCTGTGTGAGGGAGAGCTGTCAGGGTGTGTGAACTAGGCTGCGAGCCTCTCCTTGTTGAGAACAAGGGGAGGAGGAGAAAGGGCCGGGCTCTGGGAGGGTGGCTCCTCCGCCAAGACTGGCTTTGTTTCTGTCAAGGGCTTTTATTTTCTCCACCTATAGGTAGAGGTTTTGATGGAAAAGAAGCAGCTCAGGCACAGGGGCTTGTATGACTTAAAGGCAGTAGTTTGATCCCACTCCACTCTTTCCTGGTGGCCTGTTCTTCCTTGTTGCCCTGGTCGCTTGCTGGGGGAATTACTCTGCTACCAAAATGAGACCCCAGGCACCTGTCTCAGGTGTTCATGTGCGGTGTGGAATTGTGCATGTCCTGAGAAGGGAACAGAGAGAAGCGATGGCTTTTTCTTATGATAGAAGATGGAGAAATAGTGTCTGTGTTATATAGTTATGGGGACAGTGTTGGTCTTTGCTCTCTTCCTTCAGTCAGGCCTTGGACAATGACATTTCATAGTGATGAGCTCCTTTGAGAACCACAAAAGCTACAAGCTCTCTCTTGCAAAACATGCAAGAAGATAGAACATTTTGCCAGCAGTCTCAAAGGTTTTACAGATAGACACCTTGAAGCTCCAGTTAAGGAAACTCCAGTTACTAGTTCCTGAAAAGATGACACAGTGGCTATGGTAGGCTTACTGTCCCCCACCAGATGTCCATGTCCAGTGACTGTGTTAGGTTCCATTGCAGAAGGGACTTTGCAGCTCTGATTAAGGGTCTGGAGGTGGGAGGTCATCCTGGGTTATCTGAGCGGGCCTGTTGTGATCACAAGGGTCCTTGTAAATGAAAGAGGGAGGAAACATATAGTGTTTTAATATTAACAGTAATGGAAAAAAAATTTTTTTAAAGAGAGAAACAGGAGAGTCAGAGAAGGAGCTGAGAGGATGGAAGCAGAGTCAGAGTGATGAAATGTTAGACTCCACTGCCATGAGCCAGGGACCATGGGCGGCCTCTAGAAGTCCCCGGAGCCCCCACCAAGGAGCATAGCTCTGCCCACACCTTGATCTTAGCTCAGTGAGAGTCATTTCACACTTCTGACTTTCAAAATTGTAAGATAACTAATTTATGTTGTTTTAAGCCATTGAGTTTTGTGGTGATTTGTGACAGCAACAACAAGAAACAGATCACACTAACCCAGGCTGCTAATTCCCTTTTTGGAACTAAATGTGCCATAGAACTGAGAGAAAATAACAAAAACTGTAAGAACCTCTGGAGAGACAGAAGGTGGATTCCAGTGTGTGAGAGAGTTGACAGCTTGGAGCAGCAGAGACTGGTGTCCTGGCCTAGGGAGGCTGTTGTAGTTGTGTCCTATTTCTTCCCAGCTTTTCTTCTCCCCTTCCCTTCCACACCTTGAGGCCTAAGAGAACCTAGAGAAGGGAGAGAGCTTTTGAAAAAGAGCAGTGCCTCACTGAGATTCCTTGAAGGTTAGAGTCTCCCAGTAAAGTGTGTCCAATGGCAGATGAGCCAGTGGAGTTCCCAGGGCACATTTCCCTCCCCATCTCCCCAGTAGTGCCAGAGACTGTTCCAGATGCTGAGGATACAGCAGTAAACAAAGTCTCTGCCCTCAAGGTGCAGAAAGTAGATAAATAAGAACAACACACATGTCCAGTGGCTTATAAGTACTGTGAAGTCGGGGAAGAAAATCAGCAAGTGCTAGACTTTGGAAAGGGGCAGATTTAAGCAGGATGATGGGGAGGTCCCACTGAGGCGCCATTTGAACGAGGTCATGCAGGAAGCGAGGGAATCAGCAGTGAGCGTGGTTATTAATGAGAATAACATTGTAAGGCATAGGTGACTGCAGCTGCAGAAGTTCTGAGGCAGAAGCAGGCCTGGTTGAAGACCAGCCCGAGTTTTTTGTGGCTGGAGCTAGGAGGGATGACAGGAAGGATGGGGGACGAGGCCTGAGAGGTAACGGTGTAGAAGGCCTTGTTATCCTTGTGAGACACTGAATTCCAGCTTTGCCTCTGGGTGAGGTAGGAAGCTTGTTGGAGGTGGGTCAGGGAGTGGAAGAGTAATGTGATCTTACCTGATGAGCTCACAGGGAGCCATAACTAGAGGCTGATAAGTATTGTCGGAATCAAGGAAAGTGACAAATTGATAGCTCGTGCTGGTTGGAGCAGAGTTCATGTTTCCAACCATATAAGAGGGTAGAATAAGCATAATAAATACCCTTAAGAGAAGGAGGAAATGCGTACATGAAACAGGAACAAGGCGACATACTTGGGAACAAAATTCAGGAGATAGGTTGAGTGGCAGAATGGATGTATCTGAAGACTGAACAAGTCGAAAGGTCAGGTTGAAGAATTCTAGAAGGTATTCTGAAGGGATAAGGAGATGGAAGATAATGGAAGAAAAGTGTTATGGAGGATGGGAGTAGAAATCTCAGTATCCTGTAATAGGATTCTCAGGCAGAGAGGAAGTGCCAGGGGCAGGAGGAAGAAAATACCAGAAGTAATGACCACGAGGTTTTCACAAATCATAAAAAATGAAAGCTCTTCAGTTTAAAGAATGCCAAACATGACAGATAAAAGCAAGCCCATTAGACACATTAGAGTGAAATTTAACAGCAAAAATGCAGATAAAATTCTAACTCTTTTTGAAAGAAAAAGTCACAATGGAATAAGAAGCAGATTAATATCAAACTCCTCAACAGCAATAATGGATACTTTTTCAGTGTCAAATAAAATAACTTTAAAACTAGAATTTAGAGTTTTCTAAACTGGAGCTTCAAGGTGTCTGTAAAACCCTAAACTATTACTTAAATGTAAAGATAAAATAGTCTTTTTCCTCTCGCATAAATGACCTTAGAAGGTTTTCCAGACAGAGCTCCTTTTTGAAAACCTCTTGGAAGAAGTACTGTTAAAGAGTGGGGACCCTTGTGACCTCATAAGGTGGGAGGGAGAGTACGCAACTGGTGAAGTGTTCTTTGGACCAGAACAGCCAGGACTTTCTGACTTCGGAGTAAGCAAAGATTCCTTATATAAGACATAGCACTGCAAACCATAAAGGAGGAAACATATAGAATGGGTGACTTAAATTAAGAACTTTGTTCTTCAAAAAGTAAAAAGGGAAACCACAGAGTGAGGAGATATTTGCAACACTTATATCTGACAGATTGCTTATCTCCAGAATTTCAAAGAAATGCCTCTAAGTCAGTGAGAAAAAGTCAGACGACTCAATTAGACAAATGGGTAAAAAAAAAACTTTTAACAGTCACTTTACAAAAGCGGATACCCAGATGTCTAGCAAGCATACGGAGAGGTGCCCAACCTCAGCAGGCATCCAGAATGGCAAATTAAAACCACAATACAGCTCTTCTACACACCCACCAGAATGGCTAAATGAGAGAGAGACGGACAGTACAAGTATTGAGGTGTGAAGCAACCCAGATCGTCGGACCCTGCTGATGGGGCATAAAAATTGGTATAATGATTATATTTTTGGTAACAAGTACTAAAGAGTTATGTGCACATGCTACAACTTGGTGATTCACTCCTGGACATACAACCAACAGGCATACATCCCACGTTCACTCAAAGATATGTTCGAAGACGTGACATTCACAACAGTGAACTGCTTGTCAGAGTTACAAAGTGGACTAACTCAAATGTCCGCCAGAAACAGAGTGCAGAGAGAAATTGTGTATGTGCACTGTGGATTCTGTGGCCACAGCAACACCGAGTCTCATAAACAATGTTGACTGAGAGAAGCTAGACGTAAAACGTGGCATACTCTGTAGGCAAAACTCATCTGTGGGGCTCAGGGTCATGATAGTGATTAGTTTTGGTAGGAATTGTGACTGAAGGGAGCATGAGGAGACACCTGAGGGCGGGCGGGACTGTCCTGTTTCTTGGTCCTAGTACTTGTTAGATGTATCACTAAGTAAAAATTTTTTGGTTTTTGTACTCTCATGACTTATGTATTTCTCTATGTAAACACTTCAGTAAAAAGTTTAGTAGTAAAAACAGGAAAAGGTTAAGAAAGCAACCTATAGCAATGACAATCCAGAAGTAAATTCTGGGCAATTATAACATGGAAGACCAGGCGACACGAGCCAGAAAAGAGCAGAGAGAGATGAAAATGTCCCGAACTGCTTCTCTTGAGGGAAATGTAGATAGTTTTTTGTTTGTTTGTTTTGTTTTGTTTTTACGCCTGCAGCACTTGGTCTTCCTAGGTGGTCGGTCTCCCATCCATGTACTAACCAGGCTTGACCCTGCTTAGCTTCCGAGATCAGACAAGATCAGGCGTGTTCAGGGTGGCATGGCTGTAGACGAAATGTAGATGGTTTTAAGTTTAAATAATCGATGGGGAAAATAAAAATAGTTACGGATTCTAACAAGTTAATGGAGTAACTACCAGAAATATAAAAATGGCATTTATATCTTTGAGATACACTGTATTGTCAGGAAAGGTGTGGTGGCAGTTAAGAAAGACCTGAGAATCGGTATGTTGAGCAAGACTGATGCTTATATCTTTCTAAAAAGAATTTCTGAGGTGGGCAGTCCAGTGCTGGTATTCTTAGAAACCTAGCTACTCTGTCATGTTGCTCTCCTGTGTGTGGCTTCTATTCAGAGGTGGTTACCTAAGGGTCCGGGATGACTGCTGGAGCTGAAGCGGTTACACCTGCATTCAGGTAGCTAGGAGGAGGAGGGAGGAAGAAGGACATACGCCTTTCAAGAATTTTTCTCAGAAATCACACATAAAACCTCCCTTTACATCTCTTTGCCAATTATATGCCCATACCTGGCTTCAAGGGAGGCTGGGAAATGCCTTTTAGCAGGGCAAAAAGTGTCCAGCTAAAAATCAGGGTTCATAAACTGAGAAGAAGGGGCAGAATAGCTATTGGGAGGTAGAAGGAAAAAAAACCACTGCTTTCTTCTCTACCAATACTTCTGACCAGCATATGTGTGGGGGTTTTCCCCCATGCTGACCAATTCTCTGACACCAGCCAAGTGTTCTAAAATTTGTTAAAGCCAGATGCTATCTACCTGGGGATCGCATCAGATCCCACAGGTTGGGGGCCCACAAGACTGCCTGTACTTTAGATGCCAGTCCCAGGTTGTTACCTGTGCTTCTAACCACCAACCATAAATCGGAGGTTCCCCTGACTCCTTCCTCCAGCTTGATGATTTGCTAGGTCACAGAACTCAGGAAACCGGTTTATTTACTAGATTACCAGTTTATTATGAAAGGATATAACTCAGGAATAGGGAGATGGAAGAGATGCACAGGCAAGGTGTAGGGAACGGGGTGGGGGCTTCCATGCCCCCTCTAGCAGCTCTGTCCTTTAGTACCTGCCTGTGTTCAACCCAGAAGCTCTCCAAAATCCCAAACTTCAGGGATTTTTATAGAGATTTCAGTAAGTAGGTATGCTTTATTAAAGCATTTGGCCATTGGTGACAGAACCCGGTCTCCATCCAGCCTCACCCTCTCCAGAGGTGGGGGCGGTAAGGCTGAAAGGTCCTACCCTTTAATCACATGGTTGGTTCCCCTGGCAAACAGCTCCCCTAGTCTTTTGTACTTTCCAAAAGTATTAACATAAACCAGAGTGTGGTTGAAAGGGGCTTGTTATGAGTGAGTTACAGAAGACTCTTTCCACTTTTATCACTTTGGACCTGTTTCAGGAACCAAGGACAATAGACCAAATATACCAAAAGATGCTCCCATCACTCTTACCACTTAGCAAATTATAAGGGTTTTAGGAGCTGTGTCCCCAGGAGCCTTGGACAAGACCAAAATACATATTTCTTATTATAAATCACAGTACTATAGGAGGCAACTGGGAAACTGTGACACCTAAAAAAGGAAATTCAAAGAAAGGCAAGAAAGAAAAAAAGAACTGAGAAATATGGTAATTAGAAAACATGAAATAAGGAGGCTGAATTAAGTCAGCTATAACAGTAATTAGAATAACTGTAGATGGGTTAAATTCACTAATCAAAAGACATGACTCTCAGGTTAAAAATAACATATCCAGCCACATTCAGTAATATTTTGGCTATCAAAGAGGACACGGAGAGGTTAAAATTGAGGGAATGGGAAAGCCCATCAAGTGAATATGTCATCCAGGGAAAGTCACTGATTGGCTTAATCCTTTTTCTTTTTTTTTTTAAACCCACCTATAGTCAGTTTGACATGTATTCTGGCAGGAGAACAGCATACTGAAATTGTTTGCATTCAACTCTTGTATTCACTGGTGAGGGGCACCTCATGAATTCTGAGCATTTTCACATAGTTTTCTCTTCCTTGTGGGGTGCTCCAACCTTTGTGTCAGTGCTTCCAAGGTTTTCTGCCGACCTGGCGTCATGTCTCTCACTGACTCTAACTCCCTCTCACTTTACTGGCACGAAGTCTGTAGGGCCCGATTAGCTCTGTACCTCGGTCCCCTTTGAAGGCTGCTTTCTAATAGCTGGAAGCGGCCACTGCTCCTGAAGTGCAGGTGGGCGTGCATGCAGGTGAGAGTTACCAGTGTTGGGCAGGTCATGGTTTAAGGCAGTAATGAAGCCAGATGCTGTGCTCTGGATTCTTGAGGTCAGTCTTCAGGGCTGGGCTCATCCTCAGAGCCACGTTCAGCCTGGAGAATGTGCGGAGCAAGCAGAGTGCAGTGGAGCAAGGTGCGCAGGCCCGGCTGTGTCACAGGGCCCCAGGCGTGGGTGCAGGGCATGGTCGAATTATAATCTTGAACAGCCTGACGTGCCTAGCACAGGACAGATCTCAGCAGAAAGGTGCTGGGAGAGCAGAGGCTTGACCAGAGTGTCTTTTAGCAGCAGAGGGATTCTTTAATGGGGGTGCAGCCTCCATTTTCAGAGTGTGTGGAATGAGACTCAGTCACAGTTGAGAGTGAGGTCTCGCCTCACCTAATATGTGTACTTCAGAGTCAGGTGTTCTCCGCCGATGCCTATTTCCCAGCCTGCAGTGCCTCCAGGATGTGCTCTGAAGCTGCCTGATGTCAAGTGACATATGTTTCCTAGATACAAGTCACTTTTCTGCACAGAGGTCTTGCTTTTGATTTGTCTTTTAAGGGTAGAGTTAAAGAAAAATTGTATTATGTAAATTTTTGAGCATATAAAAAATATTCTGTATACTCATCACTGGGTTTCTTTTTGACAATTTACTCTGAAAAGTACTGGAAGTATTTTCTAGAACATTTTAAACAAATGTCAAATAAAGTTTTTCTTCGATTTGTTTTATTTCAACCAGAGATATTATCTAAGAAATTGACAGGTCTTGGATATGTATAATGGCTTATATAGATTTTTGCCCTTTTAAGTTCGAGGAAAAAGAATAAGTTACCAGTGAACAGTTACTAAAATGGGGAGTGTTAGACCAGACACCTTGAAGTTCTATATGTTATAGAGTTTGAACTTCACTATCTCGTGGTACCTGTTTCCATACCTGAGGTAACAGTCTGACATATCAGACCAGCCTTGGGTAGCGACTTTCCTCCTGACATAGGAGGCTGCAGATACCTGGGCCACATTGGGCAGGCCTCACATGTGTGCTTGGGTCACCCGTGTGGTGGGAGACAGTGCCCTTGGCTCTGACAGGTCTCACTTAATGAGCTGCCTGGGTTCTTGGACTCTTGCAGCATGAGGCTCTGAAGCCGATGGTCCTCAGGACTGGAGAGAGGACACTTCTGGTGGGGGAGGTGTGAGGCTGCAGGGCCCCGCTTTCTCCCCCTTGCTGTGACCTCCGAGTGTGGAGCAGAACTCAGTTCATTCAGGCCTGGAACGTTTCCTGACATCTGCTCACTGCTGGTATGGGTACAGGCAGGACCACTGCTCATCTCTGCTGTCACGTTTCTCTTTCTTCTCACGGGAACCCTGGTTGACATCAGATCCCATGAGGTTGGGCACTGTGCCGTGACAGCATGTCTTAATCATTTTCCATATCCTAAAAATAACTCCAAATCTAGAAGGAAAATCACAGTTGTATGTATTGGAAATAGGGCAGAACAATTTACTTTCCTTCTATTTATACAAATTTTAGTAGAAAATGGATAAAATTGATATCAGTTTAAGATTTGGGCAATACTCCTTGAATTAATCTGAAACTAGGAGTAAATGTAGAATAAGATGCTGTGAAAAATATTGAAACATGAGTTTGAAACAGAGGCTACTCACATTTGGTAAATTTGAGAAAAACGCAGTTCCCCCTTGTACAGTGAAACCAACTTGTCATTTTTTTTGTTCTAGTGTACTTACAGCCAGCTGTTTAATCCGGGTCAAGTATTTTGGGGAAAGACATCTCTTATTGCCATTTTTCTATGACTTTTCACTGGTGCCTCTTAAAATTCAGGGGAGCTTATGATTTATAAATCAAACCGAATGCCCTGAAGGTCAACTGTGGTTTATTCTACTGAAAGATTCAGTATAGGACCATGCAGACAAATGAGACAGGAAGACCAATTAAATTTTGACTTTGACTTAAGTAAAACTTATCTTGAACGTAGCATGAAAATAGGCTTTTTGCAATTTACTTTAACTGAATATGGAGAACATTTATTTCTCGAGAAGAGACCTAAGGCATTAAATAGGGCTTGCTTTTCGCAAAAAGTCAGTAGCCTTGTTTCTGCTTCTCTCTCCCAGATCAAGCACTGCGCCTAGCAGAAATTTTACTACCTCTCCAAAATCATCAGCAAGTCCCTATTCCTCAGTGTCTGCCTCTCCCATTGCAAATGGTGATAGCACTAACACCTCTGGGATGCACAGTTCCGGTGTCAGCAGGGGGTAAGAGCAGGCCTTTCACTTTGCTTCCCTTCCCTCTGAGTCCTTGCCCAGGCCGTTCCTGGAGAGCTTCTCTGGTGCTGCACTAAGCATAGTGGGGTTAGGGTCCCGCGGGAACATGCTGCATGTGGTCTCTCACTCCGTTTCCCACCCACAGTGAAGTGTGCCTCTTAGTCCTGACTTGTGTTTGCTTGTCTTCCTACGAGCTGGTGCTTCCCACTGCCTAAGTCACTGATGGTCGTGGGGGTCACTGCATTTGTCTGTGAAGGCAGGGGTTGGCCTTACGGCAGAGTAGTTAGGGGGGGATGATTCTCATTGCGGGAGAGCCCTGCCTGTCCCCTCTGGATGGCCGTGATCCTTTCTCCAAGCGGTTCAGGAGCACCTGCCGCACAGCACAGACAGGGCGGAGGCGGAGGGCAAGGTGAGAGAGGTGTGCATGGAAGCCCTGGCACAGCCAAGACTGCGTGTGGCCTGGTGGTGGCGACTGGTGCAAGCTCTTGATCTTGGTAACCACAGTGTTCTTCCCTGAAGTCCCCTGGCAGTTGGCCTTCTGGAGGAACAAAATTAGCATTTGCCATAGCATGATAGTGGAGAGTTCAAACAACATTTCTCCCCTTAAGGATGTGCTTACCACCTGCTATCATATCAAATCGGGCAGGGACGGGGGGTGGCGGGGGTTGGCGGTGGCTGGAGGGCTGGAGAGGGTTGTAGAGAGAACTTGTATCATGGGGCTATTGCCAGATGAGAGTTCTAGAGGCCCTGGGTAGCCCCTAAAAGCATCCTGAGGGCATGTGTGTAGCACTCGCTTTTATTGGTGATGTGGGTTGTGTTTTCCAGTGGATCTGGCTTCTCTGCTTCGTATAATTGTCAGGAGTCCCCATCGTCTCACATACAGCCTGGGGTCTGTGGACTTGGAAACCTGGGGAACACCTGCTTCATGAACTCTGCTTTGCAGGTAAATGGGAGAGCCGCCATCCCAATAACACTGTGTCTTCACAGTACTTGGGGCTCGGGTAAGGGTGGCCAGCTGAGGCGTGGGGAGGACCATCTCCTACGGGTCCCTATCTGCCCTTTGTTAGTACTGCAAGGGTCCCTGCCAGCACACCTCCCACTGGTTAGTACAGAATGGCTTCATCAGAGTGTGCATTCCCAAAATGCCTTAATCACTCCTAGGTTTGGCTTTGTAGTAAAGATAGTTTGAATTTTGTTGACCATTGGAGAAATATCTCCCCAGAAAGTACTGGAGTATTGACCTGGTTCGTCTCTGATTGGACGAGAACTCACAGTAGCTGGTGCCAGGCTATGTGACAGTACTGTGATGGACGTGAGCTGGAGTTCGGGTCCAACTACAAAGTTAGGAGGCTGTAGTCTCCAAGACTGTCTTCACTTCTGGCGCCAATTGCAAGTTTGGGGGTCCCGAAGATCACCCTCAGTTTTGATAATTTGCTGGAGGGACTCATAGACTCACTGAAAACTATTATACTCACAGTTATGGTTTATTAAGAGAAAAGATACAGGTTATAATTAGCCAAGGGAGGAAGTAAATAGAGCAGGGTCCAGGAGGGCTCCCAGTACACAGCTTCCGTGGTCCTCTCCCTGTGCATTCAGGGTGCATTACTTACCTGGCATCGATGTGTAACAGGCATGGAGTGTTGCCAACTGTGGACACTCACCTGAGCTTTGGTGTACAGAATTTTTATTAGAGCTTTATTACATGGCATAATTGATTGATTGCCCAGGTGGCTAAATGCAATCTCCAGGTAGATTGATACCATGTGACCTAAAGCCCTACCCTTAGTTATATCGCTGGCCTTTCTGGAATGGTTAGTCCTCACCCAAAGATTATACAGTGTAGCCAGCCCCCACCCTAAATGACAGTTTTAGACTCTCCAGTCTGACTAAAGGGCCCCAGGCAGTCAGAGATGCCTCTATCAGGGATAACATTCCAAGAGTCAACAGAGTACTTTACAGAAACCAAGGGCAAAAGCCAGACCTTCCCTTTGGATAAGGCCAGATTTTTTGCTATACATGGTCACTCAGTAGTAAGCAAAGCAGACATGGTTTTTGTCCTCACAAGACGTATGGTCTAACTTTGAAGTTTGTTGTAATATAAGGGAAAAGATAAAAAGATTAGTTAAAAGGTTAGGTAACTCTTGGCATTGGAAATTATTTTTCTTCACTGTGGGGAGGTGGGAACATGCCTAGTACTAAAGAAAAGAGATGAGATTTGACTTTTCATCGGGAGGTTTTCTCAACTCTTTGTACCCTCAATGTTTTCTCATGAAACAGTGAAATGTCCCAATTCCAACAAAAAAATTATCTTAAAATCATCACATTGATTAGAAAATTATTGTGTGTCAGGCACTTGGGGTACACAGCTTTTACCCTCAGGTAGCTTGTTTCAGAGACAGTTCTTAGCCAGCGAGTGTGACCACCTCCAAGACCATGTCCCTGGGAGCTTAGTTGCAAGGTGGGCCACCAGCTTGGGCTTCTGAGAGGCCGTGCCTTCCTGTGTGAGCCTTTCAGAGAATCTGCTGAGCACTTCATTGTGTCGGCATTGACCCTCACTGGCCTTTTAGAACTTGGTTTATGTTGTATCTGTGTGCTTTCCAGAAGGGGTGTGAGCTCCGATCGTGTTCTCTTTCAGTGCTTGAGCAACACCGCGCCGTTGACTGACTACTTTCTCAAAGATGAGTACGAGGCTGAAATCAACAGAGACAACCCTCTGGGGATGAAAGGGGAGATTGCGGAGGCCTATGCGGAGCTCATCAAGCAGATGTGGTCTGGAAGGGATGCCCATGTGGCACCTCGCATGTTCAAAGTAGGTTGATATGTCTACTTTTTCCTGTTTTGGGGAGAGTGGTTCCGTGTCGCATTGAGGCATTCCTTTACTTGCATTTTGGGATTAAGATAGGATCTGAGACTAAAATCACCTAAAAAGAAGGACAGTCAGTCCTTCTTTTCTGTTGTTGAGCCATTGAACCCACACTCGTCTTAAGTGACCTCAGCCCCCATCTCTGAGCTGCGGACACTTGAGAGGTCCTTTGTATAAGCTGCTCACTCAGAATGCTCTATTCTGTGGTACCAGTTTTTAAGTGGTCAGCAGCCTAAGCCAGACCATAAAAATTCAATTTAACTTCCAGTTGTCTTCTGAAGGGTTCTCTCCCAGGTTCTCTGAGCCTGGAACCTCTATCCTCTGTGGTTTGAGTTGTGCCCCCTCAGTCGGGAATTGGGTCGACATTCTTAGGAAGATTAGAGAGGAGCTGGGCAAACCACGGGGGACATTGGAGCGGCTCGGCCTTTCCATTACAGTAAATGGTTTTTCTTGCTGTGGGGCAAGTGCCTTGCCTCATAATTTGAAATCTGAGAAATCCTATTTAGCCTGCACCACTAGGTTCAAGGAGCCTTCATGAAGCACGTGGTAGGTAAAGATATGCATGTTTTTGATTCAAAGAGGAAAAAAGAATAGCACCTTATTAGCTCAGTGAGAAAATTGAAATCTTAGATGGTTTATTAAAATTGAAAACTAATTCTTTTCATCCCCATGGCCACATTAATTCCTGGGTAATATATGTAAGTTACTATTCACATATTAAGTCATAAAGAGACTAGAACTGGGTAAAAAAATTTGGCTGAGGCTAATGTACATAAACATTTGGCAGCACTGTTAGGGGGCTTAGGAGTGGTGTAGCGCTTCCTCGGTGATGAACAGGTTCTTTGTACCGTCTGGCACAGTAGCCACTGATCACTCGAAATGTGGTTAGTGTGAACAAGGAACTGAAATTTTAAATGTATTAATTTTACTTAACTTAAATCTAAATAGCCAAGTGTAATTAGTGGCTCTGGTATTGGATGGCACAGGTGTAGAGCGGTAGCTCTGCAACCTCGGGACGCATCCGGATCTCCAGGAGGGCTTGTTGAAACGCGGACTGTTGGACCCATCCCCAGAGCTCCGATTTTGCAGGTCTGGGGGTGGGGGCGAGAACGTGCATTTATAACACGCTCCCAGGTGATGCTGATGCCACTAGTTGGGGCACATACTCTGAGAATCGCTGGCATAAATCAATACAAGGCAGACAGGGCAGGTAACATTTGCAAAGTTCTTACAGAGACTGGACCAAAGGAGGAAGCTGGACAGCAGTCGTGTCAGTACCTAGGAGATGTGGCTGCTCATGGTGCCACCCTTCACTCTTCTGTTAGGCTTATGGCCTAGGTTCCAGGCCTGTGCTTATCCTGGTTTTCTGATCTGAGCCCTCTCTCTGGTGAGAACTGCCATTTTCTTTCAGGCCCTCGAGGAATTAATCAGGCTACTCAGCCAGATGGTGTGTTCTCCCTTACTGTCCCAGCTGACTCTGCAGAGCTATTTTTGATGACAGTGTCCCATCTGACCTCACTGATTCTTACACTTTCCGATGTGGTTGCTTTTATTGTAGACCCAAGTGGGACGATTTGCCCCTCAGTTTTCTGGCTACCAGCAGCAAGACTCTCAGGAGCTGTTAGCCTTTCTTCTAGACGGGTTGCATGAAGATCTGAACCGAGTAAAGAAGAAGCCCTACCTGGAGCTGAAGGATGCCAGCGGGCGGCCAGATGCGGTACGCTATGAAGGTTTCTGGACAGTAGTATTCCAAAGACATTGCCTCCTAGGGAGAGTTGCAGAGATTTTTTTTTTAAGTAAAAAAAAAAGTTGCCCCTTGCTGTTGTTGATGTGGCCCTGGGTTCTGATAGAGAAATGCATTCCAGGTCAGAAAGGGCTAACTTCAGTGACTCCTAATGTTCCCTCTTTGCTTCATCAAGTTGGAGTCAGTTTCTCTGGTGTAATTTCATTGGTGAACCCAGAAACTGGGGCACTCTGAAGACCATTCAGTGACTGTATATGGGCTCTTGAGATAATTGATGCTGTCATTAAATCCATCTATTATTTATGAAAATAGTTTGTTATTAATATTATTAGGGCACTTATACCTTTTACCTTGATTTTCTGGTCTATGAAAAGGGGATTTAGTATATAAATTACACTATCACAGTGGGATGATTGATATGAATACTTAAAAGTCGTATTTACATCTTAAAGGAAAAACCATTAGCTGAACTATATTGATATAAATTAAAATCTCACTGAAGGAACTTTGGAGCATGGAAAACCCTATAGGTGGCAGTCCTTGCCTTGGTCATGTCTATGTACCCACAGTGCTCTTAGGTACATCACTTTTCCATCAAAAGACAGACAGATACCTTGCTTCTTTAGATCCTGTGTCCATAAGCTGTTAAGCTGGCATGTGATGTGAGTATGTATGGTGCACTAAGCAGTCCTAGCGCTGCATGGCCTGGACCAAGTTCTTGGCTGCACAGACTGCCTCATGGTCCATCTCTGATTTTGCCGTCAGTCATTCTGGATGCAGGGGTAAAGGACGGAGGGGTGTGGAGAATGTCTTATTTATCTTGTCGTTTTTCTTCCAGGTGGTTGCAAAGGAAGCCTGGGAGAATCATCGGTTGAGGAATGACTCTGTGATTGTGGATACATTCCACGGCCTCTTCAAATCTACTTTGGTTTGTCCAGAATGTGCTAAGGTTTCTGTGACTTTTGACCCATTTTGCTATCTAACTCTCCCACTGCCCTTGAAGAAAGATCGTGTTATGGAGGTCTTCTTGGTTCCTGCTGATCCTCGCTGCAGACCCACTCAGGTAAGAGACTTGTTACCTTGTGGTACCTCTCGTTGTGAGTGGCCTCCAGACCCAGAGTGGTGTTGCTTCCATCTGCTGCACCGGATGCTCTGTCAGCTGCCTGCAAAACCCCTTGGCACTCGCCTAAGTGCGTGCCCTTGGCCTCCATCAGATGTTTGCGTGAAACCTGTATCATTGAAGGCCTATCGTGACGGTCCTCTGGGCGCCTCTCTGTCAGTTTTTGCCCCTTGCTCCATTCATTCGACTAAAGTAGCCTGGTTGATGTTCTAAGTACTCCTTGAATCTGAATGTTTTGCAATCAGAAGCTGGATACTTTCCTTGGTCAGGTTCATGCCTAAGTCAGCTAGGCGAGCTTGGCCAGAACAAAAGGCCAGATGAGTGGTGTGACCAGCAGGTCTAAGTGTCTAGCCCTGCCGATGGCTCACTGCATGACTGTACTGCACAGTCTCCTTGCCTTAGTTTCTTCTTCTCTAAAGAAAGATGGCATGTGGGACCTGTTGATTTATATGCTTTTAACCATTCTTTAAAGAGTGTGGTTAATAAAATACAACAGTGTTTAAAATGGAAAGAGTTGGCCCAGCGCCTGTGCTACTGCCTAAATAGAGAGGCAGGTGTGGTGCAGAAGACGCACCTCTGCGCTGTGCTGGCCACTCACCTGGGACCTGACCTCACTCACTGTACACTGCTTCTAGGGGGACACCTCTGCCCTCCGAGATGCCTGCTCTTCCCGGCTCATCTCGTCACCCCTCCCCTCTCTCCTTTGCAGTACCGCGTGATCGTGCCACTGATGGGGGCCATGTCTGACCTGTGCGAGGCTCTCTCCAGGCTGTCTGGCATTGCTGCAGAAAACGTAAGGCGGGGTGGTCAGTGGCGTTCAGCCAGTTGGGGTCGATTCATAGTCCTTTGGAGTTTATTTTTAACATTGTCGCCACTTTGGGGGCATAGTTCTTAACTGGCCAGCACAAATGTGATTATCTCTGGATGCCTCAG
>NW_011889052.1:1748521-1758697 GCF_000151845.1 Pteropus vampyrus | reverse complement strand
CAAAATCTTCCAAATGGATGAAGGGTTAAACCACATCATGCCTCGAGATGACATTTTTGTGTGAGTACCCAGCTGTTTCTGCTGCAGGGCGTCAGAGGAAACGTTCCAGAGGCTTTGCCTTGTTGGTGTGTCTAGAGCAGAGGTTCTGGCAGTTGGGGACCGTGTGGAGTTGCCCTGGTCGTGAAGTGCAGGAGATGGCAGTTAGGGAGTTGTGGCAGCCAGCTGCGCCCAGCGCCTTCTGGCACTTCTGAGCCAGACGTTCCAGATCACTCTCCTCGGCGTGAACACGGCTTCCTGTTAAGGCCTATTTGATGGTTCTTCACGTGGTCCTGCTGTTAGAAGTGCCTTTCTCAGGAAGAGTCTCAGCTGCGTGAAGGACCGTGGGAAGGCAAGAAGGCATGTCATACAGGGAGAGTCTTGTCCCTTCCCTGTGCCACAGTCAGCAGCCCCTTAGATAGGTACCATTTCAGAATGACAGAGGGTTGATTTAAAAAGCCCTTTTCAGCTCTTAACATCCTGTAAGCTGAGAATTGGTTTTCTCACACCTGTGGGGACAGTACACTTGGGCTCCAGCGGCTCCCCTCAGCCTTTCCCATATCATCTTGTGTCTGGGCCGCTCCCTCCTTGTGACGTTGTATATGTCCCTCATCCAGGTGGGTGGGGTGGACTGAGTGGAGCAGTTTGAATGTGGACCCCGCCCAGCTACCTCTCCGATTTCCCCAATTTCCTCGATTTCCTCCAGTAACTTGCCTCCCCTGGGGAAGGTTTTTAAGTTTTGTTTGGCTTTTGTCTTTGGCTGAGGACTGCAGTGCGCAAAGGCATCTCCTTCCTTTACATTTGGGCGTATGACTTCTCGGTCACTCTGAAAGAAATAGTTCTTGACCACGCCCAGGATCCTCATTCTGTTCACACTTGCACAGGCCGCCTCCCCACGCACCACCACCCTCCCTCACTTTACAAAGCGCCAAGGCTCCCACCAGGCCGCAGAGCTGGGGCGTGTCTGTGTCTGACTCCCTCAATTCTGGAAACTACACACTTGAGCTGAGAAGGCATCACCCCGTGGGGAACTTGGGAAACCACCATCAACAAAGGGAACCTGAGAGGGCTTGGGGCCCAACCAACAGGAGAGGAAATTGTTTTATAGATGGATTAATAACTGTCTTAAGAAAACACAGTAGTAGTGTCAAATACTTTTTGAGCATGTGATGCATTGTGCTACTAAGTTTTTTAATTCTCACCACTGCAGTGTAAGTTGGGTAATTGTGCTGTCTATTGAGTAAACAGTTTCAGAATTTAGAGCTCTTGGCCTGGTCACAGCAGCCAGAAACTATCAGCGTTGGACCTGGAACCAGGGCCAGCCTCACTCCAAGGCCTGGTTCTTGACTTTGATGCTAGACCATAAGGTCCTTACCTTAGAGCACACTTTGGACATTTTGTGAGTTTTTCTTAGAACTCGTCCTGCATTTACTGCAGTCAAGACTGTTTGCCAGGCATCTGGGGAGGGGTGTGTGTGTGTGTGTTTGTGATTATAGTTTTCAAAAATTGAATCAGTAAGTTTGTGTCTCCCCCTATAGGAAGAGGGAAAGACTACAGTCGGTTGCCAGCAATTTTGGTAACATCTGTTCCAGGATAAAACATCTATAAATCTCCTCAATCCCATGTATTCACTAAGTAAGACACATTTTTCAAAATCATTGATTTGTATTTAGCAGTTTCTTTGGTTATCTCTGATTTTTTTAAAAATTAGATATGATTCTTTTTACTTCAATGTTTTTGGACAAAGATGGCAAACAGTTTTATAAGTTTGCTTCCTCATTTGAAATAAAGAGTCTTTGGCTATTACTCTAGGTGTACATCCTTGTATAATGTTTTGTCTTATTAAAAGACAGGGCGCTGGGAAACTTTTTAAAAATTGAGCTCCTTGGTGACAAAAAGATGATCTTGGTGGCCAGGCCCCCTATGTGCCTTTGTGTCTAGAGTGGTGGTCTGGATGACAGCCGTCATCTGCGCTGAGTCTCATTTGAAGGACCACAGAATTTGAGGCTGTGGTTGGGGGAAGGAGGGTTGTGTAGGTTCACGTTGTGCTGACAGTGACCCTCCTTGGAACTCCTGACCCAGCCCCTAGAATTGCCTTGAAAATGGTTTCTCTGCCTTTTGTGCTAAAATATGCTCTGTCCCAATAACCATAGTCCTGGCCACCATGTAGCTGCAGCTCAGAGCTCTGTCGCTTACAGGGACCTGATCCTAAACGTGCCCTCTTATGTGATTGACACAGGTACGAGGTCTGTAGCACCTCTGCGGATGGCTCGGAATGTGTCACGCTTCCGGTCTACTTCAGGGAGAAGAAGTCAAGGCCATCGAGCACTTCCTCCGGGGCACTGCTGTATGGACAGCCACTGCTGGTTTCTGTCCCCAAGCATAAGCTAACCCTCGAGTCTTTGTACCAGGCTGTTTGTGAGCGTATCAGGTTGGTGGCAGGAATGTGATTTGCTTGTTATATGAAATCAAGATGGGCCCGGTGATGAATGATAGTGACCGCCCCCCACCGAGTGCCCGCCGCTGGTAGAAACATGGTGCTGTCAGCCCCTGGGAGGGCCAGGCAGGTGTTGGGCTGGGGTGTCTGGCACATCTTCAGCACCATGATGCTGGGCACCTAAGCCTCCTCTGGTCCCTGGAATCCTGTCTGTCACACCCATCAGTCACCTGCTTTAGGGAGTCTAGTGCTTTGATGGCATTTGTACTTGAATATAATTTTCGAAGTAGTCCAGTATCGTTCTGAAGCTTATGATGAATGTTACTGGGAAATACTTTTTTAAATGATGGTGCCACATGACGTTCATGAAAGACTTGAAACGACTTGGTATTTAGACATCTGACCTCTTGGGTTTCTTGAAGTGCTGAGCCATCACATGATTTTAAGCCCTTTTTTTTTTTTTTTACATAAATTGCTTTACGAATAGCTAAATGTGTAAATTATGGACTACCTCTAGCTAAGTAGTGAAGAAAATGTAAATGTTACAACTGACAAATGATTTTTTTTCTTTCTCTTTTTCAAGCCGCTATATAAAACAGCCATTGCCTGAAGAGTCTGGCAGCTCGCCCGTGGAGCCGGGGACCTGCAATGGCTCCAGGGGCAGCTGTGAAGGTGAGTGCTCACCACACTGTGGGGCTGTGACAGACCCAGTCCCTCCTGCCCTCCCTCTTCTTCCAGAGGTGTCATACATGCGGGAGAGGGCAGCTCAGAGGCTGTGGCAGGGCGCTGCCTACAGAGCAGACCCAAGAGCTCTCTGCTGGTGCCCGCTGCCCGACTTTGGCACCTCATGGAATCTTCTTAGACGTGGTATCTGCACCTGGGAGACATTCAGTAAATACTAGTTGAGGGTCAGTTTTTTTCTTGTGGAGGAACCGAAGACTTCCACTTAACATTTGTATTTATTGTAACATTTAAAAGTTGCCTGCCTTCCTTACCAAGCTGCCTTCTTAGGTATGGAGTATGGGTTTAATTTTGCTCTTTTTCTCTCGGCCTGATGATGCAGTCTGCAGAGTCAGACTCCATGGAGTGAAACCCAGTGAACCACCAACTGGCAAGGGGCCTAAATTTAGGACTGGCAGGACTGCTGGCTCCCTTTCTGCCTTTGGGTGACTCGTCACAGAAGCGCAGTGCCCACTGTGCCTGTCCTACTGGGTGGTGATGAGGGGCACACCTTCAGGTGCCTCGTAAGTGCAAAGGGATAGATGTCGTTCTGCACACTCAGGATAAAATCTGGAAGGAAACACCATAGTTAGGTATTAAACTAAAATTTTAACATCAAAATGGTGGCAAATTATATACATATTATTTTTCATTTGTGTGCCAGGAGAAGACGAAGAAGAAATGGAACATCAGGAGGAAGGCAAGGAGCAGCTTTCAGAAACAGAAGGCAGTGGGGAGGACGAGCCAGGGAGTGACCACGGGGAGACCACCCAGAAGAAGATCGGAGGTCGGCCCTGCGCTAAAAAGCTTTTTACCTTTAGCCTCGTGAACTCCTATGGAACAGCTGACATAAATTCACTTGCAACGGATGGAAAACTACTTAAACTCAACTGTAAGCACTTTCTCTAACCTTTCAAACTGGGCTTCTTGGGGACTTAGGATCTATTTGAAAATACTCGCTCTCAGTACTCACTGTATTGGGCTTTCGTGGTTTCCGCGTAGCTCCAGAAACAGACGTTTGTGTGATCCTTGGCTTAAAGTTCCCTAAAGACCATTTCAGACACACGCATGCATGCATACATTGCCCCCCCCAACTCCCACCCCCAACTGGCTTTTCTCTTTGGTCTTTGATGACTGCAAACGGAAGCGAGAGCTCCCTCCGTTCCCATCACCCTTCACAGACTTTGCTCCGGGTTGATGACATGTCTGTGGCCCTCTTGGGTGGCAGCATTTCCCCAAACTCATTTCACTTACGAGAGAAGAAATGCAATTTTCTTTTGTTTTATAAAGATGTACATGAGATGTGATCCATCTAGAGGATGGACATGGGTTTTGTAGGCTTTCTGTTCCCTGAGCCTGTAATGGGGCCTGCCTTACAGGTGGAAAGAGGCATCCACACAGATGTGTGTTGTGTGTGACAGGCATTGAGTGGACGGTGAAGACACCTGCACAGGGACGGGAGGGGAGCTGCAAAAGTATCTCTTGTGCCTTTTAGCTCCCCCTACCCCGCGTTAGAGAAGAAATTAGCTAGCTAGCTCTCTTCATTTTGTTATACCTCTTTAAAAATGTTTTAAGCGACGACTTTAATGAGATATTTTGGATCTCTGTATCTCTTTCCCCCTGTCTCTGTAGCCCCCTCCTCTATAGTACATACACTGCAATTTCTAGCTATCTTCCAGAACTCTAGTCTTTGACTCCTCAACTCCGTGTGCCTCTCTCCTTCCCCCTCCCCGACGCTGTGGCCTGGATAATCCTCCAGGCAGTGAGCTGGGGCAGTGTGGCATCCTTGTTTGTTTTCTGTTTCTCAGGAATCTCACTCTTGCTCTGCCCAATACCCAGTGTCTGAAAGCGGGTGTTTCATGAGTTTTGTCAGATTTTCTCACGGTTTAAGGCAGGAGGGTAAATCTGGTCACTGTTACTCAGTCTTGACCTATGCCCTTTCAGAATTCTGTATAGTTAGCTCTTTTAGAGCTTGTCTGTAGCATCGAGGAAATCTTTGCTAAAGGATTTAGGGGTCTAGGGGTTCAGCGTTGGCTGGCCAAAGGCATAGCGTTGGTCTTAGCCTGGCTGGTGATGGGTGAGCACGTGCTGATGGCGCAGCTTGAGTGTGGTCCTTTTCACTCCTGTCACCTGAAGAGTCTCTCTTATTGCTGGCCATTCAGTAATGAGCAACACTTTGGTCCCCCTCCACAGCTCGATCCACACTGGCCATCGATTGGGACAGTGAGACCCGGAGCCTTTATTATGATGAGCAAGAATCTGAGGTAGGTCACTTGGGGTTCTCAATCAGCGTGCACGCTAGTTTCTGCTCTGGATGTGTATTAGGGTCACTCTCAGGTCCACGGTAACTTAACGAATTACATTTTAGACTGAGAATGACAAGCACTTAAGGGTTTTGTCATCGTATGTTCAGAGGCTCCAGAAAGTACATATTACTCCAGGAGTGAGAACTTGTGGGGTCACGGGTCCAGCTGGTAAGACGTTTCCCCAGCTGAACTCAGCATTTTGCTCCCCGCAGGCCTACGAGAAGCACGTGAGCATGTTGCAGCCTCAGAAGAAGAAGAAGACGGCCATGGCCCTGAGAGACTGCATCGAGCTCTTCACCACCATGGAGACGCTGGGGGAGCAGGACCCCTGGTAGGCAGCTCCTCTCTCTGGGCTGGGGCAGCCACGCAGCCTGGGCTCGGATCCGCTGGGGCCATTGGCGCACACAAGATCCCTTTGTATTTGGATGTGTCACCTTTTACACGGCGGACCCTACAACACAGGTCTTTCTGTGTAGATTGTTCTTTCCAGACTTGGAAAGCCATCACCCTGTTTTGGAAGATAACTTAGAGGCCTCCCTGCCCTGAAGCACTGACACTGAGTGCAGGAAGGGACATGGGACTACGGCTCTGCCTCCAGCTGGAGTGCCCAGGTGGCGCTGGCCCCCTGCCTCCTCACTGAGTGGCGGTTTCTCTTTTCAGGTACTGTCCCAACTGTAAGAAGCATCAGCAAGCCACAAAGAAGTTTGACCTGTGGTCCTTGCCGAAGATCCTGGTGGTCCACCTCAAACGGTTCTCCTATAGTAGATACTGGAGGGATAAGCTGGACACGGTCGTGGAATTCCCAGTCAGGTGGGTCCCTGGGCTGTAGCGTCAATAGGAAACTGAATGAATGGGAGGGCATCTGGGCACTGACTGGCTGAGGGTTTTGCCAGCAGAGACTTCTCTGCATTAGGATGTGTGTTGCTGGGCTCTGAGAGCTTAGACTTTGGCTCACTTCAACTCCCCATCCTCCCACATTCAGGGAAGACTATCCAGCACAAGTGCCCCCCTAGGCATGGGGTGATGCTCATCATCTGCCACTGCTTCCCTCTCAAGTCCCTTCTGCCACCTGCTCAAACTGATTTTCCCATCTGTCACTGGTCCCAGGGAGCCTGGGCAAAGCGAGACAGCACAGGCTTAGTGCTGTTTCTCATTAACGGGGACCAGGCAACCAGAAAGGCGTCTGCCAGGGCGAATGAGATTATTGGGCTGTAGGTGGGGGTGTAGACCCACCAAGCTCCTGACCCAGGAATAGGGATGGGACTGGCTTTCTGCTCGTGTCCTCTCACGTCCTATGGTACAGAGTGTAACTGACACAGAAAAGTAAGTCAACAAGATGGGAGTTCCTCCACAGACTGCAGTTTTTAAAATGTTTTTGGGGGAGGTAGATAGATAAACATATCTATCCAAGTATAGACGAGTCAGTGAGAGAACTTAGGTGGTGGGTATATAGGTATCAGGAAAATTCTTTTAACTTTTCTGTGTATTTGAAATTTTCAAAGTAAAATATTGGGAAAAAGTGGTTTCTGGGGCCTGTTTTGGTATTTAGCTTAAGTTTTTATGGCACCAGTTGTAATTTTGATAGTAACAGCCATTTTTACACGGTTACTACAGCTCTCTCGTCTGCCCAGAGCCCTTTCTCACCATTTGATCTGGGGTCGGGGTTACAGGAAGCTTTTCTTTTCCAGCTTGAACATGCCAGTGGTCAGAACAAGACCCTGGGCCCCTCAGGTTGCGGTTTGTTCATTCCTTCTTCAGCAGGGTTCCTTCCTCTGCGTTCTGGCCTGTCGCATAAAAGGGGTTGCTGGGTTACGCCAGCCTTCTCTGAGTTTACCGTATTTAAAGGCGATTTTTGTGTTCTGTGCTCAGAGGTCTGAATATGTCCGAGTTTGTCTGTGACCTGTCAGCAAGGCCTTATGTGTATGACCTCATTGCTGTATCCAACCATTACGGAGCCATGGGAGTTGGCCACTGTAAGTACTGGCATCTGCTTCCTTCTGCTTCCTTCTTGAAATGTCCTCGGCCAGTCATCTCTCCCCAGCCTCTTCTTGTGTTCCAGACGTGGCCCTAAGCACTTCACTCACACAGCTCCACAGGCCTCAGGCCATTTTTATCCTGCTGCCCCTTCATTTAAAAAAATTTTTTTTTTAGTTTTCATATTCTTTAATCTAATCATCCCACCTCTGGGAATCTATCCTAAGGAAATTACTTGACATTGGCAAAAGCTTTATGCACAAGGATATTTACTTATTCATGACAATGAAAAGTTGGTAACAGCATTGGTGATCAAGAGTCGGCACTCTTGTCCGTCCCCTTGATGGAAGTGTTCACAGCCGTTGCAAAATGAAATTAATAACGTGGGGGGACGTGCCGGTGATCTGTTAAGTGAAAACTACACAAAATGGCATCGTTACAGAAGGGAGTTTCACAGCTGTGGTAAAACAAGAGAAACTGGGGGTGCAAGTAGGAGGAGAGACACCAAAATGTTGATTTTACTTTTTTCTCTTTGCTCTGCCTTATTCTCCATCACTTGTGTAATGGGTAGGTTTACTTTCATAGTGAAGAGACCTGGTCCATGTTGTTGCCTGTTCACGGGAAGGTGCTAGTAGCGCTGAGCGAGGAGCTGCGTCTCCTCACATCTCCTTACTGCACCTGCGCTGTCCAGCTGCCAGTCCGGGGCGCTAGGACCCCAGGAGAGGACATCGTGGGAGGTGTCAGTTCATTTACACGCACACTGGATTTCAGGATTTCCCTACCCCAGTCTTGCCCCCTGTACTGGTGGGGAGCGTTTTCCGTTGGCTCAGCAATCTGCTCTCCCGCTCTCCCATTCTTACCGTATCACCTACTGGCTCCCGATGGCGGCTCAGTCTCCAGCCCATGTATCTGCGTTCTAGGCCATGAGAAGAAAGGAAAACAAGGGCACAGCCTTTCCTGTTAAGCAGACCTCCCAGAAGTGCCCCTCAGCCCTCTGCATACATCGCACTGGCTGTAACCTGGTCACATGGCTACATCTAGCCGTAGGAGAGCCAGGAAGATGAAAATGGGGGCTGGCTCTACTGGAGCGGCCGTTAGTGGTCCCTGATTGCATCGTATTCTTTAGCATTTTCTCTTCCACAACTTTTTTCTCCCCCAATTAACTTTGATACCTGTTTGTGCTGCTGCACGCTGCTCAGATGTACTTGCGTTTAACTGCTGTTTCGGCATGTAAGCGTTATCACTTGGGCAAGTTCCTTGGGCTCCATGTGCTTCAGTTCCCTCATTCACGAGGTGGCTGCTTGTGCGAGGGCCACATCGGGTCTGCAGTTGGAACTCCAAGATTGAGAGCCACCATCACTGACGTTAACGCCAAGCACACACATTGGGGACAGGCCCTGGGTGTTGTCTGTCACCTTTCGCTTTGTCACTGCCACTTCGTGCAGTAGGCACCATGGTGAGGAACAGCTCATCACACAGCGGGTTGAGACCCGAAACCCGACCTCCAGTAGTCTGTTATTTCTTAGCGTCTGGGCGGAGCAGGAATTGGGCATCACTGTGGGAATCGCTGTTGTAAACACATCATACTTGGAAATAGTGTCAGATCAAGACAGGAAGTGTTGGCTGTGGGGAATGCTGGATCGAAGTGAGGCACTGACTCTTGACTCACAGTTTTAGAGAAAGATGAATTTAAGTCTTCCTGTCCAATCCCCCAGCTCTGCAAACCCAGGTGCCCAATGTGTCCCATACCGGGGCCACTGCACACGCTCCAGAGGCGGTAAGAGGCAGGAGGAGCCACCTGCCTGGACAGTGGGGAGTTTGACTTGGTGTGTTCTTTCGAGAGCTGTTGTTTTACTTAAATCCTAAAGTCTCAGTTCCTTATATGGGTCGCCTGGCTCAGGATTATTGCTTCTAGCCACCCTGAAAATTGACACGAGATTTCTCTTTTTATTTTAGAGTCATTTATTAAAATTACAGTTTAAAATGGTCCCCAACAGCTCCGTTTTTACCCTTTTCAAGCCTTTTTGAGGAGATTTTAAAAGGGGCTGAGTTATCTAGGTTCTTAAGACACAAGCTGTAAATTACTATTAAGGGTCTTTGTTTTCTTTCATTTTTTGGAGTTTTGTTGTTCAGTGCAAGCTTGATAAGCTGGCCCAATTAATTCTCTGGTGACCACTGGAGTGCTTTCTTTTGGCAGACACTGCATATGCGAAGAACAAACTGAATGGGAAGTGGTATTACTTTGATGATAGCAATGTGTCCCTGGCCTCTGAGGACCAGATTGTGGTAAGTAGGCCCTGCTACCTGCTTCCTCTTTGTTCTTTTATGGATCAAAGCTAGGAAGAGTTTCCTGGGCCAGTTGGTTATTTAGTCATCCTGAAGTGACAGTGGGAGCTAAATGTGGAGAAAGAATTGGCTGCCATTTCTTCTTGTACTCCCTTTAATGAGAAGCTTGACTCTCCTCACGGTTCTGTCACAGGGCATCTGCCTTTTCCAACTCCCTGGGCAGGGTCAGCACAAGTAGCCTGAGGTGGAAAGGCCTTGAGGGTCGCCTGTGTGTGTGGATGCACAGGGCAAGATAGCAGATCCCTAAGAGGGGTGTGTTTTGAACAGTGAGAGAGAAGCTGGGAAGAATGGGTGATTTTTTCCCAACCAGTGAATGGACTTTTTCCCTCTTGTGTTTTAGACAAAGGCAGCTTACGT
>NW_011889052.1:1743635-1746984 GCF_000151845.1 Pteropus vampyrus | reverse complement strand
GCCGGATCGGCGATCTCGGGTTCCTGCCGCCTACGCGGGAGAAAGTGCCCGGAGTGCAGGGTCCCCCACTCGATCCTGTAGCGTGGATCAAGCTCAAGGAAGTCGTGGCAGGTCCCCCGTTTGGGGTGGTTTGCGACCTCACTGTAACGTTACCGTTCCGTTGCTCTGTACATTTCCAATGTATTGTTACTTAATAAGGACATGGTCGCTTTTAGGGAAGATGTCTGAAAAACTGAGAAGATGCAGAAAGGAGCTGACCGCAGCCATCGACCGGGCCTTTGAAGGAGTCAGCCATTCCCCGGAGTGCCCAGGCCGGCAGCGGCTGGAGATGGACTCGGCGCCGCTCTCCTTCCCGGTCGCGGTGCCCGCGGTGCCCGGGCTGCCCTGCCGGAGACACCCGGCCTGCTCCTCCGCTGCCCCTCTGGCTCCTGTCCCCTGTGCTCTTGAGAGCGAGGGCCCCGCCTTTGCACCAAACCAAACCCCCATGAGTGCAAAGCCACAGGCTTTGTGCCCTCAGAGAAAACCCCTGACCAGCAAGGAAAACGTATTGCTGCATCCCTCCATCTTGGCGCCTGAAAGACAGTTTTGGAGAGCGGCAGGGGATGGGGAGAACTGGAGGAAAGACAGCCTGAGGTGATTCCAGTTCGATAGTTTAATTGCTACCGTTAGGGGTACCCGGTTTCTGAAAAAGTTGTCCACGATCCTAATTGAGCCCACAACACTGCTCTTTTGCCTGCCCTCAGGCGCGCCAAGACTGGTTTGGGAAGTTCAGATTCTTCAGAATACGGCCCAGAAAATATTCTGAGGGCGGGGGTTTGGGCGAGGAGTCCCGGATGTCTAGCCGGTCTTGCAAAGCACTTTGTAGTACCCAAAGGAGTAGTGAACGTTAACAGACCCGATTTTTAGTTACCTCATTTTTTATGCCACAGAAACAAAAAATCTTAATTCTGATGTCCTTCGCCCATGTTGGGGACAGGGTGCATGGAAGGCTTCATCCTTGCCTCTGCTCCCCTCCCCTGCCCAGAACTTTTTTGACTGAGGGAGTTAAGATCTCCCTCAGACCTTCTTCCAGGTAGCTTCAGACTGCCTGGCCCCAAGCACCTTGATTTGGAGCAAGATTAACTATATGGGAATACACTTTAAGGTCCTGCCATCTTGTCTGTCTTGTAGACAAGAGAATGAAGAAGCCATTTAGCTGGTTCAATATTTATCCTGGTATTCAGAGACATAAACATACAGTCTGTGGTGCTCGTGAGTCATCATAATGATGCCATTAGTCAACTTCACTGATTTAGCAGTTTCCAGTAGTCCCCCGATCACAGCATAAGTGACAATTTAAAGTTCCCAGTACGTTTTTGTCTTTAAGATTATCTAACATTGAAATCCTTTTCAATATTTTCTTGAAAGAAAATCTAATTCTGCATCTTTTTCTTTTCGCCTGGGGGCTGCAGGAAAGATACGGAGAAAGATTTGAAGGTTGACTCAAACCTGCCGCTCAGCAGTTCTAGCCAAGAGGTCACAAAGGATCTGCTTGACATGATCGGTGAGTACAGCGGGCCCATCCGGCCTGTCCCTGGGAAGACAGGCTCTCCACACAGACCCTGAGTTAGCAGGTGTCTTACGAAAGGCCACCCTCTCACCGCTCACCCGTGTACGTGGTAGGTTTGTTTTGCTCATGGCATGGAGCCCTCAAGTTGCTGACAGCTCAGTGGAGTCATTTCAGAAATGCCTCGTTACAGTGATCCCTGGAGGTGGGGACAGCAGCCCCCAGGACTTGGTGGTTGAGCTCACATCTGAAGGAAACAGGACAGAGGCAGAGATGGGGGGAGAGTAGTCCAGCTGGGGCGGGTAACGAGATAAAAGAAATGTAAAAAGCCAAAAGCAGTTCCACCATCCAGAGACTACTGACGTAGAGCTGTACCTGTGGTCAGACATTTTCCCAGCACACGCGTCTATATGTTCTGTGTGTGAACTACGCGTTCCCTATTTCCCGCTACACGGTTGACAGACAGCTCCCAGGTAAGAGATGCATAGCCTCGGGGGCTGCCTGAAGCTGTTGGCTCCGAAGGGCCTCCAGGTTCTGGGGGATGAAAGCCAGGCCTGGGAAGGGGAGGCGCTTGCCCTAGACCACAAAGCAAGACCCCTGCCAGCCCACTACTTTAGTGGACTGAGTCTCCTCTGGTAGCCCCCCGAGGTGAACCGAAGCCATCACTACCTCTGTTCACTGTCTTCCACGGCCCTCGCCAGCGTCAGGCACCATTTTGATATAAAAACCATACTTTTTCTACCCTGTGTCTTGTCATGCCTGTGGGTCAGGGAGTTCCCTGAGAGCCAGGACAAGGATCTCTCCCTATCCTACCACTCACACCTTCCTCGGGGACTGGCAGATGATTGGAGCTCAATAAATGCCGGAGCCATAAAGGAGGGCACAAGCCCACCTTAAAATTTGGCTCTTGCGCCCCGGGGCGGGCACACGCAGCTTCTCACAGCCCTGAAAGAGGGGTCCCCCACTTGTAGGTTTTAACTCGCTCCTGAAACGGCTGTGGAAACCACTCACTGGAATTACAATGCTAGATATTCTTATTTTTAAGACCATACCAGCATCCGAACTATTGAAGAATTGGCCGGAAAACTAGAATTTGAAAACGAGTTGAACCGGGTGTGCGGCCGCGGCGAAGACTCGCCCTTCAGGGATGGGGCCTGGGCGCTGCTCCTGGACGAGAGCCCGCAGAAGGCCTCGGACGCTGCCGACCCCGGCGGCCTCAGGCGGGCTTTCGATGACCGCAGTGTCATCGAGACGGTTCTGGACCTGGAAGAGGACTACAATTTGATGACCTCCTTTAAATACTAAATTGAGTAAGGACAGTTGCCTTTAGCTTTGATTCTTTACAGCAGGAGGCTGACCCTAAGGTGTCTGTGCTGAGGCAGTCACAGTTGTCATCTGGGGCCACGTTTCAAAGGGCTGGCTGAACCTGAATTACCATGCCCTTTTGAACTTTCAGATGTGTCCCTTTTTGAGCTGAGAGTTAGTGTTGTGTTTTTTTTTTTTATTCTGTTGCTTTGAAATGTTTCTTGCTATTGATTTTTTTTCCCACTTTTCTTGGCATTTGTTTTTTTGATTGATGTTCAATATACCCAGTGCTCGAGGCAGGTGCGAGCCATGGGCCTCTGCTGTGTCTCTTGGTATTCTTTCCCACAAGCCCCTGAAAAAGTACCACGGCCACAAACGGGTGGCTTTGTGGACCAGCCCATCTCAGGCCAGCTCAGGCACATGGGACCTGGGGTCAAGAAGGACCTTGGCCCCAGGCCCCCTGCCAGCCATGCATATGTCCCTCTCCTTGCACTTTGC
>NW_011889052.1:1738988-1742225 GCF_000151845.1 Pteropus vampyrus | reverse complement strand
GTAAGATGTTAATATTCAGGAAACTAGGTGAAGGGTTATATACAAACTCATCATCTTTGCAACTTTCCTGAAAATCAAAAGTTAATCCAAAATTTAAAACGTATTTATGTTTTCAAAATGCAGTTGATCTCAAGTCTGTGAAAACATGTTTATGAGCACACGTGCAGAAAATTGTCATGGAGGAGACAAGGGGGAGTTCGTTTTCTTTTTTCCCTGAATTGTCTAATTTATTTGCATTTATCACTTCTATAGAAAGAAGAAATTATAAGGTTATTTTTTTTTTAAATCCTCATCTCTGCCAACCAACTGTGGGCATCCCTCACCAGGTACCTGCCCAGAGCTGACCTTCAGCATCCAGGACCTTGCGCAGAGGCCAGGGCCCACAGGAGAGGGCCCACCAGGACCTGACAAGGGGGCGGCCCTTTCCTGAGGATGCTGGGTCATGGGGCTTTGCAGAGCTGGTGGCTGCTGGGGACGGGATCTAGCCTTAACCCTGGAAGCCTGAGAAGAGGAATGTTTTCTGCCTGTGGTGGAGACAGTATGGGTGTGGGTGGGGCAGGGTTCAGGATTGCCCTGGCCTCACAGACAGGCATCCTCTGTTTATGTGAAAATTCGGATTCACCACAGGGGCGGTTCATCCTGGAATCCTTGAAGGAGGTGGCGAGTGAACCCTCAATCTCTGGCGTGCCAGCCCCACATTAGTAGGCGTGGTCATTTCCTTGGTGACATCTATTCCCGTCTGCATCCCTGGTTCCCTGAGAGGCCCCAAGGAGACCTGCCAGCCTTTGTTCATCTGCTTCAGTGCAGCAGGCAGATGTGTTTGGGAAATGGGGTTTAGCTGGAGGGGGAACGGGAGACTAGAACATTTATTTTAATAAAATTTCCTCAGATTTGCAGGGAGCTGGGATCAAAGACTTCTCCGAGAGACATGAATAGTCATAATTGAGGAACTAAAAAGGTTTTACGTCACTTGATTCTCTCCCCCGCAGTTCATCTTGGCAAGCCAAACAATCACTGAATTGTTTCCGTGGAAACACCAAACTGCGGTTTGAATTAGCAGAATCAAAATAGAAACAAGGCAGATCCAAGAATAAATAAGAGCTTTGGAACCTGCTAATCACAAACTGCAAATTCGAGCCACAGCACAAGGCCTGTGAGACGCTGGGCCCGTCCAGCCCCATGGGAGAGGTTTCCAGGTCCCCTGGCTCCATCACCAGTGTCGATGCCAAAGCCACTAGAAACCAGTTCTACACACCTGTAGACATTGTAACAATGTTTAAGGCAGGAGCTGGTCTGCAGAAGCTCCTAGGAGAGACTGGGGGTGCTAACGGGGAAGGCTGAGGAAGAAAGGACAAGAAAAAGGTGAGAGATGAGCAAATGGCCAAGCGAAGGTCTGGCAAGGAGCAGAGAGCCACAGCTGAAGCCTGAGAGCGGAGAAACGATTCTTTCAAGGGACAGTTCAGGGGTGTCCACGGACTGGAAACGGAGATCCTGCGCTCAGCGCAGTCGAGGCCGCGGTGTTCCCACTTTCCCGCCGTATTCCCACTTCCTCGCCACAGCGGTCTAGCCACATGGGTCTGGGCCAGAGTCTGTATTCTTGCCAGGTGAGCTGTGGGGATGCTTCTGGTTAGTAGCCTCTGCCTCTGTGTGCCTCCAGACAGCACAGGCGCACGGAGGCCTGCCTCACCTCTGGGGCTGAGGGATCCCCTCCCCTGGCCCACCTGCTCTGGCTCCTTGGCACTGCCCTGGATCCTCCACTTCCAATGCCAGGGAAGAGTTTAAGAGGACCAGGGGACCAGGGGGAAGGTGACAGACAACCTGCGGGCCTGTGCCCCTCATGTTTGCACCCGGAAGCTGATCGGGCAGCAATCTCATCCCGCTATGGGAGGAGTTGTGAGCTGTTGATCAAATGGATGACAAAGCTTTGCTAAAAGACCTAATTCAAGCCCGATCTCCTGCCCTCCTGCGAGGCGTGGCCAGGCCAGGGGCTCACCTGGAGCCTCTGACTGAAGCATGACACCTTTAATGTGGCAGTGAGGACCAGTGAACGAAGCATGCACACCACAGAGGCCACGGCGCCTGATGGTAGAGAATTGAAAAGACTGTCACCAACCTGAGGCTCTGGCAATTTGCTTTCCTCCTGGAGTATGCAGGAGGACATTCATATTTTAGTATCCACCAAAACATTCATAGAATGAACAAAGGTTTACTCAGGAAATCTAGTTGACGATGGCCCCCAGTCCCGGAGGGGAAGGACTCTCTGTGCTAGGCAAGCTGGAGACAGATATGATGAGGAGTTTTGGCCTAAGGCCTGGCATGAAAAAATTTTCAAAACCGCTCAACCCTTGTAGGAAGCAACTATGTTTTTTGAGGGCAGAACAACTGTTGTTTTCTGGGCGCTCTGAGAGGAGAGGGGTTGCCTGGAGCTGGCCTGAGAGAGAAGTGGGTCTCGCAGGAGACCCCTCATCAGGAGCCCTTTGGAACTTCTGAGACAAATCGCAAAGAAAGGGAAATTGCAAGGGGGCACTCCAGAGACCTGACTTTCCGGGCAGGGCTGCCAGGGGCTGTTTGAGTGATGAGCAAGCAATCCCTGCCCTCAGTAAGTATTGATCAATGTCTATGAGTCTCAGACACTCTCCTGGATGCTGAGGGTGCAGCAAGGAGGAGGCAGACGCTGCTCTTCTGGTTTATATTCCACTGGACAAGGTGGCTGAAACACAGTAGACACATTAATACATCCTTTCAGATGGAGCTGTATGAGAAAATTAAAACAGTAAGGGAATGGGCAGGGAGTAGGGTGAGCTTCAGAAGAGGCGAGGTCAGAAAAGGCCTCTCTGTAGGTGGCATTTAAATTGACGCTTGAATGTCCAGACAATTAGGTGCTGCCGTTGGCTTCATTTTTATCCTCAGATTATAACTGGAGTTGTACCAGGGGGAGGAGCCCCTAGCTGGCTCTCTGGGACCGAGGCCCATGGACCTCCCATCACATCCACCCGTAGAGTCACATCTCTATCAGCGTCCAAAGAGCCCAAAACTGCGTGCTCCGGGGCCCTTCCTGAGTTATGTCACACTCACTAAACCTGGCAGGAACACGGTAATTAAAAAAAAAAAGAAAATAAAAAAGAAAAAAAATAGGCTATCATGATGATTGCCAGAGACAGGCAATATAATTTTAATTAACCCAGCCTTGTTAGGAGATAAATTTACCGTTCATTCTACAAAGACACCCAGCTCATG
>NW_011889052.1:1736002-1738938 GCF_000151845.1 Pteropus vampyrus | reverse complement strand
CCGGGGCCCTTCCTGAGTTATGTCACACTCACTAAACCTGGCAGGAACAACGGTAATTAAAAAAAAAAAAAAAATGCCTAGGAATAAAATAAGAAACAGAATAGGCTTTCCTGATGATTGCCAGAGACAGGCAATATAATTTTAATTAACCCAGCCTTGTTAGGAGATAAATTTACCGTTCATTCTACAAAGACACCCAGCTCATGGAACAGTGAGTCACTCTGACCTTTGACTTCATGACACAAAATGAAATACTTCTGAAGAAATACAAGATTTCATAACTCGCGGCGGAATCAAAGAACAGAGGGTCCTGCTTTGGCATTGACAGTTGGACAGACGCTTCAATGAGAAGGCCGGTCACAAAAACTAATAACATTCAACAGGGTCTCAACTTTAAATTAAAATAATTAAACTTTCCAACTTAGAGTAATAAAAGATTTCCAGATACGGACCCCTCTGGTTCTACAAGCCTCATGCTAAGCGCTCGGCGCCAGCTGAAGTCAGTTTGGGAAGGGCTGGAAGGAACCCACGGTGTGGCTGAGCACCTTCCTCCCAGGCCTGCGTTGCAGAGCAGAGGACACCAGCAGAGAAGGCAGTGGAGGCTGGCAGTGGAGGCTGAGCAGGCAACCACTGTGGCCCACAGCGGGAGAAGAGGCCAGGGCAGCCCGAGGCAGAGCCCCGGTCCACACTTCCGTGGCCTCAGAGAGGCTGCCTGGGGCTCCCAGCTACTGGCCACAGGAGGCACGTAGACTCGAAAGGAGAGTAAGAGCAGCTTAGGCTGGTGCCTGGCACCTTTGCCAGAGGTGAAGTGGGCAAAATAAAATCTCTGACTTTTGTGGGACACACCCCTCTGAAAATAAAACATATAAAAATAAATCAATAACCATTGCTTTCTATAACGGTCCACTCCGAGGTCCCAATGTCATTTATTGGCTTGGAAATGGGCAAATTTTGGAAGCTGTCCATCTCATGAAGATTTTTACTTTCATAAAAGAAAACAAAACACCAGTTTGAGTCGGGTGTCGTACATTCAAAATCATCTTGTGAGAAGCCCAGGAAATAAGATGGTATGTATCTTATGTATTTGATGGCCTTAAGTAAACAAATAGGAGATCAGTTCAATAATTTTTTTTTTTCAAGGACCTTATCAGCTTACAATCCCTTATTTTTTTTTATTGTTTACGCCTACAGCACCTGGTCTTCCTAGGTGGTCTCCCATCCAAGTACTAACCAGGCCTGACCCTGCTTAGCTTCCGAGATCAGATGGGATCGGGCTTGTTCAGAACGGCATGGCCGTAGACACAGTTCAATAAATTTAATGAAAGAAAAAAATGTATGCTTTTAGAAGTTTTATTTTTATTTTTTGTTTTTTATTACAAAAGAAATACATATGTATTGCAAAAATTCAAAAACGTCAGCATGATATAAATGGAAAGCCGAAGTCTCGTATAAGCCCACTGCTCTCCAGAAATAATACAGGGCCCACAGCTGCTCTCATTAACTCTAAGAGTGGTTGAAAAACAGGGCGGGGGTGGGGGGACGAATGGCGTGGCTCGTGAACAGCAGTGCTCTGGGCATTTGCTTGGTGTGTGTCACCTCTCTGTCACTGGCAGCTTTAACACTGTTTCTCTGTTCCTAAGACTGATTTAGCATGTCCTGTAAAGCATCCGCTGACCAAAAATGCAAATGCTCTGACAGCAAAACTGAATAAAAATAAGAAAAAAAAATCCTGAGGCCTGGGAAGGTGGTGGCCATGTGTAGAGAGTATTTTGAAGGCCAAAAATGTGTTTGCGAGTCCTGCTCCCCCAGCAGCAGCTCTGAGACCCTCTGCTACTCAGTACTCCCCTGGAGGCCCCCTTCCTGATGCCACCCACCAGGCTGCTGCCCCAGCTATCGTCACCACCGTCTTCATTCCAGTAAAGAGGGATGCGTTTGTCCCTTATGCCCTGACATGGGGCAGCACCTGGTACCCGGGATGCCAGATCTGCCCCACCCTGCGCTGGCCGGCCCTGGCAGGGCCTCTGCCTCAGAGGGTCCCAAGCAGGCTTGGGGGCTTTCTGCTAGTAGTAGCCGGAAGCTGCTGATGTGTTCGCTAATTTGTTTTTCTGAGACCAATAAACCATCAGCTGAAGTCACTGGGGCTGATCAGAAGCCATCATCGCTACTATCAAAACCCAGGTCATAGAGCGTATTCTTCCCTGGCTCCTTGCACAGAGGGGACTGGAGACTTTCAAGGTTGAGGTTGCTGAACCAGCTCATCTGGTGGTCCCCCTGGGAACTTTTAGAAAGGAGCCTGTTGTCTTGGGAAGAACACCCACCCACCTGCGACAGTGTCCCTTGTGCTGCCCTCGCCGTCTTTCTGGGTATGACCGTCCCTCCCAGAGCAGGGCCCGCTGGCTGTGTGCGGCTCCTGGGCCGGCACAGACGCAGGGGCTGTGCGAGGGGCTCCTGCTGCTCCGGGAGGGCCCTTCGGGAGCCAGAAGCTGGGGGCTGAGGACATTCAGGATTGAAAGTGCAGGGCTCGCTCGGGGTGCATCCTTGCTTCCCGGCTCGGGACCGGCCTCTGCGGGCTTTCCTCTGCGGCTGCTGCTTGCCTTTCCTCCCTCTCTGTATGGTGCGGCCCTTCTGTTTGGTCACCGACCTTTGTTCACAAAGGTCACATGAAAACACGCCTTTGGCTCGACCTTTTGGCCGAGAGTTCTCGATTCCGGTCTCGAAGTTGTTTAAGTCCGGGGACGTAAGCTGCGAGGCTCCTTGGGAAACCAGGTCACTGATGCCAGGAGCCTGGTGGCCTGGGACGCTGGCCTTGTGGTTCTCAGAGCTTGTCTTGCCAATTACCTGGTTCTCGCAGTTGGTCTGCATGGCCTTGTTCCTTACTGGCCGGTTTCTCCTCCCTGCTCCAGGTGACAGTAGTGCATCCTTTTCTTGGGGGGCAG
>NW_011889052.1:1719368-1735952 GCF_000151845.1 Pteropus vampyrus | reverse complement strand
AGTGCAGGGCTCGCTCGGGGTGCATCCTTGCTTCCCGGCTCGGGACCGGCCTCTGCGGGCTTTCCTCTGCGGCTGCTGCTTGCCTTTCCTCCCTCTCTGTATGGTGCGGCCCTTCTGTTTGGTCACCGACCTTTGTTCACAAAGGTCACATGAAAACACGCCTTTGGCTCGACCTTTTGGCCGAGAGTTCTCGATTCCGGTCTCGAAGTTGTTTAAGTCCGGGGACGTAAGCTGCGAGGCTCCTTGGGAAACCAGGTCACTGATGCCAGGAGCCTGGTGGCCTGGGACGCTGGCCTTGTGGTTCTCAGAGCTTGTCTTGCCAATTACCTGGTTCTCGCAGTTGGTCTGCATGGCCTTGTTCCTTACTGGCCGGTTTCTCCTCCCTGCTCCAGGTGACAGTAGTGCATCCTTTTCTTGGGGGGCAGTAGTCTTTGCTCCTTCACCCCAGACAGCAAACCCCCCAGGCTGCGGGGAGCCCACCCTACGATTCTCTGCCGCAGGAATGGCCTGGGCCTGCCCCGGAGCTGGTTCCCCAGAGGCATGTTCGCCCTGCCTGGTGAGGCTGAGGCTCTGGGCCCACAGTGGTGAGGTCTGGGACATGCTGTCCGTCACATGCCCCGGCACCCGAGGCACCGAGATCCATCTCTTCAGCTCTGCCAGGACACTGGGCACATTCAGCTGGCCTAAATGTTCACACAGCTGCTGGAAGTCCTTACTCTGCTGGGCAACTAAAACTTCAAGGTGCTTCAGATTGGACTTCATTTCTGTGAACTCTGCTTGTCTCTAGGGAAAGGCAGTGAGACAGTAGAGCGTTACGGACAGTGCAACTCAAAAGGCGCAACAGAAAGGGCGAACGAACCAAAGGACGTGCCAGCACAACCCAAGCTTGTCCCTTTGCTGGGCGCCTTACAGGGGAAGCATGGCGACACTCTGGGTCGGGCCCTAGGGCCCACACTATGCCAGAGGACCTTGGGGAAGGAAGCGGGGCACTATCCTGGCCTGTTGCCAAGGAGCCTGTGTTGTCCTTTGTCCTTTGCTGAAATGTGTAACATTAAAGGTGTCTCTCTGGGTTTTAATGACGGAGCCAAAACACACGCGAGGGAAGGGCTCAGGGGCTGTGCTTACGGCTTCGAGTGTCCGCCGCATGTCCAGGATGGCCTGCTCCGTGCTGCCTTTGTCCTGCACCGTTTCCAACACCAGGTCACTCTGGGCCTGCGCAGTTTCTCGCACTAAATATAAAATAGTGACAATTCACCTCAAGACGACTATGGCACGCCCCACCACGCCCAGGCTACAACGGTGGAGAGGGAGGAGCGAACCTGCCCCGGGCCACCTGAGCCTGCGTGCTGGCGCTCAAGACGCTTTCTGCCCAGGTCAGCCCCGGTGAGGAGAAGCCAGGGCAGGATGGTTCCCCCACCGCCTTCTTCCCTCTGTCCCCGAAGACATCCTGGTCCGGCCAGACTCAGCCTCAGCACCTGCTGGGCCCTTGAACCCTGCTGCCCACATAGCAGCACCAACCTCTTCCTTGGTCTACCTTCTTGGCTCTGTCATCAGTGACCTTTCCAGAACATAGATACGATCATTCCCCCTCTGAAATCTTCACTGAAACTTTCAGCGGCACCCAACTGCCCATGGGATGAAGTCCAAATCTTCGAACTGGCTCACGTCCCCTTCCCCAGTATCCTCCCCCACGTCTCCACGCGGGGGGCTCCTAAGCCATTTCCCTCTCGCTGTTGGCCTTCGTGCATGCTGCTCCCTCAGCGGGGAGCGCCTCTGCCTCTATCCCCGCCACTCTGGCACCCTGTCCGCCCCGCCTCAGGCCCGCTGCTCTTCCTTCCGATTCCTGTTCCTCCTGCTCTCAGCTTCTCGCTTCCTTGGAAAATGTCACTGTCTGTCTGGCCTGGGTGCTCCTTCTCTCTGCCGGTGGCACCGTGTGTGCTCTGCCATCGCTTCTCACCACCCACGTATTTATCCCTCACTTATACTTGGGCTCTAATGGGCTTGGTGAACTGAGTGCTCGCCACTCACTTCTTTTGCTCAGGGAGATTTTACACACACACCTATACACACGCATACGCGCACATTTATTTAATGACACGTGTAGCAATTAATTATTACCATCCTCTTGCTAAACGATAGGTCATGTGAAGATGCTCTGATATTTATTCAACAAATACTTAATGAGCATCTACTATATGTGAGGCGCCGGGCCAAATACTCTGGACATAACAGTGATCAAGACAGATAAAACCCTCTTAAAGTTACATTTAATAGAAAAAGCAGATAGTTCATAAGTAATTGTACAAAGAACTGTTTACAGACATAATTTATGAATGCTCCAAAGGAAAAGCCTGCTAAGCTCGAGACTATGTATTAGGAAGACCTATCCTTATCTCAGAGTGAGTTAAGATTTCCCAACTTAAGTGATATTTAGCTGAATCATCGTTAACCCATGAGGGGAAGAATATCACCAACAGAACAACGAGCATGTTCTCCGAAGAGGAGCCATGAGATCAGCATGGCTGGAGTATGATGAGAGAGGGGAAGGGGCCCGAATGCAGGGCTCAGCCAGACAGAAAAGTCCGTGTGCCATGTCAAGATTTGTCGCCTTGATTCTAAGACATCATTCGCAGACACATTCAGCAGAGGGTTGACACAATCACATTTTCTTTGTAAAAGGAACAATCTTCTCTTAATGGGGATGATAAACTGGGGAGGGAAAGCCTGGATTCAAGACCAGGACAGAGATCAGAAATGACTCAAACGAAAACGGGGATTTGAAATCAATGGGAAAAAGATGGATTTTTCAATCATGGCATTGGGATAAACTGGTCAGCGATTTACAAGAGAACCTGACTCTACCACAATCCCGATAAGAATATTAGTCTACGGCCATGCCGCCCTGAACATCTCTGATCTCGGAAGCTAAGCAAGGTTGGGCCTGGTTAAATCTTGTATGGGAGACCGCCTAGGAACACCAGGTGCTGTAGGTGTTAAAAAAAAAAAAAATCAAAGCTCCACAATACATTTTAGTTTAGAAACTATGAGTTCTTTTACTTCTTACTCAGGCTCATTGTAAACACCTGCAGAAGAGGACAAAGCATTGTAATGGCCATTTCAAAACCCTTTTCCTGGCTTTTTCTACTTTGGAGACTAAAGCCTGAGCTGTAAAAGGGAACGCGAGAGGAAACTATTACAAGTTCTCATATATCTTAAATGCATAATAAGTACAGTTTACACCAGATATTCTTTTTATCTTCTCATGACTATCTGAAGTGTGTTTCAAGAGTCTCTTGACAATTTTTTTCTTTTCAGATGGATAAAAACAATTTGGCAACAAGAGCATACTTGATTCTTCCCAGTAAATGGAAGGTAACCAGCGTAACCTCTGGTACTCGAAAGACAGGATAATAGATTCGAGTTCAGTCTTACTTGAAAACTTGCCTCGATCTGAAAGGTGCTTTGGTTGCCCCACTGTGTTCTAACTGTTGCATCTCTTTTGTCTTCTCTTATCAGCCAAGGTCAGGTGTTTAACAAAGATTCTTTTAAGTTCAAGTGATTTACTTCAGAGTTTCTCTTTAAAATAAAACGTAATTCCTTTCCTAAAAAGAGGCTCACATTTCCAATTTCTTTTTTAACATTCAATATTATTTTATATTAGCTTCAGGTGTACAGCATAATGGTTAGACAGTTATATAATTTACAAAGTGATCCCCCCGATTAGTCTAGTACCCACCTGGCACTACACATCGTTATCCCAATATTATTGACTTCATTCCCTATGCTGTACGTCACATCCCCATAATATCACCTTTGTAACTACCAATTTGTACTTTTTCGCTCAGCCCTGCACCTCACTCCCATCTGGCAACCATCAGTTTGTTCTCTGTATCTATGAGTCTGTTTTGCTTTGTTTGTTTATTTGGTTCTTTAGATTCCACAGATAAGTGAGATCACATGGTATTTGTCTTTGTCTGACTTATTTCACTCAGCACAATATCCTCTAGGTCTATCCATGTCATTGCAAATGGTAAGATTTCATTTTTTATGGCTGAGTAATATTCCATTATATGTATATGTGTCTGTGTGTATGTATGTGTATATATATATATATATATACACTACGACTTCTTTATCCAATCATCTATTGATGGACACAGATTTCTTACATTTACATAAATTCTACATAGATTAATAATTTTAGTAGAATTAAATAAACATAAACGTGTAAGAAGGAAACATGAGAGAAATGGCAACCTCATGGTGGGGAAGGCCTTTCTAAGTAAGACATTAAAAAAAAGGGTGAGTCGTGTGTCCTTGTTAAGTTTACTCCTGGGTAGTTTATCTTTTGTGTTGAATTTATAAATGGCATCTTTTTCTACCATTATATCTTGTATTAATTTCTCCTACATTAGTAAATTATCTTATGGTTTGCGGCACTTTTCTGGTTGTTTGTCAGAGTATCAGTGTAAAAGGTAAGACTCAAATAACGTCCATAAGGGGTTGCAGGGGGCGGGGCACACAGATAACACGTGGAGTCACGAAGCAGAACGGCATCAGGCACCTCAATGGCCAAACCAGAACTAGAAGACAATGGAGCCTTATAAATTCAGAGGGCAAAGCACTTCCCACTCAGGGTTCTATAACCACGTAGAGAAAGAAGACATTTTCAAACATGCAACATATAACAAAAGTTACCCCCCATCTACCCTTTCTCAAAAAGTTACTGGATTGACATCACGTGCTGTACGGACACCACCGTTAAAGCATTTTCACAGTGAAAAACATAGTTACTGGAGTATGTGCACCGCCAAATACCCATGTAAACCAAGGTCCAGGAAACGAAGGGATCCAAGACTGAGGATGGAAAAAAAAAAAGGATCCTCAGAATGATGATGAAGAGAAGTCCTAAATCTAGGACTGAGAGCATGATCGGCCATATTTGGAGCTGGGAGACTGAGTTCCAGACAGGACATCTCTAATGAGAAAACAAAACAGAATTCTCGATATGTCTGAACATATTAACTGGAGATTTACAGTTTTATCTGAAAGTTTATTATCAGACACTACGCTAAGAGCATGGAAACAATCATAAGCAGAACTCTTACACGAAGTGCAGTCTTGAATGGGAAAAAAATAACAATAAACAAGTCAACACACAGGCACATAAATAAATGAAAATTGTAATAAACACCATGTTAGGGATTCCAATAAGAGTAAGAAGTGGGAAACCTTCTTTAGATAAGGTCATCAGAGAAGGAGACATTTAGGGTGAAACCAGAGGCCCCGCAAAGATCAGGAGGAGGTTTTTCAGGTAGAGGAGGCAGCAAGCGCCAAAGTCCTGAGGTGAGAAAGAGGCTTTTCTGACTAGGCATGGACAAGCCAGTGTGGTCTTGCAAAAGACCAGTAAGAAATGGTAAATTTTATGTTGTGTGTATTTTACCACAATAAAAAGAAAGTAAGAAATTTTTAGAAAGCAAATTTTCTGCTCTTGCTTAATACAAGTTAAATTCCATGTATCAACCAGTTAGAAAAAGATTTTACTTATATTTCAAGTGCTGGATTCCTGTTCCTAAACTCAATTAGTCAAATATTTTTCCAGATATCCATGTAGGTATTTGTGGTAGAAAGCAAATGTAATTATCCTACCCTAGATGCATTTCTAAATAGCAATGTTTCTTAGCAACAGTGAACACTAACAGCCACAAACGCAGAGAATGAGGAAGGCAAGCAAAGTGTTCAATTCTAGATTCGATTTGTGGTCCCGCATATTCTCTCCTTGTCCCTGGGAAACACGTTCAGGGGCTTCTTTACCGGGAGCTTTTGTATCAAGTTCATGACTTCCAAAGTTTTATCTTCTTTTTTTTTCTTTCGAAAAGCTTATTTCTGAAACTAACTCAAAACCTAACGGTATAAACAGGCTTATAATGAAAAATGATCAAATCTCTCCCTCGCAGACCTTGGTTCCGCTTCCTAGACTTAACACTATGAATAGTTTCTGGAATTTTGCATTAATACATGTTATAGATACCGTGTGTGTGTGTGTGTGTGTGTGTGTGTGTGTGTGTGTGTGTGTGTGTGTGTTTTCTCTAGAAGAGGACTCATTTCTGTTTTGGCTATAAACATCAGATATTTTTAGTTTTGTAAAAATGCCATTTAAAATCCATTTCCATATTCTGGACAATATCTCTGTCTTCTTGCGAAGTAGATTTTTTAAAAATTCGTTTCTATTTGTGATTCGACAAAGGCTCCATGGAGCAGATTGGACGCGTTCCCCCTGATGGCCAGTGCTTTTCCTTTTACTCTGTAGTTCTGTTCTCCCTGCTGTGCTGATGAGCACATGAGCAAAGGTCTGGGAGCCTCCATGTACTCAAGGAGATTTCGCAGTCCCCCTTTTTTGGGGGGGACATCCTTCTCAATTTCCACTGACTGGTCACACTCCACCACGAGACGTGTCTTGGAGCACAGGAGCTGTTTTCATTTAACGATGAACAGATATTTGCATTCCAACATGGTTCACATAGCTGGACCTCATGCTTCTTAATGGTTACATGTGCTTTGCTTAGAAAAGATGCATTTCTCACTCTAAAATTATAAAAATACTGCTCATTTCCTCTGATTTTAATAGCAACCCCTCCTTTTTTCCCCCCATAACAATCATATTTTCAGTAGAACAAATACCAATAGGTAAAAGTACTGCCTTCTATTAACTGGCAAAGCAGGATGTGGATGGCCTTGGTAACTCCGTCTATCATGCTGGTCCTTGGTGTCCTCAGCTGGAGAACAAGAGGAGTTAGATGAAATGGCTTTGAGCAGTCCTTCCGGTTGTACAGGCAGACAGTGCCCGGTGACCGGGGAAAGGTTCCATGACCTCATTCTGTGAAGACGCCAGTTATACGACACTGACGACACCTTCGCACGGTGCGTTCCTTTTCTCTTAGGCGCACAGGGAGTGCGCACGGAGAACCTGCAGAATGCACCGACCGGCAATCCCAGCGCTCTGGGCTAGCTGGCCTGGGCCTGGCTGTCACAGAGGATTTGTTTGGTTCCTCTCTCAGTGACTAACTTCCTGCTCCTGATCACTGCCTACCAAGAAAGGGAATGATTTCTGATGTGTGCCCGTTTTCAAGAGTAACTGGGTTTTCTAATCAATATACCACAATCTTTGTCACTGTTCGTCCTCTCAATGTGGCCCCCTCTTCTGAATCTTACTCTCTGAAAATTAAGGAACCATCAGGGGTGAAGGATCAGGATCCCCAGGTCCACTACAAGCCCAACTCAGTTCGAGTCCTTTCTCTGCCTTGATCTTGCACTGGGACCTTGGGCACTTCTACTCCCTATTCTGGACCTTAAATGTCACACCTTTGCCACAATTTTCCTTTTTGTGCTTCAGGCAGTTTTAAATGTAGAAATTATTATTTTTTAAAAGTCATGTTATACAAAGGAAGCATCCCTAATTCGCTTCTGCTCTTTGTCTTGCTACTGCTTGTGAGGCTAACAGTCCTCGGCTTCCAGAACCAGTTACGAACAGATGCACAGTTGCCCCGTGTGTGGGATACCCAGGTTGGAAGCCAACAGACAGCACAGTGCTTCTTTGCAGGCATATGGGGATTAATTTCCAAGCCACACAAAGGCATTAATTTTTGTAAATCATGAGCAATCCATCCCATGGCATTTGAATAAGTTGGCTTCAATTTGTTTAAAATAAAAGAGAAACAAAGACAAACGCAAACAAGTACAGATGTAGCCATCGTCTTGCTGTTTAGCTGGGGAGCTGCTGGCTGCAGAGAGGAGTCTGCCTAAGAAAGCCATGCAATGGCTCTTCTGTGGAGTAAGGGCCAGGGCTTCAGCTAAACGCAAATCACTACTTGGCAGAGCAGGGGGCTTTAAAAGCTACAAACTGTAACTGAAGTTGAGAAAGATGCTGTGATTCACTATAAAAAGCTCTTATTGAAACAAAGGCAGCAAGAACAGTAGGTGACTGGAGTATTTCTAACTCCTAAGAGAGCGGTTTTATTTCTAAGTCCAAAGGGAGCAATGTCTTCATACACAGCACAGCCAGTTATTCATCTGGAACTGGGGGATGCGGCCGATTCACTTCAGCCGTGACATGAGAAATCTGGCAGAGCTTCCAGCGGGGTTACCGGGTGAAGGATTGGTGCTTCACCAAAGGCATTGGGGACAGATGCGTTCCCACACAGAGGTGGGTCCCACTACCCAGTTTGGTGTATGCCACATCTCTTCAGGGCTAAGCTACATACCCAGACTCTCATCTGAAACACAATATGGAACCTCACTCCTGGCAGAAACCTGTCTAGGGTCAGAAAGTTCACATCACTGCTCGCCAGTGCCCTCTGGTGATAACCTCAAACACAAGCCACTCACATGTCTTGGCCACAGTCTCCAAAGAATCCAAAATAGATTGGCTTCTTGAACTGAGATGTTCCTCAGACTTTTCCACGGATGTCTGCAACTGAGAAACCCCACATTAAGAAAGAATTCACAGACTCTTGCCTTATTTTATAAACTTGGAAAATTGCCATTTAATGATAAAAAAAGTTGTTAAAATATTGCTATTCTACATGAACTAAAGTCAACGTAATATAATTATTAAACTTCTTAAATGTAAGAGTTTCTAACTCTTCAAAAGGCAGCTTTAGCTATACTTACCCTGTGAATGCTTTCTCTGATATGGGAAATGAAGTTGTATAGCGTCTCACTAGAATAGGAGAGAAAAAAATCTTTGTGAAATATTGAAACGATATGTAACAGAATTGATTCCATGAACATGGCAGGCCTCCACCTAGTGTAGCATCAAAACAGCGCTTGATCAGAGCTGGAGACACAATTCAAGATATCTTAGCGCCCCAGTTCCATAGTGTAGTGGTTAGCATGTCTGCTTTAAATGCAGAAGGTCCTGGGTTCACACACCAGTGGAGCCACAGTCCGTGGTCTACGGCCATGCCACCTTGAACAAGCCTGATGTCTGATCTCGGAAGCTAAGCAGGGTCAAGCCTGGTTAGTACTTGGATGGGAGACCACCTAGGAAGACCAGGTGCTGTAGGCATAAAATAATAATAAATAATTTAAAAAAAAAAAAGGAAAGAAAGAAATCTTAGTGCCCTGTGGAGAAAGGAGAACATAGACTTTTCGTGATGGTTTCCAAGGCAAACCAGTTTTTTCTTTTTAAAATTCACTATGTATGTTAAATGAGGTTACATTTTAGCAACTCAAATGGTTACTACAGTAAAACAGACTAGCTTTTACACCCATGTGCCATATAACCATGTTTTAGTCAGTGATGGGCTGGTTCCATAAGATTATAATGTAGCTGAAAAATTCCTATCGCCTAGTGACTCCTAACCCCTGGACATATGCTAGTCTTATGACTATAATTTTAACTGTAAGAATGAGGTAGTAGAGAGACAATTCTGGGAACAATATTAACTTCTAATGAAAAAGAAACTATCAGAATTATTCCTCAAAAAATATCCCACTTTTGAAAAGATTCAGACATGGATTGTCATTTTAAAATTTTACAGATTTTTTTCTTGAATCTACATAATCCAAATGTAAATATCAATTTTTGAACCCCAGTAGGACAACTCTTCATACCAAGTCTTTTGCATGCTCCAAAAGACTGACTCGAAAAGGAGAATTTAATAGAATCATTTGGAAATATATAGATTATATGCTTTTAATGAAAGAGATTAGCGCATTACCTGAAAACTAAAAATATTGAAAAAGTTAAAGAATTAAGGACGTTAAGAATACAATATTATTAAACTATAAAAGCAGAGAATAAGGGCACCTAGAAATGTAAAATAGCAAAAATTAAATAAGTAAAATAGTTAGAAATATGATAGAAATAGCTAAAGAAATATGATAGAAAATAGAGCAAAACACAAAGAGATGGAAAATAGGTAGTTTAAAACAATTAGAGGATCAATGTAGGAGATCCAACACGTACCCACAATTGGAGATCCAGAAAGAGAATGAAAGTAGAGAGATTTTCAAAGATATAATAAAAATTCCCAGAACTGAAAGACATAAGTTTATAGGTCAAAAGGAACTACCCAATACTCAGAGATTATGACATGCCACATCAAAGCATATTACTGTAAAATTTCAAATTTCTATAGATAATGAGTAGATCCTAAAAACTTCCGGGAAAAAAAAAAGCAAGTGACCTACGCAGGATCAAGAATCAAAATGGCATCAAATTTCTTAAAAGCTACATATAGAGCCATAAGGCACTAGATCAATACTTTAGAAATGTTGAGGAAAAATAATTTCCAATCTAGAATTCTATACCTATCCAATTTGCAATCGTCTGTGAGGGCAAAATAAAGAATTTTGATACGCAAGTAGTCAAAAAATTGTTTAGGTGCCATGTACCTGTTGTCAGGAAGTCTCTGGAATGTATGCTTCACCAAATCCAAGGAGTAAACCAAGAAAGGACATAGGATCCAAGTAACAGAGGATCCAAGTAACAGGAGTGAGGAGGTAGGGATGCCAGGACAATGGCCAAGGGAGGATTCAGGATGACAGCCGCACTTGGTACTAGGAGAGTACCAAGTTCAGACTGGAATCAGGATGCTTCTGAGAAGAAAATGACACTGAAGGAATATCTGATGTATTTAAATATATAACAAAGAGCTTTTTCCATTTGGCTGCAGAATTTGGGAATAGACTTGATTCTTACACTGAAAACTAAGCAAAAAATAAAACAAAGCAATTTTAAACATTAGGAAAATGTAATCTTAGTATATATAATTTTTCTGGGCTATCTATAGTGGTTACAGAGTGATAAGAATATAAAGATTGAAAACTGATCCAACTAAAAATGTTCATATAGCTTTTTTGGGATGATAGAAGATGAGAAGTTTGGAGTAGGGAGGGGGCAGAGAAGAAAATTTTGGCTTGCTGTTTTTTACTATAATCTCAACTGTATTTTTTTTTTTTACAAAAACTATGTATTTGTAATAACTTGAGTAAAAAATACACAAGATTATAAAAAAGGCAATTTTAAAGATGTCTAACAATGCTACCAGAGGACTGCCCATGAAAGCATCTACTATATTATACCACCAGTTAGAAGTGATTCTTTATCCGCATGACCTCTCTCCCTTACTAGCACATTTGGGAACCAATATTCCCAACATTTAACTATATTATGCAAATTATGTTCCTTTTGCATATAATTTTATATCAAAATATTTTATAGATAACTGATAGCTCCTCTGTTCTGTTAACTTTATTAATCCTCAATTCTACCTTGTCTAAATTCAAATATCAAATTCTGATGTACTCAAAAGCCTTAAAAAGTTGCTTACTAGACAGAGTGAAAACATTAAAGCTTGATCACTGAGACTTTCATAAATAGCTACCATTCTTTGGAAGGCATTTTTATTACCACAATAAAATAAGATGCTATAAAATAGGGATTTCTCATCCACCCAGGTATTATGTACAAAATCAGAGAAAGTCAACTATGATCTAATCTCTTCTCTAGAAAAAGTCAATTAGGAAATTCTGTTCATTGGTATTAAAGTAAAAAAAAAAACAAAAACTATTTTTAAGAATATATACTGTCTGTACTGCCCTGTGCTGGTGAGCTATTTTGCTTTGAAAATCCATTCATTATTCAACAACTATTTATTGAGCCCTCTTTTGTGACAGGTCCTTGGTTATAAGCTTCAGTGATATGGAGGGAAAAAAATTCAAGTCCCTACACTACCTGCAGGAAGCTTACTTTCTAGTTGGTATTTTTTAATGTGGTTTCAAAATCCACTCAAATTAATGGAGTGATACTCATTATTAAAAAATTGATCAAAGCTATTGAATCTGATCTCTTGCTTATTAACATGTCCAATAATAACTGTTTATGTGTAAATTATAGTACATGCAGAGCTGACAGCAACATTGCACAGGGACACAGCTGTGCCAATTGCTTGTAATCAGCATCTGTTCAGAATGATTACTCAAGTTGTATTTTTTTAAAGTCATTTTATCAAGGTATGACTGACACACAAAAAGCCGTATAGTTAGTGTACACAAATTTGTAGCTAATTACACAACCATGAAACGATCACCACAATCTATGCCATAAACATATCCATCACTTCCAAAAGGTTCCTCTTACCCTATTTATTATTATTTTTTGTGTGAAAAGAACACTTAAGAAAGACCTACTCTCTTAGTAAATTTTAAAGTATAATATACAGTATTATCAACCACAGGCACTACGCTGTACGGTGGATCTGTAGGACTTCTTCGTCTTGTGAAACTGAAACCTTATACCCTTTGACTAATAGCTCCCCATTTCACCCTCCTCCCAGCCCCTAGCAATCACCATTCTATTTTCTGCTTCTATGAGTTCAATTATTTTACTTTCCTCATATAAGTGGCATCATATATTATTTGTCATTTTGTGTCTTGCTTACTTCATATAGCCTAATGTCCTCCAGCTTCAACCATGTTGTCACAAGTGACAGAATTTCCTTCCTTTTTAAGGCTCAAGAATATTCCGCAGTATGTATATACCATATTTTCTTTATTCATTCATCCATTGACAGACAGTTAGGTTACTTCTATGTGTTGGTTTTGGTAAATAATGTTGCAATGAACATTGGAGAATAGATAGCTCTTCAATATCTTGATTTTAATTCCTTTGAATATATACTTAGAAGTAGGATTACTGGATCATATAGTTCTATTTTTAATTTTTTGAGAAAACTCTATACTGTTTTTCATAGTGGCTGTATCAATTTACATTCCCACCAACACTTATCTTTTCTCTACATCCTCACCAACACTTATCTTTTTCTAAAGAAAAATAATAGCCATTCTGACAGGTGTGAGATTCTCATTGTGGTTTTGATTTGCATTTCCCTGATGATTAATGATGTTGAATACCTTTTCATGTACCTGTTGGCCCTTTGTATGTCTTTGTCAGGAGAATTCCCCCTTCCACCCTTCTTTAGTTCTTACAATTGGACTAATAAGAAAATAAAATGGACATATGACTAGATTAACAGGAAAAAAATCAATTTAATACGTGTGCACAGGAGAATCACAATATGATGGTCAGGTCACAAAATTAGGCTCAAAGAAATGGTGAAACCAGGCATCTATACTATTTAGACAAACAATAAATTTGTGAGAAATTGACAGGACAAAAAAAGTTAGTGCTCAATAGAAAGAAATCTAAGCAATGTTTGCATATTCATTTTGAGGAATTTAAACAAAGTGGAAAATTTTTCAAAAGGCAATAAGAATTGATTATACAGACTATTTGACTCCAAATTGTTTACCTCTAGAGATAAACCGTGTCTGCGAGGGATGGTGAGGACACTTTTTACATGGGAGATTTATTTCCTGCATCCAAGGAGACAAGGAAGGTCAAGTAACTTTAGTTCAAAGTAATCAATTTGCCATTTTGGGATATTTGGGGGTGGCCTGTCTCAGAACCTGACCTCTTCTTTGGAAAAATGTCTATTTAGTTCCTTTGCCGCACCTTTTAATCAGGCTATTTGGGTATTTTTGCTGAGTTGTAGTTCCTTATATATTTTAGATGTTAACCCTTTATCAAATATACAGTTTGCAAATATTTTCTTCCTTTCCATAGGTTGCCTTTCATTTTGTTGATTGTTTCCTTTACTGTACAGAAAGTTTAGGTGATGTAATCCCACTTATCTATTTTTGCTTTTGCTGCCTGTGTTTTTGGTGTCATATCCAAGAAATCATTGCCAAGACCAATGTCAAGAAGCTCTTCCCGCTGTGTTTTCTTCTAAGAGTTCTACGGTTTCAAGTTTTACGTTTAAGTCTTTAATCCATTTTGAGTTGATTTGGGGGTATGACATAATGGCCCTTTTTCATTCTTTTGCATATGGATCCAGTTTTCCCAACACAATTGTTGAAAAAAATCATTCTTTCCCATTGTGTATTCCTGGCACTCTCTCACGCTATATTAAATATTTAAAACATAACCCTCTGATAGATCCATATAATAAAGTACAATGCAACCATTAAAATTGATTTTGTAGATGAAAAACAAATATAATTAAATACTATTAAATTTAAAAAGCAGATTACAAAATAACCCATAGGAAACAATCCCATTTTTATTTTTAAAAATACAGAGAAGCAGAGCAGAGTTATATAAAACAATGTTAATAGTAGTTCACAGAATAAGCTGATTCATGGGCAAACTTGAGAATTTGACAGACCCAAGATCTCTGCCCAAAACTCCCACTGAGTTTAGATATGCTCCTTTGGATGGAATCTTTCCCGACGCCCCCAGTTAGAGCTGGCAGCCTGTCCTCAGGGCTCCCAACGCAGTTGGATGCAACCTCTACTACAGCATTTACAACTTTGTACTTACAGTGGAAAGTTTAGAGTATTTTAGGCTAGTCTTCATCTGACCCTCTTTTCTGTTTGAGGGGTTCCTCAGGTTAGGGACCTTGGGAGCCTCTTTCCTCCTCTAGAGGATGACAGTAACAGGAGTTTGATTTTTTAGCCTTTCCTGAGCCCTGAGCTCTCCTCTCTCACATGTCTTGTCAGACTGGGACTCAGGAGAAAAAGCCAGTGAGCTCTCTCTCTCTGGTGGCTGTGGCTACAGTAGTAGGAAAATGGAATTCCAGAGGACTGGTAAAAGTGCCCAGGACTACATTGGCTATAGTGTAGAGAAGGGTCTAATGCACTCTGGGTAGGGGGTAGCAGGCAGTGGAATCTGCACTGGACTAATTTTGAGACTTGGTTTGGGAAGTCATCCATGGTGGGTAGCCTTTGGCAATTGTATGACTGTGGCAGAAACTTAAAGTGGCCTTGTTTTCTTACTTGTAAATCAGAATCCTGATCTCTCCCACCCCTCTGCCTCCTGGATGCACTGCCACTCAGATAGATGACATTCCCAGACTCTCCTGCAGCTAGGTATGGCCACATGATTAAATTTTAGCCAGTGTGAGCTATAAACAGAAGTGTTTTATGCAACTTCCAAAAAGAGTCCTAAAGGGAAGGGAAGATACCTCTTCCTTTCATTTATCAATTGTTTGGAATTCTGATACAACAGCTGGAACTCCAGCAGCCACCAAGCACTGTGAAGACAAGGGTCACACTTTAGGGATGGCAGAGCAGAGTGCTGGAAGGAGTCAGATCCTTCAGGGCCACGGAGCCACCATTCCAGCTCTGGACTGCACACTTCGGGATGATTTTTGCATTAAAGAAAAATAAAAACCTATCTTTTTAAGCTCCTATTATTATGTTTATATATGTTATATGCAGTTGAACATAATCCAAACTAATAAAACGAGCCACTCAATATCTTTTACTAATCCTTTAACATTAAAAAAAAATTTAATTAACGTATGAGGTTAATGTGTGTGCATGTGTATGTCAGATTTCTATGAGTTTTAACACAAATTTAGAATTCATGTAACGATCAACATGATCAGGATATAGGACATTATTTTTAAAAATCCTTCACGCTGTCCCTCTGTGGTGAAGTCCAGCCCATCCCCCTAACCCCTGCTAATCACTGAACTATTTCCCATCCCTATAGTTTGGCTTTTCTTGAAATGTCATATAAATGAAATAATATGGTATGAAAATTTTGGACTGGTTTCCTCCCGCTTAGTGCCTTTGAGATTCACCTATGTCATTTGTGTCAATAGTTCATTCTTTTTTGTCGTGAAGTAGTGTTCTATTGTATGGACATACCATAGTTTGTTTATCCATTCGTTCATTGAAGTACATTTGGGTTGTGTCCAGTTTCTGGTGACTACGAACAAAGCTGCTATAAACGTTATTGTACAGGCTTTTGTATAAACATGTTTTCACTTATCTAGGTAAATGCCTAGAAGTAGAATTGCAGAAACATACAGTAAATTATGTTTAACTTTATATAAGAAACTGTCAAACTTTTCCGGAGTGGCTATATCATTTTGCATTTCCACCAGCAAGAGTTCTAGTTGCTCTATATCCTTTCCCAGCACTTGGAATTATAAGTTTTCATTTTAGCCATGCAAATGATGTGTAGTAACATCTCATTGTAATTAATTTGTATTCCCAAAATGGCTAATGATGTTGAGCAACTTTTCATGTACTTATTTGCCATCCATATGTTTTCTTTGATGAAGTATCTATTAAAATCTTTTTCTGTAACTGCTTCCTGCTGATGAGTATATCTTTGAGTTAGAGGAGTGAAATTTTCTGGCTGCCTGACTTATGAAAGTCCTGGGGTCCCCCTAAGGCTCTGGGACCCTGAGAGCAGGAGTGCATAACTGACTTATTGGATATCACTTGTCTTGTCTTTTGAAGAGCAGCTTGAGGTCAGACAGCGGTTCGCAGGAGTACTGTGGATCTGGTCCCTTTTTCTCTCTGGGTGGTACAGCTGGCTTCACTTAAGAGTGATGCATCCAGGAAGTTGTATCCAAGGGGGTCTTCCTTCTCTCATCCCAATTACCCAAAGCCTGGAGGGTGACAGCCAGAAAAGTGGCTTTTTCATCTTTCCTTCTTTCTTCTTTTCTTCTGCCACACTCCTATTGTTAGAAACCCTAAAGGCCACTTCTACCAATTGGAAGA
>NW_011889052.1:1675029-1719104 GCF_000151845.1 Pteropus vampyrus | reverse complement strand
AAAAAAAAAAAAAAAAAAAGAACTAGGAGTGTTTGGGGAAGGTCATGTATTCAAAAAAGCCTACAAAACATGCTTCATTTCTGGCTCATAGATAAAACCAGTAATTCTTCCTCTATAACCTCAAATATATATCTTTACACCATTAGCCACAGACTGGCCCCCAAGCCCCACAGCCAGATCTCTGCCACTCAGTCTTGCTTGTCCCAGATCACCCTCACTGGAAACCATGAGACCCTTTAGCGGCCCATCTGATAAGAACCTCACTGCTGTTCAGGAAACCAGTGGGTGCCATCCCCATTTCCCATCATGAGTCCCACCCTGGCTGTGTGTGGGTGCTCCAGAAAGTGTACTCCTTGGATGGAAGCAGGGCGTGGGGTGCAGGGGAGAAGCGTATGTGTGATTAGTGGCAAATGTGATTAAATGCTGAAACCTCCCTTCTGAAGCACCGAAAAAAACAGGCTCAGGCACCCACTCCACTTCGCTGCGGAGGCAGGCTGGGTGGCCATTCCGGTGGTCGGTGGTCGACACCAAGAGGGCGTCTCCCATAGAACAGATCCTCTGTCCAGGGGAGACATGGGCGAGTAACTACATCTTCACTGTCGCAGGAATAATAAAGTACATCTCTGCTTGGGTGTTTTGTTAATGATTTCCGTGATATCTAAAGATGTTGCCCTGATTATAACTTACTGCTGAGAAATGAACAAGTTAATTTCCACAGTGACTTCAACTTATTTATTTAAAAAGCAATATTGCAGCCCTAATTTATCTCACATATTTGTTTTAAAAAGTCAATATAACACTAATAAATAAGAATGTGTATAAAATTTAGGGTATATCCTAAAAATTGCAACATTTCAAAGTGAGAAAGTGAGCCTGACCTAAGACATGACTTAAGAATTCATGTGCTATAGTCTTGGCCCTAAGATAAATAATGTTATCTAATTTCCTAATTCCGATGATCTGAAAAGAAAATAAATTAAAGGGCGGAATTTTAGGCAGAATAAACATAACATTACTTGAATACTGCATTTCTCTAAAAGTCCATTAGCTTGCTTTTCCGAGGGGCCAAAACTGTGGCAGCCATATTCAAACCTGCCACAAGTCACACTGACAAGAAAGCAAATAAAGAGTAATTATTCGATGAGTTATAAAGACAAGAATGCTTTCACGCTGAAATTGAATTATTTCACTATTGACATTCCGTTTTCTGTTTCCCCAAGAAAAGAGGAGCTTTTTTCAAGTAGTCTCGTCTACTTGAAAGCTTTGCGTACCTGTCACATTTGTCTTTTGCCCTTTTCTTTTTCTCCTCAAACTGTTCCAGGAGGCTTTTTGATTTTCCAGCTGGCATAGGACGAGGAAATAAGCCTCCATCTTTTGTGTCTCCTCCAAACAGCTGGGGTTTTGTCTGGTACTTTGTGAAAATGCTAGGTTCACTCTGTTAAATTTAAAAAAAAAAAAAATCATTATAGTATTTCACACATAAAAATACTTAACAGCATTCACTTTTTTTCTATATAATGCAGAGTAACATTTAAGCGCAAACTATAATACTAAATAACAAAATAGAATGTAGTATTTCCTTTATATTTCATATATGCCAGAAAATTACATTAAAATAAAGCAACTCTCTTTATTAATATAGTTTCTGCCTTACCAGCCGAGATATTTAAAACGTCAGCTAAAATGGCTTAAAGTCAATTGCATATATTTAAAGGCAACCACAGATAATTTTTTCTTCTATCAACTATTTTATTTACTTATATTTTTTAAATTTTTATTTTTAATTATAGGTGACATGCAATATTATATTAGTTTCAGGTGTACAACATAGCGATTTATCGTTTATATACCTTACAAAGTGATCACCACTAGTAACCATCTGTCACCGAACGTAACCATCTGTCACCGAACATAGTTATCACAATATTATTGACTCTATTCTCTATGCTGTACTTTACATCCCCTGTGACTTATTTTATAATGGGAGTTTGTACTTCCTTTTTGGCCCAACCTCCCACTCCCCTCTCCTTTCTGGCTACTATTACAGTTTGTTTACTACAAAGAATGATTTATGCTGCCTCTGAGATAGTATGTTAAAAGTTTTTGTATTTGTCGTTTAACTCAAACTCCTGTTGCTCAGCTGCTGGTGAACTAGACTTGCTGATGAGTTTGACATGGACTGGACTGTGGGCATGCTGGCACATGGTAAGCCATTTCCTGCATTCTGAGACAAAACTTACTCTGAAACATTCAGGGAGTACATTTACTCCTTCATGTTACTGGGCACCAATTTTTGCACTGAAATACTTATCTCAGAGCATACTCTACTAATTCAAAACTGACCTAATCTTATTCATTAAGTATTTGATGCAGATAAGTCTGCATATAAAGTCAAATCTAGTTCTAATCCAAAATAAATAAATATATAAAAATATTTCTGACTCACAAAAGAAGACATACTGGTTTCAAAAAAAAAAAAAACTGAAGGACTCAAGAGATTCTGTTCTTTATTCTGGGCCTTATTCATTAACTTAGGCCTCAGAATCCTCGTCTCCTTCAAGGAGATAATGTAGCATACTAGACTAAAATCTACGAAACACTTGAAGTTTTTTAGCAAAAAAGGTCCATCTAAAATAAAATTTATTCTAGTGATTACCAGAAGGGAGGGGGGAGGGGGGAAATAAAAAAATAAAATGTTAAAAAATAATAAAATAAAATAAAATTTATCTTACTTTATTCCTATTTTTCTTATGAGTTCTTTTTTCTTATGAGTAAGAAATTTTTTATAAATAATAGTATGCCTAGTATTAAAAAATATGTAATAGTTGGCTCTCCCTAGAAGTGATCAAGATACTGGCATTTTTCTATATTGCTTTAGTGATCGAAGAAACTGCAAATATATTTTTCTCATTTAAGACTACCAAGTCAAATGAGTCACCGATCAAGGACAAATCCATTTAAGAGAGTAATCCTTAGAGAAGTACAATTCTAAATGTAATTCAATAGACTAAGTCTTCTTTATAGCTTATTTCTATAATGACTGTGAAGTACCCAGAGAAATTCTGGAAATCACACTCACATCCAGAGAACTCTGTTGTGACTGTTTCGGATGTCTCGAGTGGACACCAAAGTCCAACGGTGCTGACAGGGTCTCTGAACTTTCTGGACAGAACTGAGATCCAAAGAGGAACTGGGAATCACTGAGACTAGAATAATCAGTCTGAGTATTAGTCCAGTTAGATGACTTAGTGGTCCTGAAAGCAAGCAAGGAAAGAAAAGTATAGTAAGTAGAAAACATCCTGAATGAATGAAATCATAATTCACAACTACTCATTTCAGACTATTCTGGGCAGAGTGCTGGCTTGTTCTGACCTCCTATTCCCCTGAACACTGCCAGTGCTACCTATAAAGAACTACAAGAATATTTTGAATGCCAGACAGTTTGATTACAACAACCTGGGAACGATCAGATGGAAATTCAAACGATAATGCCATTATTCTTTGTATAACAGCACTGTGGGCTAAAACACCATTTTGGAGATCAAAGTTCATAAAATCTTTAGAGATTAAGAGGGCATTATCTTTTTAAAAATTTAATCTTTTCACTATTGAGGGAATAGATTTAAAAAAATGGTATATGCATATAACTGATGCAGTAGTCAGAAGCAATAAGCTAGATGTACATATAACCACACAGATAAGTCTCAGAAATGTAATTTTGAGACCAGAAGGAGAGTAAAAACTGAATTTACGCTATCACTTATCATAATGGGATTAATGTTCTTATAACAAGAGACACCAGAGAAAACTCTCTCTCTCTCTCTATCTCTCTCTGTCTCGGTCTCTGTCTCTACCATGTGAGAACACAGTAAGGTGGTTGTCTGTAAGCCAGGAAGGGAGCTCTCAGCAGAAACCGATTATGCTGGCATAAGGCTGTAGGACCTCCAACCTCCAAAAGAGAGAGAAAATAAACTTCTGTTGTTTAAGCCAACCAGTTTATGGTATTTTGTTTTGGCAGCCCAAGCAGATTCATATAGGCTTCATTCAGACTGAAGATTATGATCAACTCAAATATATGTACAGGAGGATCTATTAACAATTGTTTTTGAAACAAGGTATTGTTCCCTTTCACACTTTTAGTGTCGTATTCTTGCTTGCTTTAAATACTTCCAGCTGTGGACTTCTGACTCGCTTCCCATGGATATCTATGCCAGTCTTTGAACCTCACATGTGAAAGGGATAGTGATAATGATAATGACACAATCACACTTGAACAGTGTACTGAGCCTGCTACAGAGATAGCACATAAGTAGCACAAATAAAACACAGTATTCAAGTTTTTACTTGAAGGATATCTCAACAATTTGTGTAACTTAATGCTGTTGTGTAATCCAAAACATGCTTTTTGTTAACACACATACACATACACACACAAATTCCTTTTCCAAACATTGAAGTAATTAGATAGCATGTAAGTACATATTCTAAGCTAAAGGAACCACCATATAGTAATACAAGACAAAAAAAAGCACTAATAGTTCAGCACAGGGAAGAGCAATTGTTTTGACTAGTAGAATGATTTTCTAAGATTAGCTAAGGTAATGGGCTGCACTCATACATTATAATTTAGGTTGAATAATCATTACTCAAAATAGCTGAATAGCTCTCTGTGACTCCCATGTTAGGTCAAAGAGACTAATTAGCTGGGCTGGAGAAAAAACAGCACAGTGAGCCTACAGAAATCATGTAGGATTTATATTTACATCTTAAAGCTGTGATCTGGATTAAACAAAGATGGATTTTCCCTAATCTGTACCAACTGTAAGCATTTTTTTTCTTTTTGAGAAATAAAAAGAACAATGCTCTAGGTTTTTGTAGAGTTAATAATTGTCTTTAGGAAGGTGTTAGGAAAAAAACTATCCAATGATAAAAGCATACCAAAAGCAGTTAGAAATCTCTTAAATATATATTACTTTTGAGACATACCCATCAAGTTAGCAATGGCAGACCTACTTACTACATGGCTGCTGGACACCAATGTAAGTACCTCAGAGGAGCAGTAGAGGGGACAATATAGAAATGAGCCTTGTCAACAGCTGGAGAGGCTCTTAATTCTACAGTACCTACTAATTGTACTACATAACTGAACACATACCTGAACATTGTTCTGATTTTTCTCCTTGCTATTTCAATAGCCATCACTGCCCAACTGAGGTAAGAATTTCTAGAAGTTGGATCATGACTCTCACAGGCCTCATAGTCCCCAGACCCAGTGTTGGACAGAGTCATTGCTCAGTTAACACATATAGCTGAACTGAGATTGTTTTCATAATCAGAAAAAAAGGCAAAAGGAACAAGAAAAGTATGGGAGGGTACAGTGGTGACAGGCAAGGGGAAGAAAAGGGGAAGAAGCTATACGGGGTAATGCTACCACTAGAAACCAATACGAAGGAAAGCTTCTCTCTTTGAAATTAATATAACTAAAAGATCTTCTTAAGTACCAGAGTATAACCAGAAAACTTACCCAGAGCCTGTGGGAATACTGAGCATCTCTTTGATATTCCAAACATTAAAATTCATTTCTTATGATTATCGCTATTAAAAAGAAGAGGAACATTAAATTAAAAGGTTAATATAGTATAATTTCCCACCCCCCAAAGATTACTTTCCTGGTGACTATTATATGTCGATGAAGGCATTTCAGCAGTTATATTCCCATCCAATTAGTGATAATTCCCATTACCTATATGCCAGAAACAGGTGTTTTCTGCTGTTAATTTGCATATAAACTTCCTTCTTTCTTACCACTACCAGGGAGTGCCCAGTCACCTGTGAAATAGTAAATTTGCTTTCCATCCTCTGCTGTCTTGTCTTTTTTTCTTGCCACCCTACTAATAATCTGCTTTTAGGAAAAGACCAAAAAAACACCATCTTTCACTGCCTGATACAATGAATGATTTAATCTGTAACTTCTCAAGTAGACTAGCTCTTTCCAGACCATAGGATCTTGGAATGCCAAGAGAGCTGTGGAATAAGGCTAGATGAAGAGTGCGTGCTTTGGGCAAAAGTGACTTCCCACACCTTTTATAAGCAGTTGCCTACTCTGTTCACTGCCAACCCAATACACTGCATACTACAGTTCATTATGATGAACATGTACCCTGGATTTTATGAAACAAACCTAATTTCTAAATTTTGTCCCCCTGATCTCACAGAAAAGTCATACGTATCAGATTATATTACCACTGAGGGCATCAGAAAATGGTTCCTACACATATGGTGGACATATTTGACCAAATATCAAATACTGTTCTAATGTAGATATCAATAAAATGAAACAGAAGTTCTGAACGAATATAAACATGTAGTATACTTATCATTTAACCTTGTTTAGAGAAACTGCTTGCATTGAAGTTTCCCAATTTTCTAGAAAAACAGGTGCATTTGGGTGTTTATAACCACTTGTTTTGCAAGAATGTTAAGTATAGACCACAGGATCATGGGGCTAAAGGCACTACCATTTACATAGCCCCCATTATGTGCCAAGCACAGTGCCAGATACATTGCAAGATACAAGTTTAATGGTTTTGCGAGGCAGGTGTTTTTATTCCCATTAGGAAGTTTGTGAAGACTCAGATGAGCTACATTATTAGCTCAAGTTCTCTCCAATAATTAAAGGTAAGTAGGTTCTAAGCTAGGTCAGCCCAGCACCAGAGTCCACACTGTTTCAAGCACTCCATGCTCGTTTCCCAACACTGGCTCCATTGTAGGTACTTTCTAGAACCAAGCAGCTCTGTATTTCTCCCTTCACGAGCATCGGGATAATGATTTGAAAGGCTTGGCTTTAAAGGAACCAGATCAAGTTTCAGATCTTGACTCTTGTAGTTATAAATAGTGTGAACTTGGGCCAATTAGTTAATTTCTTTGAATCTCAGTTTCCTTATCAGTTAAATGAAGATAAGACCTACCTTTAAGGGCGTGGCAGGGATTCGAGATCCTGAATATGCAGTGCCTGGATATGGACACCTGCAAAACTATAAAAACTCTTAGAAAATAACATAAGAGAAAATCTAAATGACCCTGGGTTTGACAATGACTTTCTAAATACAACACCAAAGATATGATCCATGAATAAAAGAATTGATAAGCTGGACTTCATTAAAATTAAGAATATTCTGCTCTGTGAAAAACATTGTCAATAAAATGAGAAGAAAAGCCACAGACTGGGAGAAAATATTTGCGAAAGTTATCTGAAAAAGGGCTGGTATCCGAAATATACAAAGAACTCTTAAAACTCAACAATAACAAATAACCCAATTAAAACATGGGCCAAAGACCTGAACGGACATCTCACTAAAGATATACAGATGGAAAATAAGCATAGAGTAGAACTTAAAGGTTCTCACAACATAAACAAACAAACAAAGTATGTGAGGTGACAGATGTGATAATTAACTAGAGAGGGAAATCCTTTCACAATGTATATGTATATCAAATCATCACAATATATACTTTAAATATCTGACCATTTAATTTGTCAATTATACTCAATATTACATTATACTCATTTATATTCAACAAAGCTGAAAAAAATACCTAGGCAAAAAACTTAACAAGCTATATGAGGAAAGCTATATGAGGAAAGCTATAAACCACTCCTGAACAATGAGAAAGATATATCATGTTCTTTAATAGGAAGATTCGACATCTACATTAAATCTCTCTAGGTTAATTTATAACTTTAAAATAATCCCATTAAAAATATCATCATGTATTTTTCTGCAGGTATAAAATTGATTATAAAGTTCATTTGAAAAAATAAACAAGACCAGCCAGGAAAACCCTGAAATAGGAAAAGAGGAAAGATGAGGAGAAAAAAGGGGGGGCACTAGCCCCGCCAAGTATTAAAACGTATTATAAAGCTTCTATAATTTTGCAGCTTTATATTGGCACATGATTGGATAGGCAAAAAGTAGAACAGAATATAGCAATAGATCCAATTAAAAATGGAAATGGAGTGTATATATATGATAAAGGTAGTTATCTCAAATATATTGTGGAGAGATGTTTTAAAAAGTAGAATTTGGATGACCAAATAGCTCTATGAAATAAGATAAGATTGGATCTATTCCTTTCACCATACACCATAAAATATTCCAAATGAGTCAAAGATAATATAAAAATAAAACCATAAAAGCACTGGTGGGTGGGAGGGGAGGGGGACTGGTAAATTCCTCTATAGTCTGGAAGTGGAGAAAACTATGACTCAGAATCCAGAAATAATAAGAGAAAACACTGGCAAACTTGACTGCATAAAATTTTTTAAAAGAAAATTTGTATCACATAAAAGTCTTATAGAAGACTTTTGTAGTTATAAATTGTGTGAACTTGGTCCAAACATACGAGCCGACAGTTCTACATATATAAGTAATATCTCAGAATGAAGCAAATAAATAATTATATTACTGTCATTGGGAATCAAAATTTTCGGTGTATGAGAAAAGAGATACAAATACAAAATCAACAAAGTTAAGCAAAAACCCTGTAATACTAGATTTGAAATAAATCGAAAATCATTATTAACTCAATGTATTCTTCTCTTTAAAAATGTTTCATAGCTCTGTCCACTGAAAATGCCAGGAAATAATGACCAACTGTAATATTCAGCTTTCCATCTTAAAATACCATTCCTCGCTAAAAGGAACCAGGTCTGGGGCAGAAAATGTACAAGATGAGTCTGAGACATCTTGTACCTGATAATAGGGAAGTTACCAGACTACAAGGACCACTGACAACTAGAGAGCTAACTTAAAGAGCCTACCTCTGTTAAACTTATATTTTAAAAAATTCTCATTAATCACTTTGGAAGATATGCAATCATCTCATTATTCTGAAAACTAGTAGGGAAATAATCATTTATCTTACCTTTGCAGAACAAACTGTATCTCAGGGTAATCAAGATATAGATGTGAGAAAGTTCTTTATAGATGTATTCCAGCTAACAGATATAGAACACAGGGTAGAATTAGAATATCGCCATTTTGGAATCTTAGTGAAAATAATAGATCTAGGCAACAATCATCAATGACTGCTAAAACCATAAAGTGAAAGGCTGATAAAAAACTTTATAATGGGTAGATCAGGCTGGCAACACAGAGAGACCCAGATCTATTATGAACCTAATGAGATTCAATAGGACCTGACCGGCATTACCAAAGAAGTAAGTACATTTGCCAAAAATATTGAATCTTAATCTGATTAAGCTGCTAGATCTAATGAATAGTTGACAGAAAATGCAGGTGTTAAATATATATGGAGGAATATAATCAGCAAGATCCAGAGAATGGGAAATTCTACAGTTTAAATGACCCCATTTTTTCAAAGCATAAAAGGCAAAAAATAAAAATAAAGAGTGGGAGACTATCGATTAAAATAGATTTATGAGGCACATCAACCAAATACAATGTATTTGTATCCTGAGTTGTAATAAATCAGGGAAATTGAAATACTGATTCACTATTTAATGATATTAAAAAATTGTTAAGTGTGATAATGATATTGTAGTTATGATAAAAAGTCTTATATTTTATAGATATATGTTTTAAATGGATAAAATTATCTAACGTTTGTGCTTTGCTTTACAACAATAGAGATGAGCTGGGGGGCTGGGAAGGGGTACAGACTGACCCTAGGTTGATAATTGTTGAAGCTAGCTGACAGGGACATTCGAATTCATTCATGATCTCTACTTTTATGTTTGAAATTTTCCACGATAAAAAGCTGATAAATGAATAATCAGACTCCTATACTCAATTGCTGACCTGACATCTCTACTTGGATGACTAAGAACCTCAGACTTAACATGACCAAAAACAAGATTATCAGCTTTCCCCTCAAACATCTCTCTCCACCTTCAGTCTTTCTATTCCAGTTGATGGCTACTCCATCGTTCCGGTTATTCACGCCAAAACATAAGAGTCCTCTTCCTTTATTCTCTTTTTTTCATATCTAATCTTTCAGCAAATACTATGGTAATTCCTTCAAAACATATCAAGAATCTGACCACTTCTCATTCCTTCCGCTGTAGGGTTGTCAGATAAAATGTAAGACGCCCAGTTAAATTTGAATTTCCCAAATATTGCATGGGACACACTTGTACTAAAAAAAAATAATTTACCTGAAATTCTAATTTAACTGGGTGTCTTATATTTTTATTTGCTTAATCTGACAACCCTACTCCACTGCCACCAGCTCGGATTACTGTAATGGCCTCCAAACTGGTCTCCTGATTTCACCGATGCCATCTCATACTCTCTTCTCCACAAAGCAGAGTTACTTTAACCTTAAGTCAGATCATATTGCCCCTTTGCTCAAACACTCAACTGCTTCGCCTTACTCAAAATACAAGCCAGAGTTCTTATTATTATCTTCAGTGTCCTCTGCAATCTCCCCTTAGCCTTGCCTCTCTCCCATCTACACTCAATTCCATACCTTTTATGAGGATCCTCACTGTTGCTCTCCCTTGCTGGGCACACACCAGCAGCAGGTCCCTTTCCCATATTGTTCCCTCCACTTGGTTCATTCCTCCCTCAGATATCAGCACAATAGTCCTTATACTTCCTTCAGGTGTTCTCTCAATTGTTTATTCAAAATTGTCACACCTTAACAATCACTATGTCTCGTCCCTGCTATTTCTCCACAGTACATCACCATTCCAATACACTATATATTTTATTAATTTATCTTGTTTTATCTCAGTATGCACACCCAGGCCTACTAGAATGTAATGGTAAGCGCTTTAAGAATAGGAATTTTTGTCTATTTTGTTCACCGCTATATCCCCAGAATCTAGAAACTGTGCCTGGCACATAATAGGCACTCAGAAAATATTCACTGTTAAATCAGTAAAAAATACTTGGGAACTAAATTATGAAAACGTAGCAAAACTTTCCAAGTATCCACAACTTTAAAAATATCTATGATTTGTTTTCAATTATTACATTCCAAGTCCCTAAATCAGCACAGACTTATTACGTATTTTTTAAAAGGAGAGGTGAATTGAAGTAGATATAGGATTCCTGGCTCTCATTTACTTATTTCTTACATAGCCTGAGTATTTTTCTTCCATCCACACTAGAAATTCCTCCTTGTAGAGTCTAGATTTAGGATCTTATACAGTTTTATATACATCACTACAAGACCATTATTTAAGGTCATTATTATTACATCTAGATAATAAATCCTGTTGTCTTCCATTGCTGTTTATGCTGATGGAAAGAAAGTAATTTACACAGCACGTGGCTTGGGATTTAGAATATCACTCCCCAGGTTCCAGATTTAACTTATTCTTAAGAATTTTCTTAAATGTGGTTGAAGAAATTCCATGGTCACATCCTAGACTATGTCTAAGGACCACATGGGGCTTGATCTGCTCAGCCTCAGGTTTATGAAGTAGCAGGCAGTCAGTCATTCTTCAGTAGGACACTAGCCATTCTAAGGTAAATGAAAACTGAAATGCACACATTAAAAACTTTCCAGGGCAGGGTTCCCTCCCCCTCTCATCCTGCAATTCTGTGAAAGGAAGCATAAAAGGAAAGGCGTGAGTGCATGCAAGGAATGAGACGATTTCCACAGGAAGGGCCCTGAAGAGGGTGCCCTAAGGGGCATGGAGTCCCCCAAGTCTGACCCCCGTCTTCAACTCTGAAAATCCTGAGGCCACGGTATGAGGCCTTTTCAGTGCTCCCTCTGCTCCTCCACTCGGTGGCAACAGGACTTTCCCTCAGAACTTGTGGCCCCTCTGGCCTCGACCAGGCCTGCCTAAGCCGTTCTCTCTCATCTTCAGTTTCTTCTTTTCAAGCAGGAGATGTGCTCCCGGCTCCTAGACTAAATCATTCCGACGGCCTTTCCAGCAGCCTCGAAGGGATTTCCGGTAATAATCAAAGACAAATCCCGGTGGGTTTCTCTGGCTTCCCGTTCACCCTGACTTCCGGGGCCGACTCTCCTCCATGCGTCTCCAGTCTCCCGGACTCAAGACTAGGGATGGCAGGCGTGGCCCCTGGAATCTGACGGAAACAGCTCTCGGAGGAAGAGCACAGAAGTCAAGTCTCCTTGGAGAACCGGCGCCGTCTTCCGTCACAGGGAAAGAAAGGGCGGCTAGGACTTCAAGGCAAGGCTCAAATGGAGAGGCCTACGCCCGAGGAAACTCCTCGAGGTCCCCGGGAATCCTGAATCTGTCCGCAAGACCCATTCGGCTCCCCGACTCTCTCCCACCTCCCCCTTCCCATCCTCTTCAAGCGCCCCTGTCCAAACCCCTCCTGCCTCCACCTCTGAGGGCCGCACGCACCAGGACCGCAGCGGTCCGGAGCTGGCTTCCACGCTACTTGGTCCTGTGGAGGCTGCCTAAGCATGCGCGGCCCCGCCCCCAGGGTGTGCTCTGACCAATGGGGATTACACCTCGACCGCCCTGTGCCCGCCCCCACTGTAGCACGTGACAATAGGTTTTTGCTTGTTCTGAAGGTTTCAACGCTGTGATTACTGGCCAGGCCCTCGTGGCCTATTTCCTGCCTCAGCACCACTGCATACCACACCTAACCCACGTACACCTCCTGAGACCTACCTCACAGCAATTATAACAAATGTGGTGGAGGATGTTGATAATAGGAGAGCTTACTCATGTGTGGAGGCAGGAGGTATATGAGAAATCTGTATCTTCCACTCAATTTTGCTGGGAACCTAAAACTGCTCTAAAAAGTAAAATGTATTTTAAAAATAAATTTTAAAAAAAGGCCAAGCAGAGAGACTTGGCATAGCCGTACAATGGAAAACTAAATAAAAAGGAATGCATGATTGATAGGCACGACCTTGACTGAACGACATGGATAATTCTCAAGATAATTATGCTGAGTGAAAGCAGCCAAACACGAAAGAAGACATACTGAATGATTCCATTCATATAAAATTCTAAAAAATGCAAATTAATCTATAGTGACAGAAAGCCAACCAGCAGCTGCCTGAGGCCAATGAGTGCCGTAGAGAAGGATTACAAATAGAAAGAAACTTGAGGATGATGGGTATGTTTACTATATTGATTGTGGTTATGTTTCATAGATATATACATAGACCAAAATATGTCAAATTGTACACTTGTAATATGTGCTGTTTATTGTGTGAAATATACCGAAATACAGCTTCGAAAAATAAAAACATTACAGATAGCTGAAGCTTTACTCTGCCCTCCCTGATACCATTCCCCAGGTGACTTCTATCCTGAATTTGATGCTTCTCATTTCTATGCATGCTATATATTTTTAGTTCATATGTTGTATTTATAAATAATCTAAGAGCATTGTGTGGCATGTTTGTATCATTTTATAAATGGTATACTTGTGCATCTTCTGCAACTTGACTTTTTAACTCACTATTTTTAAGATTTATCTCTGTAGATTCAAGTATCTGTAGCCCACTTACAGTAATTCTAGTATTTCATTGTGTGCCTGTAGGCCAATTTCCTCATTGTCCTGTGGTAAACATTCAGGCTGCTTACAGTTTCCCCCCTATATGGATGCTGCAACGAACCACCTTGTACCTGTGAATACATGTGAGAGGGGATCTCCAGGGTAATTATGCTAGGGTGGACTTTCTGGCTAGTAAGGATTGTGCCGTTGACACTAGCAAGGTCTGAGTGTTTCCTGTTGTTGAACTTTTCATTGGCATATCTTTAGAGGCTGATTGCCAGCTTCTTTTGGCTAGTAAAAGGGATGAACTGTTCACATCCCCGTGCTACTAATAAGAGAGGGAGCCATTAATTTTCCCAAGGGCATTTTGAACGGAATCACGATGTCAAATATTTTCATGTTCCCTCTTTTGCTCCTCTGTTATGCTCTCCTTCATTCAACCCTTGTAACATTCACCTGTCACAATCACTGTTCCCAGTTACCACAAACTCCTGAGAAGAGCCTTATTCTGAAGCCTCTTTAACATTTCTTCTGACTTCAGGGAATGCTTTCTAAATTTATATCCATGGCATTTCGGTTGCACAGTTTTAAAAATTCAGGATTCACCTCTAAATGTTCTTTAATATTTCATCGACTGTGAGTTCATCAGCCTTATGTGTTTCTATATATAAGAACTCTCAGGCTGTTAATGCCGAGGGGCAGATTTCTCTCATGCAGAACTAAAAACAGAGCAGGAAGCACAAAGGGGTAAGCAGGCTAGGCTCTGTCTCAACAATCAACAGCATTGTGCAGTCATAACTTCCCTGTGTCACTAAGCAACAAGAAGGTGACCTCTTGAGAGTCTCTTTCCTCAGACGGTCTCAGGAAGACAAGACGAAAGTTTGCCTTTTCTACTCCATTCCCGGAAAGATGCAAGGTGCTTTAGTAGGCTCCTGGGTAAGAGTGAGCTTTATAGTTAATCCTGGCCACTGGCCCTGGGGTGGTACCTGAAGTTTGAATGAATCATGAGAATAAAGTGAGAAAGCTTTCATCCAGCATCCAGGCTAGTGGAGGACCCAAACCTGCTTACTTCCACTCTGCTATCCTGAGGTCACCCCTGGAGCCTACTTAGTTTTCCTGACACCATGCCCACTTCCATGTGTCCTGGTGTCATGCTAACCAGCTGAGCATCCTAGTCTGCCAGCCGCCCCATTTATTCTCAGACCTGTGCTTGTTTCCCCCAAACTTCTGGAATTTGTATGCTCCTTAGACTGGAACATCTTGCCTGGCCCAGTAAATACTGTCGAACTAAACTGAATAGAGGGCAAGGGCCATTCAACACATAGTAGAAGGATGGACAGTAAAGTTGGATCACCCAAGCCCTCAGTGTGATGAAAAAATAATGGGCTTCCCAGTCATGCTTGGGGTCCCCCCGTGATGGCCGGAGGCTGGCTTGGGACACGTTCTTTCTGCTCAGGGCTATGACCGTAGAGGGACCAGACACACCATCCTCTCCAGGGAGCACTCAGGACAAGGAAGATAGACCACAGGAGTTCAATGGCCAGACATCCACGGAGTGTCTGCCTGAGACATTAGCACAGTACAGCTCCTTCCTTCTTAGACCTCTGATAGATGCTCGTTTCTGTCCTCTGTCAGTCCCCGTCTCTGAAATTCTCTCCAGAAGTTATCCATTGTTGGTAAAGTACTTCTTTTGGAAAGTTCATCCCTTAGCTGTTCCAGTCTCAGAGGTTGCCCTTTGTGCCTCAGTATGGCAGAGAGTGCAGCACGCAGGTGTTCATGACTTTGCAGTGGAAGCAGAAGATGAATCCATTCAATCCTTGCTCCTCGGAGACCTTCGACCTATTTACTAACATTGTGGGGAGGGCAACAAAGGGAACTTCCTCTCAGATCCCCGCTAGATAGTGGCCCTGTTCTCAAAATTGCTCAGTGCTCTGCATCACCCCAACTCAGATGGTCCCCTCCCCTGCTGAAAAGTCTTCCCTTAACTCTCAGAAGAGAACCCATATTCCTGGCCTTGTCCTTTCCTGACCTCACTGCACCTCTCTCCAGCTTGCTAACAATTCTTTAGTCATAAGGCCTCTTTTTTCGTTGTTGTTCTTCCAATGTCTCTCTCTTTCTCTGGCCTCTGAACCTTACAACTGCACAGAATGCTTTGCTGCTGCTCCTCACATGGCTGATTCCTTTTCATGTTCAGGTCCCACCCCCATTGTCATGAGGGGCTGTCCCTGTTTCCTGTCACTCTTGATCTGGTCATCAGGCTATTTCTTCCCTGACCCTTTTCGCTGTGCCTGACTCCCCCACAGAAGGAAGGTTCATAGGAACAAGGATCTTTCTGTCTTTTCGCTGCTGTCTCACCAGCCCATATTAGGACCTTACTAAAAAAGAGAGAGGGAGGGAGAGGGAGGGAGAGAGGCAGGGAGAGAGAGAGAGAGAGAAGAAAGAGAGAGGGAGGGAGGGAGAGGAGAGGAGAGGAAGGAAGGAAGGAAGGAAGGAAGGAAGGAAGGAAGGAAGGAAGGAAGGAAAAGAACCCCTTCCTCACACACACATGACCCTCCCAGGTGGGCCAGCACGGCAGGGGCCAACTATTCTAATGATGAATGGGAGACACCTCTTCACAGGACCCTCTCCCTCTTCAGATTTATTATATTCTTTCAGGAACACCCAGGAGAGTCTTCCAGCCTGGGGGCCCCAAGGTCTGGGACCCAGGGTTAGGATTTGGGTAGGATTTACCCATATACCTGCCTTATTATAGCACAGCAATGGCTTCTATGGGCACTACAGAGGCCAATTCAAGAGTGACAGTGCTCGAGAATACCGCCTTGCCGCCAAGCCCCAGCCTCCGGCAGTGTTCCTGCAGCGATGTCAGGTACAAGGCAGCCCTGGGGACAGCTGTGATGGCTGAGCCAGTTTCTGCTCCTCTCACCCCCCAAGAGTATCATCTTTAGCCCTACTGCAGCTAGACCGACACCTGGGGCCAGCCTACCCCCAGGGACATGCATGAGGCTGGCCCCTCTTACCTGAAATGTCAGATCTTCCCCCTACAGACAGAGTGGGGAGTAGCCAATAGCAGGATGGATGATTTTGCTCAATGCTCCTTTTAGATGGAAGAAGGGTCAGGGCCCAGGTGGGGTGGGTGGCCATGGAGAAAGAGCCTCCAGAACCCAGGAAGTAAGACTTGAGTTTTGCCTACGACTGCCCTTAAACTCAGATTCCTTGATGCCATGAAAGCCCATGGTCTAGCCCACACTCAGCCTCATAGCCCAGGGACTCAGGAGCGAGTGAGTGGGAGGTCTCTTCTGGGCAAGGAAACAGCATGGAAAGTGGCTGGGCACTCACCCTCAGGCCTGGGCACTGGGGACTGGAAAGGAATGATAGCAGAAGTGGCCGGGAGTGGCTGGAACAGGCTTCTTGAGAATAGGAAAGGGAGGCAGGGCCCCAGGCCTGGAGACAAGGAGGGGGCACCGGATATCAGTTGGGCTCTAAGAGGAAAATGCCGACTGGAAAGAGAAGAATTTAGGAGGACCAAGTGTGGGGGCCTCTGGGGAAGGCAGTCAGTCTCATAGGTTGCTAACAACCAAGGGGACAAGGGGAAGGCATGGCTGCTAGAACTCAGAAGGACAGAGTGGTATGGAGAGGGCCACCTTGACAGGAGTGGTGATCTTGAGTGGAAAGACACAGTCAGGTGGGGGCTGGCCTGGGCAGGAGCCAGGAGAAGAAAATCCTCTTACCTTGGTCCCTCTCTCTCCTCCCAGGGCTTCCCAGTGGCCAAAAGGAAGGCAGCCTGGAGAGAAGTGTACTTATATTAGCCTCCCGGGCAAGAGCAGGGTAGAGGAGGGCTGAGAGGGACTTGGAGGGGTGCCTGGAACATGCTCTGCCCACTGCAGCTTCTTGCTTCCTAGCCGTTAGCCTGGTCCTACTTGATCTGCCGTCTGAATTCTCCAGGATTGCTTTCTCAGGCCAAGAGCAGAGATCTGGAGGCTGCCATGCTGTGGAGCCTGAACTTCCTTAGTATTCCCAGTTGAAAGGGCTGCCTGGCACTGCCTACTGAGCCAGGCCCAAATGCAGCTCCAGGCCACCTCCCCTGTGAGAGTGATGGGGTCTAAGAAGTACAGGGACAGATGTAACCCAGGGACTTCCTGCTGGGTGTTTGTAGTAGCCCTCAGTGGCAGTTCTCATCCCTAAGACCAGAACATTCTCAATCTGTCCCTCAGGGATAGAGTAGGGGACATGTTTTTGTTGAAGACTTGCTACATAAAGCTTCTATGAATGTTATCAGCAGCCCCAAACAGCATGATCTGTGTGCACTGGGCTCAGGTTGTATAAATGCCAAATCTCGTAGCTTTTTCTAGGTCTAGAGCTGTTTTAATTAGTGGGATCGTTCAGGGAAGGTGCACATTTTACTTTCTTATTAGCTCAGAGATACCAGGTTTCTGCTGGTTGGTTGCAGCTATTATTGTTGAAAACCTTTCCAAGACGTGGCATCCACTTTCCTTAGTTTGGGACAGGTAGAAATTTTGTGTGTCCTTCAGATACAAGAAAAAAAATTTTTCTAAACCAGCTTATTTCTGACTTTTACCTGCCTGATTCTTGGGAAATGTAATCCTGGTCCTGTTTGTTCTTGAGGTCAGACTAGAGTCTTGGGGGATCTTGTTGGGGGCAGATCTTTCACTGGTGGTGTGCCATAATGGCTGTGTCCCTGCCACCACCCCCCACTGGTCCCCGCCATGCCTCAGACTGCCACAGAGGTTTCTCTCTCAGCACCCCATGACTGCAGACTGCCCAGCCTTCATGGGGCCCTTAGCCCTCCCACATGCGAACACCGGCCCCCTCCAGGAAACCTGCCCCTCCTCCAAGCCCTCTTCATCTGGAACCCTTGCCCAAGCCCCACCTGCTCAGAGACTGCAAGATTTTTACCACCTCGGTGTAAAAGGAGCCCTGGATGTTTTAGAAGCAAAGATGTAGGTGAAATTCTCCTCAGGGGCCAAATACTCAGAACTGCCTGGGTGGAGAGAAAATGACTGTGCTTCTTAACCAGGCTCCCACAGCTGTGAGAACAAAACTCTAGTCAGTGGGAGTCAATAGAGTATCCTGCCACGGTGAGAATAGTGAGTTTCCAGAGTCAGCTGCCTTCCAAATAAAGTATCACAGTCCAGGGCTGTGTACGATTCTACAGCTGAGGATAGAAATGGGGAAGAATTTGTGGGTCAATTGGAACTCGCCCTAGACCCTCAGATTTTTTTAATTGACATTTTTAGAGATGATTGTAGATTCATAAGCAGTTGTAAGAAATAATAGAGATTCCTTCTACATTTTGCCCAGTTTCCCCCAAAGGGCACATCGTGCAAAGCTGCAGTGTAATGTCACAACCAGGACCTCGACACTGATGCAGTCCACCTAGCTCATTCAGATTTCCCCAGTTTTACGTGTCTTTATTTGTAAGTGTGTATATTAAGACCTATGAATTTTTATCACCTGTATAGGTTTGTGTATCCGCCACCACAATCAAGACACTGACCAACATCACAAGGATCTGTGGTGCTGCCTTTTTATGACCACACCCAGCAGCCTCCTGCCCCTCCACTCTCCCCTGTCCCTAAACCCTGGCAATTACCAATCTCTCCTCCATTTCTAAAATCTCGTCACTTAAAAATTTGTCATATAAATGGAGTGATACAGCATACAACCTTTAGAGATTGGCTTTTCTCGTTCAGCACAATTTCCTAAAGATTCATCCAGGCTTGTATGTATCATTCCTTTCCATTATTGAGTAGTAGTCTATGGTATGTATGTACCAATTTGTTTAACCATTCACCTACTAAAAGATATCTGGGCTGATTCCAGTTTGGTGCTCTTACAAATAAAGCTGCTATGACTATTTGAGTACAGGTTTTGGGTGAACATAAATTTCTGTTTGGGGGATAAATGCCCAGGAGTGCAATTGCTGAGTCATATAGTAGTTGGATGTTTAGTTTTTTAAAAAACTGCTGAACTGTTTTCCAGAGTAGCTGTACCATTTCACATTCCCACCAGCAATGCATAAGGGATTCAGTATCTCTGCATCCTCACCAGCATTTGGTGTTATCTCTGTTTTTTACTTTAGCCATTCTGATTGATGTGTTGTGATATCTCATTCTGGTTTTCATTTGCATTTCTCTAATATTCAATGATGGTGAACATCTTTTCATGCGTTATTTGCCATTCGTATATCCTCTTTGGTGAATTGGACCAGGGGAAGCAGTGGCCATGCTGAGGAGCGGTCCAACCCTGGGTATATATTGAAGGAAGTATCAACAGGATTTCCTGGCACTTTGGATGTAGGGTGTGAAAAAAAGAATCAGGAGGATTCCAAGGTGTTTGGATGGATCTAGCGGCCATGACTGAGCTGGGGGAGGCTATAGGTGGATTGGGTTTGGGGAATGATTCAGAGCTCAGTCATGTGTTTGAGATGCGCATTAGATATTTGATTACTGAGTCCAGCATTCAGGAGCGAGCTTGAGCTTGAGAGAGAGAAATTTCAGTTTCCTGGTAGTATTTAGAGTCAAGAGCTTCGGTTGCTGATGAGGGAGTAAGTATGGGGGCCTGATGTAAAACTTGAACCACTGCCCCCTAGATGGCAGGATATCCTGGAAGATGCTTCAGCCCCTTCCTCATTCGGTGGGCACAGAGGCTTCTGTTTGGGGGACGAGTGCGAGGATGAGACGTCCTAGAAGTGAGGTGTTGCTTTAATTCGTATCTGCCCTTTCAGGGTATTGGCAGTTTAACGGTTTGCGGGGGATGGCTCCTGGCATCTTCCCTCCATTATGGGCCATGAAGTAGTATCTTGGGGGCAGGTAAGCCTTATTTTCCCCCATTAACTTCTTTCTCATTCTTTCAAGGAGCCCGCGAAGCAACACTTCTTCTCCAAGCATGACAACCGCACTTCCTTCGACAAAGTGAGTGCTGGGGAGAGGAGAGTGGGCGGGCCCCCAGACTAGGTTGATACTGAGGTGGGATGGAGGGGATGAGACATTGTGGGGAGGGAGAGCTCCGTATACAGACAGAGGAGTGTGTCTTCCTGACAACCTCTCTCCTATGGGAAATAGCCCATTCCCCAAACGGAAGTACCTCTGCTTTAGTTTCCTCCGCCAGCTTGCCTGACAACGTGCAAATCCCCTGGGAGCCACTAACTTTCCAGGGGCTTCACCCTGGAATAGAAAGCATGGCTGCGGAGGCAGGCTGAAAAGGTTGGGGTACGGGCCAGGGAGGCCTGGCACAAGCCAGGCATCACCAAGCAGGCTTAGGTTTAGGAGGCGCCTAAGGCCATGCGTGGTGCTGAGACTGTGGGCCAAGGGCCCGTACCGTTGAGGAGGGCCCCTACTGCCTGCTGCAGGGGATCGGAAGGCGGAAAGACATGGAGCACCTGTGGCAGCGACACACCTTCCTGCGCTGGGCACCCTGTGAGCTGGAGTTCCGCCAGCAGCGGCCTCTTGAATCTTCCTACCAGGCCAATTTCCGGTCAGGACCAGAACTCGATGACCTCCCTCAGCGCCTTGTCCACTTTGTGCAGATCCAGCCTCCTCAAGCCAGCACCACCTACCAGCAGAACTACTGCCAGCCATCCCGGGGTGGCCATTGTGGCAGCACTAACGTGAGACCCCAGTCCCCCCTCACCAGCACACTGCCTAACCTCCCAGGGATCCCCAAACCCAAGCTGCTGCAGCATTATCTCCACGCTGGGGTCTCCGAGTGTCTAAACTGGTCCAGAGCATTAAACAAGAATGACTGACACAGTGGCCTGCCTGTGCTTGCAGCCTAAAAGGTCCCAGAGGCCGGAGAGCAGTAAGGCACTGCCAGGCCCTATGCCTGGCTCCTATGGTGCTTGCACCCATAGTGCCTGGGTGTTGGGTAGGGGAGGTGCTGCCCTGGGAGCCCTGCCACTGACTGAGAAGGGGTAAGGCCTATAGGAGGCTAAGGGTCTAGGAAGGTTACCATGGCCACAGCGGATGGGTTCCAGGACCCCAGATCCATGCCTGCAGCAAACCCAGCTGTGAGCCCTTTGCTCTAAGTGTGGCTGCAAGGAAAACAGAGTCAACGGCCCCTACAGGTAGGTAGGCAGCAAAGACTGGAGGAGGAGGCCGAGGGCTGGCAGCTTTGCTTTCTCTGGGAGGCCACCACCTCTAGGGGCCTGGAGGACTGCCACACAGTTCTACTTAAGAGACAGCTTCCCCACAGTTGCAGCAGAGGGAGACTGCCTGGCCACAGCCCCCTGTTGGACAGCCCCTCCATATGGAGGTGAGCAGAAGCTTGCGGAAATGCTGTGAGACACACACCTGAAGGACATCCTGGCCCTGTGGTGTTTTGTTGTAGTTTTCTGCGCTCTTCTCTGGTCATCCTGTGAGTGCCCTCTCTAACACCCAGGACAGTGGGGGACAGTGGGCACCCTATATCACCAAAAGAAAAGCTGAGGCTTAGGAGGGGCAGAACACTTCGGTGACAGAGGCAAGATCCAAAAGGCTCCTTTGGACCCTCCTCATTCCTTGGAGAACTGAGGCCCCCAAAGGAGGGCCAGGGGCTATAGGGGCGACCCAGGAGTCCACGCCAGGGACCAAACATCAGATTTTAGCAGCACTTTTACTCCCACATCTGAACTCCCTGGGTCCTCACAACAGCCCTGTGAGGTAGGTAGGGCAGGAAAGTTTCAGAGATCCCCATTTAAAGATGAGGATGCTGAGGCACAGAGAGGTGAAATGACTGGCCTAACGTCACTCACATAGCCAGCGGTGTAAAGGGCCAAAAACCAACATCCCTTCGGCCCTCCGAGATTCCCTCTTCCACTCTTCCATTCCTTCTGTGTCCTCCACCCTCCCTGAACTCTCCTGGGCTCACAGGGGCCTTCGAGGCAGGCTGGCAGCTAGGATTTTTCAGGAATAGTCATTGGGGTGGGCCTGGTCAACTCCAGGTAGGCACTGACCCTGAGGGGCATGAGGCCAGCTCTCCCCTCCCCCCACTTCCCCTTCAGACAGAGGGCCCAGCAGGTTCCAGAGCAAGGGTAGAGCCAGGCATGGTCTATGAATGAATGGGGGTAAAGGTGGTGGAAGCGTTTGCACGTCCTACGCTAAAAACAAAGCCCCCCCCCAAGTCCCCGAGGCAGTGTCTCAAGTTCCCATGCCTGTGCCTCCTTCATCTCACAGAGCCACAGTGAGCTTCCTTAGCAGCACAAGGAGCCACAGACATCTGCCTCTGGCACCGAGCTGCTTCAGTAGACAAGGTCCCGTCAGGCATTCAGACCCCATCACACAGACGCAGAGCCTCCACAGCTTGGCTGGGACCCTGGGCTACACCCCCGATGACAAACAGCCGGGGCCCAGCCTGCAGACTAGAACAGGAGCAACGGGCTGTTGGCATGGCAGGCAGCGCCTCCCAGCGCCGCCGTGCGAGGCTGAAGCCCTCCACAGAGCCCAGCGGGCATGGCTGGTTTCCTGCAAGAAGGAGACAGAGGTTGTCAAGGGCATAGGCTGCAGGGGCTCTAGCTCTTTTGCTTCCTGAGCCCAGAGTATGGCCCGGCAGGCGTCACCCCAGGATGCGCTATCAGTGCCTTACTACTCATTGGCCCCACTCATCATTTGTTCATTTATTCATTCTGATTTCCATTTGTCCATTCATTCAGTGGTCATTTGTCCTGTTCCTGTCTCCTAGGCCCCTGCTGGTATAAAGTCCTGAGTCAGGTGCTGAGGATACCCCAAGAGCTGGGCCATGCAGACCACACCCCACCACAGATTGGGAAAGGGAAGCTCACAAAGCCCTGAACCCTGGAGGGCCTAGAGAAGGGCAGGAGATGGTACCGCTCCTTCCTGTCTTGGACTCCCCTCCCATCCCTAGACCCACAGAGACTCACCGAGGCCCCCAATAGCCACGATGTGGCCCCCAAAGGAGCCAACCACAAAGTCGGCCCTCTTATCCCTCATGCGCAGGCCACGAGGCAGCTTGGTCCAGGACCCTGCAGGAGAGGGGAGGTCAGATCTGGCTCCCCACGCTGCGCCCCTCCATCCCATGGAGAGCGGGAAGATAGCCCAGGCCAGCCACTGCTCACCATGCTCCAGGTCGAACATCTCCACAGTGTTGACAAAGTGTGGGCGGGAGTAGAAATTGTGGGGCCCGGGCTGCTGCAGGCCACCCAGACTAAAGACGCTGCCTTCGGCCATGGCGCAGCCGGCAAAGGCTCGGCGGCTGGGCAGGCTTGGGTGCCGGGTCCAGGTACGGGCCTCCAGATCAAAGGCCTCAAAAGCAGTCACTGGGAGCTTGCCCTGGCGGCCCCCTGCCAATGGAATTGGGGCACCTGGGAGGGAGCCTAGGGGTCCTGGCAGGCTCCTCCTTCACCAAGTTTGTTGAGCCTTCACCACTGCCCACCTCAGCCACCCATACCCAGCTGTGTGCACACCAGAGCCTGAATCTACCACCCCTCGGATCCTCAGGCACTAGGGTTTGGTTTTCCAGCCCCAGCAGGGCCACCAAAGGTCAGAGCCTCTGAGCAAGCCTGGCTCACCCCAACAAAGCTTCTCTTGTCCTGCCATCCCGGCCTAAGCCTGATCCTAGCTAACCACGGGGATAGGTGCTTCTGGACTTCGAGCCCCTTTCCCACATCCCCCAGGCCCTTACCCAGGACATAGATCTTATTCCCATGCAGGAAGGTGGAGGCCCCGTAGCAGGGTGTGGGCATGGAGGGTAGTGAAAGCCAGCAGTCCTGCCGGGGCTCATACACTCGAACCTGGGCCTGGGGCGTCGTGTCTGGGCCCATTCCTCCAAGAGCATACACCATACCATCTGCATAGAAAAGAGTAATTTAGACTGTACCCTGACCTGGCCAGGGTGCCCCACCCTGACAGCTGCCTTGGTCAGGCCTGAGGGTGGCTAGGGACCCATGTGTTTGTGGTACCCATCCCCAGCAGCAGAAATCTTCCTATCTGCCTGCCTGGAGCGGGGGAGGGGAGAGCTAGGATTCCTGCTCTGGCCAGGGCCCCTCCAAGTGAAGAGCAGGAGGCAGCAGATCTAATTATAATCCGTCTCCGTCTCCCTGGAGACGCTATGGTAACCAAGTCTGGCATCCAAGCAGAACCAGACCTGGTCAGACCTGGAGGCCACAAGGTGGGGGCTGCCCTGGAAGAAGAAGGGTGGAGAATGGTTTAAGTCAGGGTGGAGGGCACATGGTGATCTGCTCAGCACGAAGCTCAGATGGGGAGGGCCTCTAGGAATCAGCTGGAGTTGGGATGCAGGCCACAAACCTTCTGCCCAAGAGCCAGGCCAGCACCTCTGTACCCCACCTTTTCACTAGAGTAGGTTCTTGCCCTCTTATGCCCTCAGGGTCAGCTAGGGGCATGTCTGGGGACCTTGGGGATATAAGACAGTCAGCTGGGGGCTTCCATGGCAACTGTCTCCAAGCCACTTGGCCTTTGTCCATCTCAGGCTCCCTGGTGTGTGTGTGGGGAACAATCTAAGCACTTGCCCGGCTCTGAGCCAAGGCCTTGCTCCCCTCCCCCACCCCCAGACTATTTATAATCATGGGAGTCATTGGGCCACCACTCTTTGTCTCTTAGAGAAGAGGAATGGATGGGGCAGGGAAGTGGCTGGGGCCTCCCATCAAGCTGGAGGCCAGCCTGGGCTCTGCCTCCCTCCTCACAGTTGGAAAAGGCAGCTAAGGCTGCTGCTGGCCCAGTTCAGAGCTACATCGAGGAGGGTACAGGAGGGTTAGGAGGCAAAGTCAAGGCACCCAGGCAAAATTTATAGCTCTTATCCAATCTCTGAGGGTAAGGGGCCAAGTCAGAAAAGAAAGGAGGGTACTGAGGCACCTGAGGGTCCTTCCTTGGGATGCCACTCACCTCTCTCCACAGTCGCAATGCCCATGGCTGCCTGAGGGAGGGTGGCTCGACGCTCCCAGCGGCCCTCGTCGGCCAGGAAGGCCTCCACAGCAGCAACTGGGCTTTGGCTCTCATCCACACCGCCCACCACGAGCACCTGCTTGCCCAGCACCACAGCAGCTGCACCAGCCCGGGAAGTGGGCAGGGGCGCCAGTGCCAGCCATGTATGTGAGGCCATGTCCAGTGTCTCAGCAGTGTCCAGGGGCAGTCCAGCCTGGCCACAGCCCCCCAACACTAGCAGGTGCCCATCCTGGTATGCCACTGTGCTATACACCCGGCAGGTGGGCATGGGTGGGAACACCTGCCAAGCAAAGGCCCGGCTACCTCCTGTAGCCATGGCGTTCACCTCCAGTGGCAGGCCATGCTATCTGCTCAGACTGCAGGTGCCACTGATGAAAGCCTCATCTTGGCTCTACAAGGGCTACATGGGGGTGTCAGACCAGTCCAGAAAACTCTCTACCTGGAGAGGAGAGGTGAAACAAAGGGTCAGGGCACTGACCAGCCCTCAGAGTACAGATGAGCAGCATGTAGCTGGGGGCAGAGTTAGACCAAAATCACTGGTGGGAAAAACAGGAGGACCCACCCCGGCTGGCTAGCACACCACCATGGAGGCCCGCCAGGAGTGGGCAGGAGGGCAGACTCCCAGATACCCAGGCAATCCCTCCTCCATTCCTATGGGGCATATGGGATTCTCCTCCTATCCCCTGCTCTCACCTAAGAGCTTCCCGTCCTATCTAGATCTAGGTAAGGTGATGAGGATGGGACTCTCCACCCCAGCCCCCTTTCTTTCCCCTCACAGTCCTCACCCTGGTGCTCTGCGTGAGTGGGGTCCTACTGTACCCTCCCCCTTACTGGCTTCCAGTGTGCCTTGGGCAGCACCAGAGTCTCCCACCTGCTGCCAGGGATCAAACTCCAGGGCATCCTTACAAACCCTTTGGGAGCCACAGAGTTCATCCATTCCCACCAGCAAAAGGCCAAGATCAAGGCTTTTGGCACTGGAAAGGGAAAGGCTGGACGCCAGGGTCCCACATTCCCCTTTGAGGTCTACCCTCAGGGGTTCGCCCATGCCAGGTCTCCAGAGGCCAGCCTTCTTGGTGCCCAGAATGGGGGAGGGGGATGATTTTGTGATCCTATGAGCCCAGGGTCCCAGGGTCCAAGGAGTTTCCAGTAGGAATGCGCAGCTGGACTTTTAGGTCCCCTCACAGCAAATCCAAGTTCCCCAGTCTACCCCTTCCCGCGGGGCCCACACTCCTGGGACCCCAGGCACGAGGGCCCCCAACCCCAAACTTCTATCTCTAGGGAGGAGCAGGGGATGGGGGGAGGGCGTCGGGGGGCGGGTCCGGACAAGCGCGCTTGGGGTTCTACACCCCGCGCCCCAAACTTCCCCTGAGCGCGGCTCCGCGGGACTCACCGGCCGGGGCTCCGGCGCCGCCGGGGCGCGGGGTCCGCCGTTCCGGCTCCGCTGGTGCCGGCTCTGGCTGGGGCTGGGGCTGAGGCCGGGCTCCGGCGGGGCTCCGGCTCGGCTCTGGCGCGGGGCGGGGCTGGACGGGGTCCGCCCCTCGTCCCCCCTCCCGACTCGGGTAAACCTTCCCCCCCACTCCCCCCCACCTTAACCCTGCACCTGCCGTGGCTGAAGCAGGGCGCGCCGACCCGTGGTTACAGGCAAACGAGCGAACAGACAGACGGACATGTGGACACTGGGCCTTCCCAGAATTTAGGGTCCGACCTCGGGCGGGGGTAGAAATGAGGCAACAGTGAGCAACACACACGTATATGGTGTGTGTGTGTTGGGGGGTGGTTCTGAGCTAGACTCAGCCTGAGAGCATCCGCGGCGGGGGGGTCGGGCCAGCAGAACCTGGGAGCTTGAGGGGCCAGCGTCTGCCCAGTAAGGCTGAGCGCAGATGAGCCCAACCACAGGCTTCGCTGCGACGCCCCCTGGAGGCCACTTGGGGTGTGGCCTGGGCTACTCTGGTGGGGCGGTGTCTGGGGTCGCCCTTCCCCAGGCAAAGAGCAAGGCACAGAATATGTCTTACGGTGTACATTGAAGCTACCGGGGGTTGTCGGAGCAGTCAGTGCCAGCCTCGGTACCTGACAAGCCCTTCCACAGGCCTGAGTGGGAGGAGTTCTAGGGAGGAAGGTAGCTCTGAGCAGATGAACTTGAAGAGTCAGAGGCCAGGGGGGGTCTTCCAGACTGGTGACTCTGGACTCATTCTGTAGGGCCTAAAGCCTGGAGTATTCTGGGATCCGAGATACTTTGTGACTATCCATCTTCAGGGTCTTGGGCCTGCCTCTAGCCAACTAAGGGGTCAGGCAAGAGCAAGTTAGTGTGACAGAGGGTTACCTACCTCAGACCCAGACCCAGACCCATCTTCTGAATATTCAGAGCACTGGCTAAGTCTGTGAGCTGGTGAAGCATTCGTACAGGTCAGTGGTCATCTATGAGAAGAAGTCTCGCTACTATCTTGTCCCTCTTTCATGGACAGTGTCTGCCTCAATTTCCCTAGAACCACACCTGGAGACAAAGATGTAAGTGCACAGTTCATGTTAAGGAGATGAGACCCTTAAGTGCCAGCAGAGGAGTGGCAAAGAGACAGGGGAAGCAGCCAATAAAGAATGTGTCATCAAGCAAGTTACCACTCTGGGCAACCTGGACCAAACCCTGCTGGGGACTCTGGGAGCCAGTGTAGAACATGGGCCTCACATTCTTGTTCCCCGCTCAGAGCAAGGGTTGCCAAGGTTCTTTCTCAGATCTCCATCAGTCATGAGAGCTGCTTGGGGTCATTAATTACCTAGCTCATCTGACTTCTGGCCTGCCCAGAGTATGGGCAGAGCCTTGTCCATGACCAGAAAGAGAATTCAGCCCCTTTCAGGAGCTGGCAGTTGAAGTTGGAGGGCCTGTATGGAAATGGTGGTGCCAAGGCTGTTTCCAGATCCTGGTTTAGAAGGCTTCCATCCTCCCACTCCACTCTGCCCCAGCCTTACTTTTCACTGAGGGCACTGGTTACTTCCCCCTCCGGGTGTTCACACTGCCCTACAGATCCACTCACATTTCCCACTATTCCCTTTTCAGGCCCCTTCCCCTCTCCTTTCTAACAATTAAACACTCAAAAGCCTCCTACCTTTAGATACCTCCCAGCTCCCCAATTCCCTCGTCTCTTCTTCCTCCCCTCCAGTCAAACTCTGAAAGCCATCTTCTCTTTCTACTGCCTTGATATCTGCCACCTTATGTCTGCTGTCACTGCTCCCTCAAAACTGCTCTTGCAGAAGTCACCATGGAACACCAGAGAGCTAAAACTAGGGGGTCCCTGTGGTTTTGTCTTAACTGAAATGTTGTGGCATCTTCAAAGTTTTACCCTTGTGACTTCTGCTTCCTCCTGCTGATGTCTTGCCTCTCTCTCTGTCTTTTATAGGCCTTGCTTTCTTTCCTCCCCCAAGAAGTGGATCCTCAAGATCTGGCCCTGGCTTTTCCCCTTGGCACACAGACTCCCCCCTGGGTGGTCTCTCCTGGGCCACTGGCCTCAGTCACATCTAGATCTCCACAAGATCTCTCTGCTCAGGTGAATACAGGTCTAGAGTCCATCACTCAGGGCTATAAAATATGCCAAAGGGAGAGCAAGGATTGGATCTTGGGATGACGCTGTGCTCTCTCCCAACCTCATCCTGTCTGATCCCAGTTACACCTATAGGGTCACCATCCACCAAAGTCCAAGTTAAGTTAGACTCTGCTCTGATGAATGCTCCCAGAGAGTCCCATCTGGGCCATACTGGGCACCCAGAGGCAGAAGGATCAGCCTCTCCTCAGGGAGCTAGGTACCTCATGACCCTTACCCCTAACCTCTATCATCCCCACCGTGTCTGGAAAGGACAGAGCCCAGGGATGAACCTACCCATCGTGGTCTCCCATTCTGCACTGATCTCTTGGCTGGACACCAACCAGAGAGGGATCCCTTTTTAAGAACACACCTAGGTCATGCCATTCCTGGAAGCTTTCATGGAAGTGGCTTCTGTTTACACAGCCCTGGTCCCACCTGCATACACAGGCCAACACTGCTGGCTTTGGAGAAGTTGTGGAAGACAACTGGGGCAGAAGCTGAGGCTGAATTGGTCCTGAGAGTGAACAGCTAATCCTCAACCATGGATGGGCAGAGACAGGGCTCACCCACAGATGGGGACTGAGAGTGCTAAGGTGGGACTTTCTGATTATACCTCCTGAAACTCTGGCCCTTGGGACGCTAACTTTCCCTTCTTTCTACCAGGACAGAAGGCTGGAAGCACTGACCCCAGAGGAACAGGAGAATTTGCATTTCTTGCTAGACACTTTGGCTACATTTCAAGGCACTAAGGATCCCACCATCAGTGCTTCCCCTAGGAAGCTCAGGGGAACCAGATGAGGCCTAGGGTAGGGTTGGTGTTTCTCTTTAGGGGTTCCCAGACCACTCCATATAGGCAGAAAAATGTAGAGCAGCCTGAGTCCCCTGAAGTCAGATGGGGAGGGAGAAGAGTTATTAACCAGTCCCCAACTGAAGCATTCAGCCACCCTCTCATGATTGTCCATAGTCTTCCACCTGCCCCCAGCTACCAAATTTAGCACCACTGTACATGTCAGAGTCCAAGAGTTGTAGCAGTATTTCTGCTTCTTAGCTTAGGCTCTGACCCAAGTGCAAATGACCCCACTATCTCATCTACGAAACAACGGATCCCATGCTGCCTCCCAACCTAGATTTGAGGTTACCTGACCCAGAAAGGCCTTTGGTCAGAGCAGTGGTGACCTTTCCGACCCCTCAGACTCCTAGGGTTAACTTGACCTATGTCTTTTCACCTGGTGTTGTTTAACTTGACCTATGTCTTTTCACCTGGTGTTGTTTGGGCAGTGGACCCTGTAACCACCACTCATCTGTTGGCCCCAGGATACAGATGGAAAGACTTGAGGTCCCAGTCTCCTAGGCAAAAGGACAGAGATTTGGGGTAGAGTTAAGTGCGGAGGCAAGATTTTCCTGTCATTGAGGCTGATGGAGCTGAGACTGGGCCAGGGTCCTCCCACCACACCCATGGATATGCTGCTGGGCGTACACTCAGGCCCACACTGGAATGCTGGGACTCTCAGATTGGACATGCCCAGCTTTGGGCTTGTGTGCAGCACATGTGTGCACACCAGCCTTTTATGCCACTTGCCGTGGACTCCATTCTCAGGAAGAGATGAGGGCCTACTGCCCTCAGAAGAGGGAACCCTGCTGCAAAATAAAGAGGCTCCCCTGAGGCACTCCCAGGCAGGGGGAAACACCTCTTTTGCCTTCTGGACAGGTGCCTGGGACAGAGGCAGGCCTTGTCAGTGGCTGCGGGAGGTCCAGAGGGTGGAGGATGGCTGGCATCTTGCCGGGAGTCCTTCCCAGATGTTGCTGCACCACCAGGCCCCTGAATGACAGTTGGGCCTCTAATACAGTCCTGGTGAGGGTTCCAGTGCAGTCCTGCCCGGGCCGTGTCCGAGAGCACTTTTGCTCCTCAGACACCAGTACAGGCCCGGATGGGTTTAGAACGGTGGCCGCGGCTACTCCTCCAGGAAGCCCGCCCTGATACCCACCTGTCCCGCCCCTAGACTTTGGGGGAAACAAGGTCTCGGGGATGAACGGTCACCAGGGCGGGCCAGGTCCCGGAAGCGGAAACGCAGCGCACTTCCGGTGCGCAGCGGGCGGCCATGTTGAAGCAGCGGAGGCGGCGCAGAGGCGCGTCCTGGGTCCCCGCGGCGGCGCCGGTAGGTTGGGGCCGTGGGCCTAGCCGCGCCGCGGAGGGGCTGTCCGCGAGGTGGCAGGGTGGATGGGCCGCGCGGCCGGCTCTCCCCCGGCGCAGCCGAGACTCTCACCCCACCCCCACCCCGTGCCCAGCGACCCCACCCTGGGGCCGCGCGACCCTTCGGGCTCGCCCCGCGGTCCCGCGCATCTCGCTGCCTCTGAGACCCCCGCTCCTACCCGCGGCTCGGGCCCCAGAGACGCGGACTCCCAGCCCGAGGGCTCTGATCTACCCCCGCCCGGGGTCCGCTTGGAACGGCCTTTCCCGTCCCCCATCTTTCATCAACTTCCCCTGTCGCCCCCTGGGGCACATATGAAGGGAATTCCGTGGCCGGGCTGCGGCCTCTATTTCCGGAGCTTCTTGGAAAGCCCAGAAGACCCCTCTTAAGGGTCCAGACCGACCTGGGCGGAAGAGTACCCTGTTCATCCCTAATATCTTTGTCTGGTGTCTGAACCCCTCCCTGTTTTACAGTTCACATCCTTGGGAACTACACTCCCTGGAAAAAATAAAATAAAATAAAGCCACGTGCAAGGATCGTGCTTTGAGAATGGCCTCTGGCGAGGGAAATGCCCCAGACACCTGAGGATCCGGGAATGTTTCCAAACAAAGAGCCCCAGGGCATGCCCTCCTGGGGGTTCTGAAAACTTTCTGTGCTCCATTAGGGCTGTTAAGAAGAAGCTGCACAGACACACCTCCTGGTCCCAGGGACTTGCCTGATCCCAACTGATCTTTTAATGCTGCCTTGCAGATGGGGAGCTGCCTCTGGGGGCCCTCAGTGCTGGATTGGGGCGTTAGATATTAGTCATGATTGACAGCCTACAGCTTCTCTAGAAAAGCTTGGGTGTTCCTAGACTGCTCCATCTGGACTGTACCAAGGGCTGCAGCCCTCCAAGCCTTAGTTAGGACAGCTCACATTTCTACTGTCCACCTTATTAACTATCCTGCTTGGAGCCATTGAATCCCACTGTTACATATTGGGCTCTTGGTCTGGCTGCTTGGCCCCCAGGCTACCTGATTTCCTAGAGCTACGTCATTAGTACGTGCTACTGATCTTTTTAGTTTCTGTTGAAGGAGAGTCTCATGGGTCTCCATAACTTTAGTGCTAGGAATTGGACCTTCAGGCGCCTTTCTGGGCTCCAGCAGCCTTTCTGGGAACTCTGAAAGCAGAACATCTGGGTGGCAGGGAGATTCATCCCTGGGCAGCAGCAGCTGGAGGAACAGAGAGGGGACGGATATTGGGTGTAAGTCTGGACCCTGTGGCAAGAATTCAGGAACATTCAAGGCTTGCGTTGCTCTGCTTTCGCCTGTTTTTCCAGCTAAATTTCCCAGCTCTGACCACAGACTCCAGTCACACCAAGTGTGCCTTACTCTTTTTCACTTAGGAGCCATTGCATAAGGTCTACCCCTTTTCCATTTCCATCTGGTCCTTTCCTGTTCATCACTCGTCCCAGCTAGGTGTTGCCTCTCCCAGGAATCTTTTCCTGACTCATTGGCGAGCTGAGCTGGGTGCCAGTGTGTACCCCCAAGAACGTCCTGCCTTTGGTACAGGGCTCCTTGAGGACAGAGAGAGTCTCCTGTGTTCTCAGGGTTGAGTCTGATACTAGGTTTCTGGCCTCAAAATATAGAATCGAATTAAAATAGGCTAGCCAAGCCCAGATCTTTGCAGGGACCCAACAGTGTGTTGGATGGCTCCAATTAGCTTGAGGACATGTACCCGGAAGATGCTGCTTTTGACCCACGTGGGTCCTCTCCCACTCTCCAACCCCCGCCATGGTAGGTCAGAACCACATTTCGCTTCAAGGAGTGGCTCGCTCTGGCCAGGACCCTGTTATAGAAAGTGCAAGCCCTGACTGATCTTTCTACCTACTCTTGCCCCTTATCTTGATGCCATTCTTATTGACTCTTTTCCTCTTGCCTTGGAGGTGCCGAGTGCTGGTTTGCAGATACGCAGGCAGATCTGCAGTGTCTAATGCCATGAGTGTGGTGGTGCACCATGTGGAGGAGAAAGCTGTACACTCTTGGTCACGGATCTCCACAGCAGGGAAGAAGGCCCTGGAGGAGGCGCTACTTGTCTTTAACCCAATGAGCCAGGATCTCAGTGCCACAGAGGCCCAGCTTGTGGCCTTCCTGCAGGGCCTGCGGGATGATGGCTTCCAGCCCACCATCCTGCGCAGTGGTGATGTCTACGGCTATAGTTCATGCACAGCCAGCCCCCCAAGCCAGACAAAGCTGCAAGCTCGTGCCCCCACCCCAGCTACCACATCACCTCCATCCAATGTTCCCCGAACTGCCATGCGGCTGCCTGCAGGTCGGGCCACACTGCTTCCCATGGCACTCTCTGGCAGGCTGGCCAAAGCATCCACACCAGCCCTCACCAAGCATGCTACCACCAACCTGCTACTGAGCTCCTTGAAGCAGTCAAGTGCCAGCCGTGCCCGGGGTGCGGCAGTGGGCTTCCCCACCCACCTCTATCCAGGTGTCTACCCTGCCATGCGGCTCTCCGTTGTCCTTGAGGCCCTGGTTCCACTCAAGACTTCCATGCCCTGCTTGGGTGCCAAGCACAAGACACAGTCACTGCAGCTCTCTCTTGCGGACTCACCCCTGAAGCTGCGGAAAGGTCCAGGGAAAGGGATGGGAAACCCCCAGCCCAAAAGTCCTAGAAAAGCCACAAGCAAGGGCCCCAAGTGTCTGACTCGCAGAGGACCCAGGGCTGGACCCCGACAAAGCAGTGGGCCTCAGAGCAAGACCTACAAAGCCACTGGGTCCTTCAGTGGCCCACGAGGGAAAAGTGTTTCTGCCCCGGGCACCAAAAAAGCCCAGGCTAAGGTGGCTCAAACACAGGTCAAAGCTGGCAAGGCCCGGCCAAAAGCCAAGGCTGCACAAGCCAAGGCCAAGGCTGCACAGATCAAGGCCAAAGCCAAGGCAGTGCGAACCAAGGCCAAGGCCAAAGCAACGCAGGCCAAGGCCAAAGCAACGCAGGCCAAAGCCAAAGCAGCGCAGGCCAAGGCCAAGGCAGCTCGGACCCAGCCCAGGGGCAGGGGCAGGCCGAAAGGGTCTGTTCAGGCCAGGACTGCAAGGAGGGGCCAGAAAAGCCGCCCTGAGACTGTGGGGCAGAAGAGGAAAAGGGCTGAGGAGGCAAAGGATCTTCCTCCCCAGAAGAGAACACGGCTTGGGCCCCGATCCCCTAAGGCATGGCTAGGGCCTGGACCAGCAAAGCTACTGAAATTCCGGGCCATCAAGGTGGACAGGTGGTCCTCGGATGATGAGGTGCGGCAGCGGGCTCAACAGATCCTCCGTGTGAACCTGTCCCCTGTAATACGACTCCAGCCATTGCTGCCATACTCAGTGATTCCTTCACATGGCAGTGTTTGGGGAAACTGAGCCCATCTGTCTGTTGTCAGTGGCACAGTGTGCAATGCCTATGGACTCCACAACCCTGAGGACTCTGGGTGCCTCTCTAGGGCCTGGCAGCCACCAGCCTCCTTTCAAAGACTGGAGGATGTGGGGTGGGGTGGGCGGACGGGAGGGGTGTTCTCATGGCGCAATGCACTGTGATTTGTTACTCTTTGAGTTGTATGTCCACTGTTCCATCTATCACGTTTTATACCTTTCCACCTTTCAGTGTCCCTGCCCACCCTCCATGGTCTTTTTGTGTGTGTGTGTGGCTTCGGTAGGCCAGCTTGAACATGCAGGAACAGGGCTGCCAGAGAAGGTCCTGGTAGCTGGGGGCAGGTCACCAATATGAGTGATGGGATGGTGTGGGAAGGGGCAGCTTCCAGGCCCCTCTGGAGATGCTGGCTCTGTGGATGTGTAGGGGCAGTCCCTGGGGGTAGGGGGCAGAGCGACTCAGGTGGGACACCTCCCTTGGGGCTTCCTGGTTTGTTACCCATGCAGGAGGACAGTAGGTGGCTGCACCTGGAAGGTTTTTAGGCCAGAGAAGGGGTTTTGTTCTCAGGGGCAGTGCAGACAGCCTGGCCTTGTCTTCCAGCCTGCTCTGGCTGAAACCTTGGGGCTTTGCCTGGGCGTGTCTGAGGCAGGGCCAGGCCTCGACTTCCCCAGTTGGTGGCAAGGGGTTGGGGCTTGGGTTGTAGGGCCAGAGTCTTCTCTCACTGACCAAGGAATTTCCTCCTTGGGTGGGTGGGTTACTGTGGTAGCTGAGCCAGGAGGGTTTGCAGACTCCCTCCATCAGCAGCGCTTTCTGCCTGGGTCCATGTGCTCTGTCTCTTCCCAGGTCCAGCCTCCTCATGCCTAGCAATAGAGGCCTGTATTTTTTACACATTATCAGGTCTTGCTTTAGAGAGGGGCTGGGCTTTGAGCCCTGAACAAAACTAGCTCCCGTCCATCTGCCAGCCCTTGTGCTGGCTGCCCAGCCTAAAAGACAGTGGCTGGAGTTGGCAGGGAGGGGGACACATTCCCCAGAGGCTTCTGGAGACACAGCCTTTCAGGGCTAGGGTTGGGAACCTCATTTGAATGAGAATCGCATCTTTTCTGTCTCTGAGTTAGTCTGAACCCCAGCCCCACCAGCCCCTGCTGCTGAGTCAGATGGCGGACCTGCAGAGAAGCTCCGCTGCTGCATGCTCCTTGGTGCCTCCTCCCCACCTTCTGCATCTGGTGGCTGTTAATATCCTTTCCCTGAGCGCAGCCTCCTCTGGTTTTCCTGGCTCTGGAGACCCCCTTGCTCTCAGCTGCGTGGTGGCCCCAAGATCCTGCATGCGCCTTGCCTCTAGCAGCCCCGCTTTCACCTACCATGAGAGTGTGGGGGACCTACCATGAGAGTGTGGGGGATGACCTGAGGGCCGCGTGCAGCTCCTCAGGTGTGTCCTAGCGAGGGGCCCACTGCATCCTCTCTTTCAGGCCTGATTCCGGCTCCCCCTGCACAGGACCCTCAGTTGGGCTAGGCCCCATCCTTGCAGTGCTACTGTTGCTGTCACCACCAATGGGTGAGAGGTCGGCTCTCTTCCCCAAGAGCTATCGGAGGGGAGAAAAAATTTCTAGGCTTCCCTATGGGGTGGTGTGAGGTGGGAGGAGCTTACCCGTAAGCTCTCTACTCAGACCCCGCCCCTCCCAGTCCAGGCTCCCAGAACAATTGTCCGGGATGTGCCAGATACACTGCCCCCACCCGGCTGCTCAAGCTGCAGCTGCTACCCACCCACTGGCAACCCGATTGTTGGCCGCGGCTGGGGCCTTCAACCTCGTCCACCTGTGGGCTCCATGGCCCCGAGCCCTACTGCATTTTCAGCCACCTACAGGTGGGGAGGAGGGTGAGGACAATGGACAGGATGTGTTTGGGTTTTCCTGGGTGGGTCGGCTCTGGGAGTTCAGGTCTGCCAGGGACTAGAGCAAGAGGCGAGTGCTGTGACATTTGGAGTGGAGGCGCCAACCGGGCACCTTCCGCCTGACCCACTTCCTTGGGTACTCCCCCAGGACTCTGAGAATTGCTTCTTTTGTGACTCACGGGGGAGGGGAGGCCATGGCATTGAGAATGTGATCTCCCGGAATGGTCCTGGTTGGAAGCAGAGAGTGGTGAGGGTGCCGGCGCGCAGGTCTGGGGTCTAGGTCAGGGCCTAGTCGCTCTGACCAGCCCCTGTGGTTACAGGTGTTGAGAATGTCACCATCCAGCTAGACCTAGAGTGTGCCTTCTCCTTTACCCAACTCATCCTGACTTTCAAGGTGACTACCAGTACCCCAGCCTGAAGGCTGGCTCTGTGCCCCCTGACCTGTTGGCCACCAGGGATGCTTGCCCCTGGTGACCCAAGGACCCTCTCCTGTCCTCAGACATTCCGCCCAGCAGCTCTGCTCCTTGAGCACTCAGTGGACCATGGCCACTCCTGGCACGTGGACCAATACTTTGCTCACAACTGCTCAGGCCTCTTTCCTGGGATCCCTCCTGCCTCGGCCACAGTGTCTGATGTCGTCTGTGACCAGCATTACTCAGATATGGAGCCTTCCACTGAGGGCAAGGTTAGGCCAGAGGAAGTGGGGGGTGGGCCTTGGGGCAAAGCCAGAGGCTCAGGCTTGCTTCTTCCAATCAGATAATTTTCAAAGTTCTGGACCCAGCCGTTCCTGTGGAGAACCCAAACAACCCCCAGATTTGGGGTAATCATTCCCACAGCCAATCCTGTCCTCCCTGCGTGTCAGGACAGCCAGATGCCAGGGGATGGGGAGGCCCTGCCTGGTGTGTGTACCAGAGGCGGGGTGGCAGGCAAGCCAGCTCAGTCCCCTTGTATTGTTCCCCAGCTGTGCCCCATCCCGGAACTCCTTTGTAGGGTCCCGTTGTGGTCCCCATCACTGTCTCCCATGTCTCTGCCCCTATCACTATACTTCATAACTCCCCTTTGTGAGCCTTTGTCACCATCCTTATCACTGCCCCATCATGGTCCCCCTTGTCATTGTCTCCCTTGATTCATCATTCTGGCCTTAGTTGATGCCCTACATCCCTGCAGAAGCCTCTAGGTGGCACCAAGGTGTCTCTGGGTGTGACCTCTTCCTTGTAAAACAGAAGTCTTGTTAAAGGACAAGAAAGACACAACCATAATCTAATAGGGCAGCCCAGAGCCAGGCTAGGTGAGTACCACAGCAGGAAGACAAACCCCAAACTAATTTTTTTCTTTCCACTCTCCATCACCTTGACTGTGGTTATTACCAGCTACTCACCTGGAACCCCCACACTAGGTCCCCAAGCAGCTGTTGCTGGTTCTTTTGATCAGGAGAGAGGAGAAACCTGGCAGAGGAGAGAGACAGGAATTAGCTTTGGCCTGGTAACTGACATAAGCTGTGAAGCAGAAAGAGGAGCCATGGATCCATCTTTCGGTCCATGTGTACATTTAACAAGTGCCCGTTGAGCCCCGCTGTGTGCCAGGCATCTTCTAAACTGCTCAGTGGGGAGCAGACAAATAAGGTTGCTATCTTCTTGGAATTGACATAAAAGTGAGACAGTTGACAAATAAGCAAACAAACTAGTACCTCATGTGGTTTGGATGATACTGATTTCTAGCATGGGTGACGGGCTGGGAAATGGAATCCTTTACTGCACTGGGGAAGCAGGTTTCAAATATCTAGAGATGCCAGAAGCGGATGTCCTGGAAGCAGTGGGATGCGTAGGTCTCAGCTCAGTGATATCAGGGCTAGAGCAGTGCAGGGGTGGAATTACCACCATTAGGCTGTGGTCATCCTAAAATAATATGTCCAGGGAATCTGGGATGGGAGTCCCACAGCAGGGGTACTGGAGGAAGTGGCTGCAATGATGGGGAGAGACCGCGCCATAGAGGAATGATGACCAGTGCACCTGAGGTCTCACCATCTGTGTCTCCAGAGTTTCTGCATGTGACTAATATCCATGTGAACGCCAAACTGCACACACTGGGTGACAGGCCCCCAGGGGGCCTCAAGGGACACCCCTTCTACTACTATGCCCTCTATGAGCTCGTGGCCCGTGGCAGCTACCTGTGCAATGGCCATGCCTCTGAGTGCAGGCCTGCACCTGGGGCCATAGCCAATGCGAAAGTCATGGTGAGTGCCATGGAGGGGCGTCCTGTGGCTGCTTGGGTGGACAAGCTGGGGCACTGAGGCAGACTCATCTTGCCCTCCTTCCTGCCAGATGCATGGCCTTTGTGTCCGCCATCACCGCACAACTCACTGTGAGCACTGCCAGGATCTGTACCAGGACGACCCATGGCGTGCAGCAGAGCTTGGGCATCCCCATGCCTGCCAGGGTAGGTACCACACCCTGTTCTGCCATTCCGTACTTGCCATGGCTTAGCCTACTCCATATCCACCTTCCTTGTTCTGCCATGGGCATGCCCGCAGTTGTCACTTTGACATGGCCCTGTATCTGGCATCTGGCAATGTGAGCGGAGGCGTGTGCGATGCATGTCAGCACAACACAGCTGGGTGCCATTGTGAGCTCTGCCAACCCTTCTTCCATCGAGATCCCCAGGAAGATCCCCGTTCCCTTTATTCCTGCAAACGTGAGCCCTCCAATCCCAGCCCTGACCCCACCGATCCTTCTACTCCGTGGCAACTTGATCTAACTCTGTCCTCACTCTGACCTCTGATCCAGCCTGTGACTGTGACCTTGTGGGTACCCTGGGAGGGGGTTTGTGTGATACCCACAAAGATGAGACCTGTGGCCTCCTCTCTGGGTAGTGTCACTGCAAAGTAAATGTCTGGGGTCAGTGCTGTGACTCCTGCCGGCCCAATCGCTGTGGCCTGAGCCTTACGCAGTCAGAGGGCTGCCAGCATGAGTGACTCTAAGAGTGGACCCCTACTCCCCTGTCTCCTTACTCGGCCCCCAATCACTGCCCTAATAACACATGCACCCACCTACCCTGCAGCAGTCCCATCGGCATCCTGGCCCTGTGCCTTAGCCTGCAGGTGCGACCCCCGGGGCCGAGTCCCTGGCACTCATGCCTGTGATCCCTCCAGTGGTGCCTGTCACTGCAAATGCTTTGTCTCTGGATGGGACTGCAGCCGTTGTCTGGTGAGCCTTGACCGGCCTTCTGACCTTGATCTTGGGTGCTGAGCTTCTAGAAGCTGACAAATATAAGGCTATAATCAGTGTAACTGTAGACCGAGCCTTGCACACGGGTTGGTGCCACCTCCTGACCTGGTCATCAGGGTCAAGCCACCTTGGCTAGCTGAACCAGCATATATCCTCAGGTTGGAACTTTGGAAATAGAAGGAAAAGCAATTAAATGAGTTAGAACAGTATTATACTCTGGGTTGAAAGGTGTTTCACAGCAAATGTGTTTGAAGGAAGACTTGGTTCAAGGAACAACTCCATCCCCTTTGGGGGTGCCTACAGCAACAGGTACAAGGCAGGGCCTGGGATGTGTCAGGTGGCAAGAATCAAGTGTTGATTCTGTCTCCTCTGTCCCCATCTTTACTCAGATGTTCTACAGGGGAGGGCCTCTGTGCTGCCCCCATCTCCATGGCTGCCGCTGCCATGAACTCCAATCAGGGCACTTCTGCGCTGCCCTCGACCAGGCTACTGCTGAAGCCAAGCTTGGCCAGGGCGTCCAGCCAGCTGACCCCCAGCTGCCTGTGAGTGTCCAGGAGGCACAGGGGAAGGAGGAAACCAAGGTTCAGACCTTGGGACTCATGGGAAGCGGGGAGTGTCCAAAGAGGAGGCTGGGCAGAGTTAGGAAGATGGGGAATTCCGGGGGGGTGTCAGCGTGCTCAGAGATTTAGTGTCTTGGACAGTCCCTTTTCTCAGGACAGTGTGGGAGAGGGCGAGGCCAGAGTGTCGGAGGACACTGACAACCCTCTCGCCTCCAGGGAGCCCCCCGGCCTCCTCCCCCACACTGTACACAAGCCCGGGGACTTTCTCCGGTTGGCTCCAGCCCCGACTTTGGAGACAGCGTGACCCACGATGTGCCAGATGAGCCCGTTACAGCCGCCAGCTGCCCACAGTGAGGAGTCTGGGGAGCAGGATGGTGTCACCAGTCACTAGGGCCTTAGTAGGGACTGGGCCTTGGGGATGGGGGTTTCTGGGGTTTTGGGGGAAGGGAACCTAAGTCCTGAGGGTCCTAGGTCTCGGAGTGGTCTGGGCCTGGAAGTCTGTGTCTCACATCCAGGCCCCAGAGGAGCCCACGCCAGTGCGTCCGGGAGCTGGCTTCGCACTGCGGACTGGCTTGGACTTTGAACGCGTGGTTAATGGGGCTGGCTTCTCTCTGCTGGCTCCCACAGTGCCTCACGCCCTGGAGTATGATATTGTCCTGCGCTATAAGACCCAGGTCAGTGACATGCATGCCAAGCAGGTAGATCGGTAGTACTGGGTGGTGGGCAGGGGCACTTCTATGACTCCTGACACCTGATTCTAGGCACCTGAAGACTGGCAGGCATTAGTCAGTGTCCATGCCGAATTGCTACCCAGCAGCACTTGCTGTGCCCATCTGCTGCCTTCAGAGCAGCTGTTGCAGGCAGACTTGACCCATGCACACATGTAGGCGGGACCCTGGGACCCCCAATACCAAGACCCTATTACACTGCCAACACATTTGGAACAAGGCCCAGACAAAGTGGAAAATTCCCAGTATGGAATACCATCATGTCATAGAACAATTGAAACAGGGACTTAATTTAAAAGGGCAAGATTTAAGAAGCTGGTCTTTCTCCATTGGTCATATGGTGAAATGTTGGACCCAGTAACTGCTCTACAGAAACAGGGCATCCTGGGACCACATGCTCATGACCTGCTTACTCCACCCTTACTCCTCGCCCCTCTCCCTGCAGAGCTGTGGTTCTATCCAGACCTTTCTGCTCTGAACCAGGAACTCGCTACTCCATGACCCTGTGGCTGTGGCGGACCAAAGGGGCGCAGAGGCCTGAGAGGGGCACCATCCTTCTGGATTTGGTGAGATCCTAGGGCTCTACCCCACATCTAGGGGAGACAGAAATTATAGCAGGACGATACGGGCTAGGCGACAGGGGTTTCAGGGACCTGGAGTTGCACCAAGAAGAAATTGAGACAGGTGAAGAGCATGGGGAGGGGGATCCAGATAAGAAAAGGACATGCTCAGGATAGAAGGTGAGAATAGGCAGGCGCCAGACCTCACAGGACCTGTGGGCCAGGAGAGGGGCTTAACCTTTATCCTGGGGCAGTGAGGAACCATGGAAGGGACTTGAGCAAGGAGGAGACGTGAGGAGAAGGGATTATTAGGTGGAGGCTGCTGCAGTGATTCTGAGTGAGGGGTGGCATTGACTGGACTAGACTGGGGCCATTGAAGAAGAAGAAGAAACAGCCTCAAAAGAGAAACAGGAAAGAGGCAGGAAGGGGTTGTGAGGGCCAGTGCAAGGAAGGGCGGTAGGTGTTAGTGAATGGGGCTGGGCTCATTGCTCCCCTGCCTGCCACCCTCCACCCTCCTACCGGATCGCGCTCCTCCCGCAAGTGAAGGAATTGCCTGGGCTGAGATCCGCAGACCCTGAGGCCACAGGGCGCTTGCAGGAGCTCCACAAGGCAGGCTGCATGGAGGCAGCAAAGACGGGCCTCTCCAGCTCCATGACTGAGGCCTGTGCCCGCCTCCTCTGCAGCATCTCGGCCCTGCTTCATGGGGGTGGTCTTTGTGAGTGTGCCCCTGGCTTGCGGGGGCTGCAGGATAGGGGTTACAGGAGGCACCATGAAGTTTATCTTATCTTGCCCTTTCTCCTGCCAGCATGTGAGGGCCACCCCCGGGGTTCACTGAGCACCGAGTGTGCCCTGCTAGGTGGGAAGTGCCCCTGCCGCCCTAACATCGTTGGTCGTACCTGTGATCACTGCGTGCCTGGAACGTATGGTTTCGGTCCTACTGGCTGCAGTGGTGAGCCTCCAGCGTCAGTGAGTGTGGATGTGGGCTCTGGGGCTGACCATCTCCTTTTCCTGCATGGCTTGATTGCCCTGTCATTCTCCACAGAGTGCCACTGCCACTCCGAGGGTGCCACCAGTGCCATCTGCAACCCTATGAGCGGGCAGTGCACATGCCGGGCAGGCCTTGCTGGTCACCGCTGCGACCGCTGCCTCCCTGGCTGGTGGGGCTTCCCACACTGCCAGCCCTGTCCCTGCCATGGGCATGCTGAGTTGTGCCACCCACTTACGGGGATCCGCCAGGCCTGCCAAGGAGCCACGACAGGCCGGCACTGCGAGAGGTGAACACTGCCTCTGGAAGGGCTGGGTAGGGATTAGGATGAGTGGACCAGGCCCCATTCAATGTGCTACTGCCCCCAGGTGCTTAGATGGCTACTATGGAGACCCCACCCTGGGCTCAGGCCAGCAGTGCCGGCCCTGCCTCTGTCCTGGGCACCCTGGCTCTGGCCTCTATCATGGGACTTCCTGCCATGTGGACAGCACAGATGGACATGTCTTGTGCCTCAGCGCACCTGGCTATGTAGGTCAGGCATGGTTAACAGTGGAAAGTCATGTCTTTGCTCACTTATTCATAATCCCATTAGGTCCACAAAGCAAATCTTCGCCAGTGCTACCCAGCTGCAGTCTGGGTATGTCTCCTCAAGGGGTTTCCATTCAGAGGAGGGAGGGTCAGATGGGAGGAGCTTGTAAACCAGGAATATGGGCCATACTGTAGCAGTCCTCTGCCCTCCTGCTTAAACCTGACTTTCTGGCTGGGTATGAGGGACTCAAAGTCCCCAAGGCTACAGGAAGATACCTGAGACAATCCACACATACCAGATCTTCTCCAGGCTCCCGCTGTGACCGCTGTTCATCTGGCTACTTTGGGCACTCTTGGCCAAGAGGAGACCCTAGAAGGAGTCCATGCCGGCCCTGCCAGTGCAACAACAATATTGATCCCCGCGATCCTGCTGCCTGTGACCCCCAGAGTGGGCACTGCCAGCGCTGTCTGCACCACAGCCATGGCCTTGGCTGCGCTCACTGCAGGTCTGGCTTTCATGGCAGTGCCCTGCGCCCCGGGGGCTGCCAGCATGAGTGTGTAGGTGGGTGGGTGGGTGGGGGCATCCCAAGGTGGGAGGGTGGGTTCTCTTTCATCCCTCCCTGCCAAACCCTTCCTCTCCCCAGGCTGCAGCTGTGACCCCTGGGGCACTGTTCCTACAAGGTGCCCATCTGGGGCTGAAGCAGGCTGGGGTGGGACTGTAGCCTCTGGGTCGCCCTCTTCTGGAACCCGGGGGGGCCACGGGGCTGCGAACCCTGCAGCTGCCATGCGCAACATACTTTGCAGCCAGCGTGTCACCCGGTGAGTGAGTCCACGCTGCACACAGCACATGGCAGTGGCCAGTTGTGAGTGAATGAGTGTGGGCCTATGACAAGGTGGAACTTATGAATGTTTATTTGACCACCAGCACTGCTGTATATGCGGCTACAAATAGCTTCGTCAGTCTGTGTGTGTTCTTTTGTGACATGACCTATGAGCTAGTGGTGAGGCCTGGGGAGAGCAGGCATGGGCCTGCATGTGCCCGACCCCGTGTGCAGCCGTGCCTTGGTGTGTGGGTCAACCACCGT
>NW_011889052.1:1666307-1673319 GCF_000151845.1 Pteropus vampyrus | reverse complement strand
TGGCCTCTGGCCAGGACAGATGCCAGTGTCCACGGCAGTTCTGAGCAGTGGCTTAGGCCAGGGCTGGTGCACCCTAACTCTTACACATCCCCCTCCCTCAGGCTCCTTGGAGGGAAGATGAGGGCGAGTGCTCCCTGCCCTGACCCAATCTCTCCCCCACAGCCTGTGCCTGTGACCCTGAGGGCTCCAGCTCGCCCAGCTGTGACCCGCACACAGGTGCCTGCCTCTGCAGAGAGGGCATCTCAGGGCCGAGGTGCCCAGCATGTGCCCGTGGCTTCCTACACTGAGATATGTCTTCCCACACTGCACATCCTGCCCTCCCTGTTTTACCTCCTGGACCAATGCCTGCTTCTGCTCCAGCTGCAGCTGGAAGCTGTGGCCCAAGAGGCAACCACCCTACACCAGGGGACTCCTGGCTGGGGTGGACATCTGCGGGCCCTGGTGGAGCTACTCCAGCAGGCACAGATGCTCCTGGAATCTCCTTCGCCCACTGCAGGGACCCTGCAGCAACTTACAGAATGGATAGCTGGACTCGGGCAAGAGGTCTGGGGTCAGTATGGAGGAGGTCTCCAGCAAGCTTCCCAGGGGCAGGGATTCAGAAGGTCACAGGTTGGTCTGTCTGAGTCTTGAATCTGGGAGTCAGATGGATTTTCTTTTCTTTTCTTTCCTTTTAATTTTTTCACATTTATTTGGAAAGCTCTTTTAAAAATTTTTTTTAATTTTTATTATTATTTTTTTATGGTGACATTAGTTAATGAAATCCAGTAAGATGAGTTTTCTTGAGTGAAGAATCATGGAGGAGAGGACATCTCCAGCTATGCTGATGCTCCCTCTTCCCACGGGAGGGAAGCGACTGCACTGGCCCAGACGCTGTGGGCTACAGGACAGGTTGTGGCAGAAAGAGAACCCTGGGTTAGGGGACAGCGTGAACATCTGGAAGAATTATCCCAGGAGCTAGACTGTGTCGAGGGCTCGGCCTGGCCCAAAAGGGCCACAGGAGTCCAAGGTGAGATCAGATGGGCAGGTAGAGGGGCAGCAGGCTAGGGCAAGGGCTCAGCTAGGTCAGAAGGAGAGGACCTGGTGCCCTTGCTTACATATCTGGGGGACCAGGAGGCTGATTGGCCCTGCCCCAGCTAGTGAAGCCCTAAGCCACGCCTCTATTCATCCCTCCCACCTTTTACAGCTGCTCTGCTTTCCCAGGAGGCCATGCTTGGAGCCCAGATGGCAGCCACACTTGGAGGACCAAACAGCATCCTGGGACAGGCCCGAGAGGCCCAGCGGTAGATGGAGCATTTGCTATCTGAGACAGGCCAGCCTACGAAGACAGATATGTGGGAGCTAAAACTGAAAGGGCTGGTCGACAGAGTCCAGATGCTGCACCCACAGCTTCTGAGACTCCTAGTCCAAGCTGGAGTGGTGGGTGGAGATGTGGATCACTGCGGGGGAGTTTTGCCACAGCAAGGACTCTCTCCTTGGAGTAACCTGGGTGCAATAGGGAATCTGAGATGTGCATTCTGGATCCCCTGTCTTGTTTTCAGGAATGCAGGGGTCGGGGATCTGGGCTGGGCTGTGTTCCTGCACCCTGTGGTGTTTCCTCTTGCCCTGGGACCCTACCCACTGCCCAGTGAGTTCTGGGTGCCTCCCGTAACACCTCCCATAGCTTGGACATAGCAGTCACAGCCTTGGAGCAGCATCCAGAGTCATGGGGGCTATGGATGGGAGCCATAGGGGCGGAGGTGGTCATAGGGGACCATGGCTTGGCCACGGGGTTACAGGAGACATATTCCACATCTGACTCACCCTTACCAGCTGCAGCAAATCCAGGCCACAGCAAGCTCCACTGGAATCCAGGCTCAGGAGATGTGGCATCGTGCAAGGGGGCCCTGGGGTGTGACCACCATGGCCCCTGTGCAAGCAACTGTACATATCATCCAGCGTTTCCTCTTGGGTGCATGTCTGCTTGTTATGTGTCTGTTCACAGCTGAGAGCAAGGACAGGTGGGCATCCAGGTCACTGCTATGCACCCCCTTCCAAAATGAGGAATACACAGCAGGGCTGACCAGGGGTCAGGTGGGAGCATTAGTGTGCCGGCAAATGTTGAACAACTGGCTGGGGGCCGGGGGGACTGACTCTAGTGTGTGCCAGTTTCTGTGTGTAAGCAGTCCCACCTACCATTTAACAACTGGTAACAAAATTTCTGAAAGTGTAACAAGTGTCTCTTGTAAGCCTCTAGCACACCATGTAGTTGTGTCAGAGGCCGGGTCAATGAGAAGTTAAGGTCAGGGTCTGTTGGGTCAGGGATCGGAGTTCACATTCAAGATCCTTACCCCCATCCCCACAGATGAAGATGCAGATGCTATGAGTGTGGAGTTGGTGGCATCGCGTGGACTGGCGGTGCCCCTCCCCCAGGGTAGGGCAGTAGGCATTGCTCTCTTGCTGGATCAGATCCAGGGTGCCCTCCCTGTACTAGATGCCAGAGGCCGGGAGCTGCCCAGAGCTGGTGTCCTCCGTCAGGCACAGCAGACCAGGTGTCGGGCCAAGAGTCTGGAGGTAGAGGTCAGGAGGTGGGGAGGAAAGGGATGCCCACCTCATCATCTGTGCCCTTCAGGGAGGGCCCAGGACCAAGCACTGGATGTTCAGGGGGAGCTGGCGGAGGCGGGAACTCATGCAAAGACTGCAGAGCAAGGGCTGCAGACGGCAAAACAGACACTCGGAGGCCTGGAGGCCACTGTGCAGGAGGCGATACCCCCACCATACCCTTTAGCTCACTTGCACCCCATGTTCAGTGGCTGCTATGGTCTCATTCTCACCCCAAGGTCCTTGACCCACTATGATACCATGATGCTGTTAAATAACTGACGGTGTGAAAACTCTGCTTAGTTGCTGCCCTGCTGTCACCTCCCTGTGATCCCCCTGACCTTTGCCCCAGGTGGCAGGGCTCCTGGCCCGGATGACATTTGTAATGGATGTGACCCCAGTCCTGGGGCTTCTATCCAGTGGTTCTCAGGACCCATTTGGCCCCGAGTCAGCGGCAGGCCCAGGAGGCAGAAGAGCATGCAGCATATGCCATAAGCTTGGGTGAGGGCCTGGGCAAGGTGAGATAGGGCAGTAGACACCGGGGTCTCAAGGAACCCTCTGGAACAGTGTGAAGTGTGGTTTAGCCTGGGACTGGGCTATGCTGGCTGAGGCAGGGTCTCAGTTCTAAACTCCCCTGTCCGCCAGGAACCTCGGGTAGCAATGTGTTTGGGACAGTAGAGTCTAGGTGGGGTGGGGTTTCAGGTCTAGTCCTACTCTAGGAGTTGCAGGTGGCCCTGTTAGTGGTGGCAGAGTTGCAGGAGGGCACATATAGCCTGATGACCATGGTACAGGATGCAGGAAAGTGGGTACAGCAGACACAAGCTGAGGCCTAATTGCTGCTGAAGCGGGTGCAGAACAGCTGGAGCCGTCTGGAGGGTGCGCGGCTGGGCCGTGGTAGGGTAGGGATGGAATAGGGTTAGTGTCAGATGGGAGGGTCAGAGTCAGAGCAGGGTTGGTGTGGGAGGATCAGGGCTGGGTTCAGGTAGGGTCCAGATTCATGGGGTCAAAGTTCAGAACAGGTGGTCAAATGTAGATTAGAGTTAGAGCTCATTTAGGGATGGGGTCGGAGTCAGGGTCATGACAGATGAGGACCAGGGTCAGAGGTTAGAGCCTGGCTCAGATGACTGATCCCCAGGGTTGGAGTGCCACTTGGTGCAGAATGAGCAGGCTCTGAGCAGGAAGGTGGCCACCCTGTGGGCCCTGGAGCAGCGGGCAGCAGAGCTGCTTGAGCACATGCAGCTGTGGGCCAAAGCATATGCCACCTGCTGACTGCTGTCTATGGTTGCCAAAAAGAGGGACTCTGGATATTTCAGAGTGACCCCAGAGTGACCCAAGGATCGCCTGACCTAAAGAGACCACAGACCCCCCTGAGTGCCCGCTGACCCTGAGTGACCCCCATGTGACCCCATGATGTCATCCGGAGGCTCTCTACCTTGAGAAACCAGAGACAGCATGTTAAACTCCCTGAGGCCATCTAGTGTCCCCTGACCCTGACAGATACTTATCTCTAAGTAATGTAAAGTTCTGAGTCACCTCTAGTATCCCTGAGCCCCTCAGGTTGACTACATGACCCCCAGGGTGATTGAAGACCCCTATTCCAGATAACTGGAGTAACTCCTAGCCACCCCGAAAGTCCAGCAGGTTGACTGACCCCCTGCTCAGATTCTCCTAGTGAAGCCTGGTGATTCCCCTGAGGAAGCTGTCTCCCCTGGCACATGGCTCTGGGCACCTCAGAGCCAGCCTGACTGGGCCCTACCTACCCTGGGAGTTTGTGGTCCTAGCCGATGTCCCAGGGGCCTGGGTGGGGCACGCGCTCGCCGGCAGCGCGCATTCCAAGCCGGGGCTACAGGGCTCCTGGTGGGCCAGAAGGTCCGGAGCGGATTATTAGTCATAAGATGCGGATCCACTCACTGCCTCTCTGGTCCGTCTGTTGTCAGCCGCCTAGCACCCATTTTCATACCGGGAAACTGAGACTGCACTTCTGCCTACTTGCCGTAGTGACTAGGGGAGGCAGAGAACCCTGGAGCTGTGCCTCGGACGGGGGACGGCCTCTCTTGATCTTTCTCCCCATCTCGTCCTGTCCCTCTGGCCTGGCATCCTAAAGCTTCCCACATCCCTGAACAAGGGAGCTCGACACCCGTGTGTGTGCCCTCCCGCTCCTCGCTAATGCTGGAAACCCTGGGACTGAACTCTTAGTTGCTGGTGACTTCCACAGCACCCGCAATCCTGGGGACAAAGACTAGGTTCCATAGGCCACTTTAATTCTTGAAGATCAGACTCCTTGTCACAGCCCCTACTTGGTGCACCCCTTAACTGGGGTTCTAAAGCCCCAAATCCCCTACCTTCCCCTTGCTCTGCAGAGGTCTGAGTATGAAGGCATAATAAAGATTTGCAGGTGAGCTGGCCGGGTCTGGTTTCTAGAGCGAGGGTCTTTTTCGGAGCGGGTGGGGAACCTCTGTGCAGTGTTTCGCTCCTGCCCGTGTTTCGCTCCTGCCTGTGTTCCGCTCCATGTTTTCCTTCATGCCGTGCTTTCCAACTTTGCTCAAAGTCGCCAGACTCCCAGCAAGTGGAGGGATCACCGGACAGACAGAGGACTGAGTGGGGACTCTGCCAAGGACCCACACGGGCAGGGTCAGCATGGGACCTGAAGGGAGGGGCCGGTGGGCACGGGCCCCAGACTTCTCATCCCCTCTCATCCCGATTCCTCTCCTCTTTAGGATGGAGTGGGCCGCAGGGAAACGAGGGAGAGACCCGCGGGGACAGCCTGGGCCCTGGGAATTTCGAGTGGGCCTGCTGCTGAGCGGTGAGAGGGCCTGGTGATGGCCTGGGGTTTCTGGGAGGTGATGGTGGGTCCCGGGGTAGCCAGCCCTGAGGCTAGTGGGTGGGAGCACAGCAGAACCAGTTGACCCACTGTTTGCAGTGCTGGCCACTGCCCTGGCCCAGGCTCGGGCCCCGGATGTGCCAGGCTGTTCTCGGGGAAGCTGCTACCCTGCCACTGGTGACCTTCTGGTGGGCCGTGCTGACAGACTGACCGCCTCATCCACCTGTGGCTTACATGGTCCCCAGCCCTACTGCATCGTCAGTCACCTTCAGGTGTGGCTGGGGGTAAGGTGAGGGTGCTGATCCAGTGTGGGGCTAGCACTGGCTAAGGCCCTGACCCTGACCCTGACCTAACCCAGGATGAGAAGAAGTGCTTCCTGTGCGACTCCCGGCGCCCCTTCTCTGCTAGAGACAACCCGAACAGCCACCGTATCCAGAACGTAGTTACCAGCTTTGCACCGCAGCGCCGGACGGCCTGGTGGCAGTCAGAGAATGGTGAGGCCATGGGTGGGGCTCCGGGTGAGCAGAGCTGCCCACCAGTAGCCTCAAGTCCCTGACCTCCGACTCCTGCCTCAGGTGTCCCTGTGGTCACCATCCAGCTGGACTTGGAGGCTGAGTTCCATTTCACACACCTCATTATGACTTTCAAGGTGCCGGCGTGTCTGGGAGCCTGCTTGAGTCCCCCTGCTTGGCTCCCCATTGCCCCTGAACAGAGTCCCAGCTCCTCAGCCCAGCCCCCCTGAGCTCATATGCTATGTTCCGCGGAGTGGGAGGTTCTTTCATCTCCCACACCTTCCATTTCCTTCCCCCTTCAGGCCTTCGCACATGCCGCCCTAATCCTAGGCTGGGTCAGGCACTGCCTCCCTGGGCCCCATGACCCCTGAGCCTCCCCAGTAGAGGTGGCTACCCTCCCTGATCATTCCTTGGCTTCCTCTGGTCACCCCCACCTGTCCGTGAGCTGCTTGAGGGCAGACCCCAGCTGGGCAGGGCTCTTGATGGGCCTGGGCTGGACTTGGGTCCCGGTGCTCGCTGATCAGCCATGCTCCCCACCCAGACGTTTCGCCCTGCCGCCATGCTGGTGGAGCGCTCAGCAGACTTCGGACGCACCTGGCATGTGTACCGATATTTCTCCTATGACTGTGGGGCCGACTTCCCAGGAGTCCCATTGGCCCCGCCACGGCATTGGGATGATGTAGTCTGTGAGTCCCGCTACTCAGAGATTGAGCCATCCACTGAAGGCGAGGTGAGGGTTGAGATCTGGGCTTGGTGCAGGAAGGGGAGAAGATGGGCCTGAGGCAAGGTTCGGTGTCTCTAATGACTCTATGCCCTTCCAGGTCATCTATCGTGTACTGGACCCTGCTATCCCCATCCCAGACCCATACAGCTCACGGATCCAGAGTGAGTGTTCCACCCTTTATGCCTGGCGTAGTCCCAGCGTCCGGCTGGTGACTATTTGGGGCCTCAGTAGCTATTTTGGGTGCTCCCTAGGGCAGGTGCCAAGTCCAATTTAGCTCACATAGCAGTAGACAGGAGGTCTCACAAGGTGACCTTGGCAGCTGCAGCCCCTGGGTGGGTATGGGGCAGCAAAAGCCTGCCTGGCCAGCTGGTCCTCAAT
>NW_011889052.1:1566390-1665397 GCF_000151845.1 Pteropus vampyrus | reverse complement strand
GAATGTCAGCACAACACAGCTGGGCGCCACTGTGAACTCTGCCGACCCTTCTTCTACCGTGACCCAACCAAAGACCTGAGGGACCCCGCCGTGTGCCGCGGTGAGGCTGGGATGGGCATGGCAAAGGGAAGGCTGAGCCTGGAGCAGGAGCTGGGGAGCTGACTGCTGTCTAGGTTGAGCTGAAGTTTGGGGCGGGGGCATAGGGTAGAGCCACACTGGAAATCCAGGTTGGGGGTGGGTGGAGCTTGGGACAAGACTGGTGCTGGGCTAGTTGGGATATGGTAACCTTGTACTTCTTTTTGCCCTCAGCCTGTGACTGTGACCCCATGGGTTCCCAAGATGGAGGTCGCTGTGATCCTCATGATGATCCTGCACTGGGACTGGTCTCGGGCCAGTGTCGCTGCAAAGAACATGTGGTGGGCTCTCGCTGCCAGCTATGCCGTGATGGCTACTTTGGGCTCAGTGCCAGTGACCCTGTAGGCTGCCAGAGTACGTGCTTTCTGCCCAGCTCCCGTGCTGACCTTAACCTTTGACCTCTTACTCTTGACCCCACTGAACACAAGCATTGCCATAGCTCCAAGGTATTGATAAGTCTCCTTCCCCTGCAGGGTGTCAGTGTGATGCACGGGGCACAGTGCCTGGGGGCACCCCTTGTGACCCTAACAGTGGAAACTGTTTCTGCAAGCGCCTAGTGACTGGACACGGCTGCAACCGCTGCCTGGTGCGACTGGAAGGAGCTGGGGTTCTGGGTTAAAGAGCACTTATCCTCAGTGCACAAGGAGAGAGGGTGGTATCCATGCCCCACTGGGTGGGTGCTAAGAGTTTAAGGTCCAGTCCTGCCTGAGAAGCCTCAGGTTTGGGAGGCCAAGGACGGGAGCCAGTTTTCAACAAGGGCTGGTAGAGGCTGAAAGCCGTCATTGGATTTCCTGATGGGTGGTGCGGGGAGGAGGGGTCTGTTTCTGGCCCCCAGCAACTTCTTCTCCCCCAGCCTGGCCACTGGGGCCTGAGCCATGACCTGCTGGGCTGCCGTCCGTGTGACTGTGACGTGGGTGGTGCCTTGGACCCCCAGTGAGTGCTCTACAAGGGGCTCTGGGAGTGGGGGGGAAGATCCTGGGCAGGACACAGGGTCCTTCTGAAGTGCCTGTGTGCTCCCCAGATGTGATGAGGCCACAGGTCAGTGCCGCTGCCGCCAGCACATGGTGGGGCGGCGCTGTGAGCAGGTGCAGCCTGGCTACTTCCGGCCCTTCCTTGACCACCTAACATGGGAGGCTGAGGACACCCGAGGCCAGGTAGAGGGGCAGTGTTGGAGGGCAGGGTATAGGTGGGACTACGGCAGGAGAGGCAGAATTATGGGCAGTTCCTTGTATGGGGCAGGTATGTGGTCTTAGGCAGGGCCTCAGCTGGAGAGCTGGGGTTTGGGGACAGGCTGTGGCAGAAGAGGCGGTGCCTTGCCTGAGTCCCCACCCACAGCTCCATCTTCTCTCAGGTGCTCGATGTGGTGGAGCGCCTGGTGACCCCTGGGGGAACTCCATCCTGGACAGGCCCTGGCTTCGTTAGGCTAAGGGAAGGCCAGGAACTGGAGTTCCAGGTGGCCTCGGTGCCAAGAGCCATGGACTATGACCTCCTGCTGCGCTTGGAGCCCCAGGTCAGACCCTGTGACACCTAACCCAGAGTCGAAACTCTGGGTGTGGGAGCATCTCTTCCATCATCCCATTCCCCCAGGTCCCTGAGCAATGGGCAGAGATAGAAGTGACCTTGCAGCGCCCAGGGCCTGTGTCTGCCCGCAGCCTGTGTGGGCATGTGTTGCCCAAGGATGACCACATCTCAGGGACTCTGCAACCAGACACCAGGTGGGGACACAACTAGTAGCCCTTACAATGGTGGGGGGGTTGTGGGTCAGCCCTAAGCTCCCTGAAAGGTACTTGGAAGACCCCACCTCTCATTTATCTGTTCCTTCAAGTGCCTCCTCCGAGTGCTGTTTGCCAGGTGCTATTGGGAATGGCACTGGTCAGGGGAAGGAAGTAGACAGAACAAGGCCTGCTCTCTTAGGGTTCTCAGTTCCAGAGACCAAGGCAGGAAGTAATAGGAAACCATCCAGCATCACTTTAGGGGGTGCCCATGGAGGGGAAGGAGGGCACCAGAGCACTGTGAGCAGGGATGTGACTAGTCTGATTACTGGGTGGCATTGGCTTCATAGCTTTTTTCATCCCTTCTTTTTAAACTTTTTGTCATGTAAATATTCAAACATACACAGAAGCAGAGAGAATAGTGTAATGAACCTTACTGTACCCATTATAGACATTTTTCCATCTGTGACTTGTAGGGGCCAAAGTGAAAGCTGGAAGATATGTTGGAGGCTAGTGAGTTAGCTGAGTGACAGTGGATTGATTGGACACAAGTGTAGCAGTAGAGGTGGCAAGAAGAGGAAGGTTCCAGAAGGTTCTAATGGTGAAGCCGATGACTTAGACATGGAAGAGAGGGAGAGAAAGCGGAAAGTGGGAATGGAGCTCTTTACTGAGATGGAGGCGTGGGGAAGAGGAATTCTGAGGTGCTCAGACATGGGGGAGAAAGCCTATGAGTGATTGGATTTCTGTGTCTGGAATTACTGGGAGGGCTGAAGTTGCAGATATAAATTTGGGACTTGTTACTGAAGAGATGGATCTAGATGAAATGACCAGGGAAAGGAAGGAAGACCAGAACCAAGCTTTGGGATACTCTAGTGTTAGAGGCCAGTAGAGAAGGAGGAGCTTGGGGCGGGGGTAGTGGGGTGAATCACAGGAGTGTGGACGGGACCCCAGAGAATAGAAAAGTGTCTCTGGAAGGAAGGCTTACCGATCTCAATCCATGCTGCCGAGTGCTGAGGCAGATAAGGATAAGGAAGTGGCCGCTGGGTTTGGCTTCATGGAGGTCATTAGTGACCTTCGCACAGGCTGTCTCTACGGCATGTTCAGGCTAAACCTCCCCTGGAGTGGGAAGCCAGAGAGTGGAGGCAGTGACTGCAGTAAAATCTTAGGAATTTGTGGTGCGAGAGAGCAAAGACAAGCTAGCAGCTAGGGGGAAACTCAAGGGATTGAGGAAGATCCTTTTCAGGGAGGGATGAAAGAACCCTAGCATGGGTTTGCAGGCTGGTCGGAATGACCTAGGAGAGAAGGAGCGAGGGGGTGATGACGTAGTCTTGGTGAAGGGGAGTAAAAGGAGCAGAGGTTGGAGGTTGGAGGTCGAGGTCAGAGGAAGTGTTAAGAGGCAGTTGTAAAAGAGAAATTGGTATTTGTGCCAGGGAAGTGCTATGGGGTTGCAAGGTTGTATTGAGTGTTTTCAGTGAGACTGGTCTGCACAGGTGTGTGATTCCAGTGAGGGAGGTTTGTGGGAATCTTCTGTGCAGATTCTTTTTAGGACTATCTAGCTGTCCATTGGCCTGGCCAATGGTTTGGTTGCTACACGTGGGGTGGGAAAGGCGCAGAGTGACCCTATGCCTGTCCTCACCTCCTCCCAGGTACATGATATTTCCCAGACCTGTCTGTCTTGAGCCTGGCGTCTCCTATCAGCTGCATCTGAAGTTGTTGAGAACAGGGGGAAGTGCCCAGCCTGAGGCCCCCCACTCTGGACCCAGCCTGCTCATTGACTCGGTGAACAGTCCCCTCTCCCCACATCAACCAAGATGGCAAGGCCTGTGGGATGGGACCTATAGTGGTGGCTGGATAGGAAGAGTCTGTGATAGAAGAGGCAGGCTGGGGGCGGTGCTAAGCGAAGCGCTCTCCATATGGCCCCGGGTCTGAACCTCGTTCTTCATTGCTCGCCTCTTCAGCTAGTGCTGTTGCCCCGTGTCCTGGTGCTGGAGATGTTTAGTGGGGGTGATGCTGCTGCCCTGGAGCGCCGTGCCACCTTTGAACGCTACCGCTGCCACGAGGAGGGTCTGATGCCCAGCAAGACCCTTCCGTCTGAGGCCTGTGCCCCCCTCCTCATCAGCCTATCCACTCTGCTCTACAACGGTGCCCTGCGTGAGTGTCTGTGATGTGGGTTGCGAGGCACAGGTGTGGGGGCCCAGCCTAACTTGGCCCTCCACCCACTCCCCACAGCCTGTCAGTGCGACCCCCAGGGCTCGCTGAGTTCTGAGTGCAACCCCCATGGCGGTCAGTGCCTGTGCAAACCTGCAGTGGTTGGACGCCGCTGTGACCTTTGTGCCCCTGGCTACTATGGCTTTGGTCCCACAGGTTGTCAAGGTATTTGCCTGCCCCATCTTCCCTCCTGTCTGTGACTGTTCTGCCTCCTCTTTCTGGCTCTCTTTCTCCTAACTCTGCATTAGACCCCGTACTCTCAGCCCTGGGTCACTTAAAGTTCTCTGCCATCCCCGGACCTTCCCACTCTGACCCCACCCAGATTCTCCCCAAACCCCCTCCCTGGCTCAGCCTTTGCCTTGCCCCCAGCCTGTCAGTGCAGCCCCGAGGGGGCACTCAGCGGCCTATGTGAAGGGATCAGTGGGCAGTGCCCCTGCCGAGCTGGTGCCTTTGGGCTTCGCTGCGACCGCTGCCAGCGTGGCCAGTGGGGATTCCCTAGCTGTCGGCCATGTGTCTGCAATGGGCATGCAGATGAATGCGACGCCCACACAGGCGCTTGTCTGGGCTGCCGTGATCACACCGGGGGTGAGCACTGTGAAAGGTGAGCCTGGAGTAGCTATGAGTGGGTTGGTGGGTGGGTAAGCTGCTCAGAGATGACACATCTCTTCCTGCCCCTCCATGCAGGTGCATTGCTGGCTTCCACGGGGACCCACGGCTTCCACATGGGGGCCAATGCCGCCCCTGTCCCTGCCCTGAAGGCCCCGGGAGCCAACGGCACTTTGCTACTTCTTGCCATCGGGATGGGTACTCCCAGCAGATGGTGTGTCACTGCAGGGCAGGCTACACGGGTATGTGGGTAAGGTAAAGGTGTGGGATCAGGGAAGGGCAGCTGGGCTGAGCACTCACGCCTTCCCCCTGACTGTGGGCAGGGCTGCGGTGCGAAGCTTGTGCCCCTGGGCACTTTGGGGATCCATCAAGGCCAGGCGGCCGGTGCCAGCCGTGTGAGTGCAGTGGGAACATTGACCCCACGGACCCTGATGCCTGTGATCCCCACACGGGGCAATGCCTACGCTGCTTACACCACACAGAGGGCCCACACTGTGCCCACTGCAAGCCTGGCTTCCATGGGCAGGCTGCCCGACAGAGCTGTCACCGTGAGTGTGTGTGGGATGGAAGGGGATGCCTGGGGTGGGGCTCCGCTGCTTGGGCTCCCCTTGATTAGTGTGCTCATCTTGGCTGGCACAGGCTGCACCTGTAACCTGCTGGGTACAGATCCTCAGCAGTGCCTGTCCAATGACCGGTGCAACTGTGATCCAAGCAGTGGGCAGTGCCCATGCCTCCCCAATGTCCAGGGCCCTACCTGTGACCGCTGCGCCCCCAACTTCTGGAATCTTACCAGTGGCCATGGCTGCCAGCCTTGTGCCTGCCACCCAAGTCGAGCCAGAGGACCCACCTGCAATGAGGTATGGGGCCCTCCTGTGAATACCTAGGTGGATGGGGCCAACTATCTGCCTCAAGTCTCAAGGGCTCAGCCTCTGATTGAGGCTCTGACCTCTGCTCTACTCCCACTCTAGTTCACAGGGCAGTGCCACTGCCATGCTGGCTTTGGGGGGCGAACCTGTTCTGAGTGCCAGGAGCTCCACTGGGGAGACCCTGGGTTGCAGTGCCGTGGTGAGAGACCCAGCAGGGCCAGGGTGGTTGGGGGCCTTTCCAGGATGCCCTGCTGGCACCCTAACTCTGTGGTCTATCCTTTCCTGCAGCTTGTGATTGTGACCCTCGTGGAATAGACACACCTCAGTGTCACCGCTCCACAGGCCACTGCAGCTGCCGCCCAGGTGTATCTGGCGTGCGCTGTGACCAGTGTGCTCGTGGCTTCTCGGGTGTCTTTCCTGCCTGCCACCCCTGCCACGCATGCTTCGGGGACTGGGACCGCGTGGTGCAGGACTTGGCTGCCCGTACTCGGCGCCTGGAGCAGAGGGTGCAGGACCTGCAGCAGACAGGTGTACTCGGTGCCTTTGAGAGCAGCTTCTGGCAAATTCAAGAGAAGCTGGGCACTGTGCAGGGGATTGTGCGCGCCCGCAACACTTCAGCTGCCTCCACCGCACAGCTCGTGGAGGCCACAGAGGAGCTGCGGTGCGGATGGGCCTGAGATACATGGTGGGATGTGGCAGAGGCCCAGTGGACCAGGGCTGAAACCTCTATAAACACTTCCCTCCCCACTGGCACAGGCGTCAAATCGGGGAGGCCACTGAGCACCTGACCCAGCTGGAGGCAAAGCTGACAGATGTGCAGGATGAGAACTTCAATGCCAACCATGCGCTAAGCAGTCTGGAGCGAGACGGACTTGCTCTTAATCTCACACTGCGGCAGCTTGACCAGCATCTGGACCTGCTGAAGCATTCAAACTTCCTGGGTGAGTTGTTGGTCAATTAAGCAGGTGGGCCAGGGTTGATCTTCAGCTGACTGCTTGCCTGTACCCAACTTAGGAGCCTATGACAGCATCCGCCATGCCCACAGCCTGTCTGCAGAGGCAGAACGTCGTGCCAACATATCGGCCTTGACAGTGCCCAGCCCTGTGAGCGACTCAGCAGGCACCCGGCACCGGACAGAGGTGCTGATGGGTACCCAAAGGGAAGACTTCAACCGCAAGAACATAGCCAACCAGCGGGCACTGGGAGAGCTCTCTGCTCGTACCCACGGCCTGAGCCTGACAGGCATAAATGAACTGGTGAGGCACAAGCATGGGGTGGGACATGTGGGCATGGCTGTTCCTTCCACAGGGCCTTGACTTGTTCTGTGCTTGGCAGGTGTGCGGGGCCCCAGGAGATGCACCCTGTGCTACGAACCCTTGTGGGGGTGCTGGCTGTCGAGATGAGGACGGGCAGCCCCGCTGTGGGGGCCTCAGCTGCAGTGGGGCAGTAGCCATGGCGGACCTGGCCCTTGGTCGGGCTCGGCACACACAGGCAGAGCTGCAGCGGGCACTGGCAGAAGGTGGTGGACTTCTCGGCCAGGTGGCAGAGACCCGGCGGCAGGCAGGCGAGGCACAGCAGCGGGCCCAGGCAGCCCTGGACAAAGCTAATGCTTCCAGGGGACAGGTGGAACAGGCCAATCAGGAACTGCGGGAACTCATCCAGAGTGTGAAAGACTTCCTGAGCCGTGAGCCTCCCGTGTGGCCCAGGCCATGTGGTTGTTTTCCTCTGTGTCTGTGTTCATATGTGTGTCCCTGCGTTCATACTTGAGTTAGGTCCTGCACTGGACCTGTATTTATGACCTCATGTCTGGCCCCCAAGCCCTTGGCTGTATGTGGTCCTCAAGTCACGACCCTGAGTATGTACCCCACATATGGTCCCTGTCCTTATGGTTACATCCTTATGCCTATTAGCAAATTCATATCCCATGTATAGTCCCTGAGTCCATACCCCAAGACTGTGTCCCCATACCCATGCTGGAGAATGTGTCCCTAAGCTCTTGCCTGTGTCCCTAAGCTCTTGCCTGTGTCCCCATAGAGGAGGGGGCTGATCCTGATAGCATTGAGATGGTGGCCACACGGGTGCTAGAGCTCTCCATCCCAGCATCACCTGAACAGATCCAGCACCTGGCTGGCGCAATTGCAGAGAGGGTCCGGAGCCTGGCGGATGTGGACACAATCCTGGCGCGTACTGTGGGAGATGTGCGTCGGGCGGAGCAGCTACTGCAGGATGCACAGAGGGCACGGTCTGACCCCAACCCTGGCCCCCATCCTTGACACTTGGTCCTGATACTTGCAGGCCCTGATTCCCTCTCTTCCCCAGGAGCCGGGCTGAAGGTGAGAAACAGAAGGCAGAGACAGTACAGGCGGCACTGGAGGAGGCCCAGAGGGCACAGGGTGCTGCTCAGGGTGCCATCCAGGGGGCAGTGGTTGATACACAAGACACAGAGCAGACCCTGAACCAGGTGTGGTCTCTTTGGGACATCAGTGGGGCAAGGTTATGGACATGCATTATAAACTTATTTAACCCTGAGCCCACTCATGGCAGGTGCAGGAGAGGATGACAGGTGCAGAACAGGCACTGAGCTCTGCAGGTGAGCGGGCTCAGCAACTGGATGGTCTCCTGGAGGCTCTGAAATTGAAACGAGCAGGGAATAGCCTGGCAGCCTCTAGTGCTGAAGAAACAGCAGGCAGTGCCCAGGGTCGTGCCAGGGAGGCTGAGCAGGTAGGTTGAGGCAGAGCCGACTAGAGGGGGTGAAGGTAGAAGCTGGGCCTCCACTGGACCACCACACTGTCCCTGCCCTCTCATCCCCAGCTGCTGCAGGGCCAACTGGGCGACCAATACCAGACAGTGAAGGCCCTGGCTGAGCGCAAGGCCCAGGGTGTCCTGGCTGCGCAATCGCGGGCAGAGCAACTGCGAGATGAGGCTCGGGGGTTGTTGCAGGCCGCACAGGACAAGCTGCAGCGGCTGCAAGGTGAGGATCAGGGTGGGTGGGCACCAGAGATGTGGGACTGTGGGAACAGAACCCTTCACTGAGTCCTGCCCCTCCTAGAGCTGGAGGGCACCTATGAGGAGAACGAGCGAGCGCTGGAGGGCAAAGCGGCCCAGCTGGACGGGCTGGAGGCCCGGATGCGCAGCGTGCTTCAAGCCATCAACTTGCAGGTCCAGATCTACAACACCTGCCAGTGACCCCTGCCAGAGGCCTACCCCAGTCCCCAGCCCCGCCCCGTACAAGTTACTGCCTATGCATGGCACAGTTCCCAACCTGGCAAGCCTCCAATAAACCTCTGTGAATCCCTACTGTGTTGTCTGGGCTTTGATTTGGGGAGGGCGGGATCTCAAGGCTGCCCCCAGCATGGCCCATGAAAGGCCAAGGCACCGGAGCCCCGCCTCCTCCGTGCAGGCCCGCCCCGGAGCTGCTCGTCGCGGCTTGCCCGCTGCCGCCGGAAGTGCGTCACCAACTCGGCGCTAGGCCACCCGCGGCCGTAACTAGAAGTCGAAACAAAACAAGCAGCGGAGGCTGCGGTGCCGGGACGGGGGAGGGGTGCGCCGGAACCGGAACCGACCTGACGCCGGAACCGGAACCGAGAGCGGGTTGCCAAGGCCCGAAGAGGGCTGGCGGCGGCGGCCTCGCTCGGTGAGTGGGACGGGCGGCTAATCGCCTGTCTGGCCCGAGCGGGGAGGCCGCGACGCGGGCCCGGGGCGGACTGTTCAAGGTCATGGGTCGTGCCAGCCTCCTCCGCTCAAGCCCAGCGTCGTGCCGGGCCCACCGATGCAAGACGGGCAGTTACGCTACGCCCATGGCCGGCCTCCTGCCTCGGAAAGGGCTGGCGGCGAGCGAGGGCGGCTTCCTGGAGGAGGTGGTGGCGGGCCCAGGGTTTGGAGGCAAAAGCTAGGTTGCAGCCCGGCCGGGGCGCTGGTCTGCGGTCAGTAACCCTGCGCGGCCCTATTAGACCGGCATCGGTCTCCGAGGCAGTGTCTCTCCCCCCGTCCTCCCCCCACCCCGCGACGTTCCCAGAGGATGGGGGAGGGACGAGACCTTCAGCTGCGGCCCGGGTGCAAAGAGGCGGAGGGTGTCCACTCCTTGACTCTGGACCTTTCGTCCTTAAAGATCCAGCCCACCAGTCACACTTCTGACCTGCAGAAGGTTATCTGCTCCCACATATGCACTCGGCAACAGAGACGAGTCATTCTCTCTCCTGCTACTGTCTTAGGCCCGGCTTGAGGGAGCCAGGGGTCCTGGATCCAGAGTTTAATCCCCACCTTTATCTCAGTTTTGAGAACTTTATTTTGGATGGAGAAACAGCCCGGAATCCCCTGATGGGTCGGTGAGAAACTGAGTAGACGGTCTCTCCTCAGAGTTGATGAGTGATTGGACCTGTCTGTTTCAGTTTCAAAGTGGGTACTCGCCCTGCTTTGGCTCTGGGGCAGGAGTGCTGCCAAAAGGGTAATGTGACATCTGGATACCCTTTTCATCTGCGTCTTTGCAGGCCCCTCTTTGCTTGGGACGGCAGATGGAGAGAAGAATCTCTCTTGGGATGTAGGGAAAAAACAAGCAGTGCGCGGGAGCAGGTTCAGAGGAGAATGGGAGCTGGCAGGCGGCAGGTGGGGCATCTTAGCCCCAGGACCTTGCCTGGGCAGTGGTAGCACGTGGGCTGGGCCTGTTTTCAGCCAGAGAGCCCGGTCCTCCAGCTGCTCGATTGTCTCCTCCTTTCCTGTGTTGTTCCTCCTCCTCCTCCTCCTCCTCCTCCTCCTCCTCCTCGGGTGGTGACTAAGCAGCCAGTGAGAGTAGAGGAAAAGTGAGCACTCCGCTCAGAGTGCCAGCCCTGTGGGCTGGAGCCATGGCTCCTCTCCAGATTGGTGGAGGAGTCTTGTCCCAGGCTGTGGCAACCTTGACCTGGTATCTCCTCAGTGAGGCTTCCATCTTTGCTGGTCTGTATAGCAGGCATCTGTGTGGCTTGGCCAAAAGTGGTTGCTGCTACTCGCATTATTCCTCCTTCAGAATAGTCTTGAGTATCCAAGACTACGTAGGTGGCGCAGAGATATTGCTGTGTAAGGTCAGGAGTTATCCTAGGTTGCTGAGCCCTGGCTGTAACCAAGGAGCAAATTGTTGGGCCTTGGTGGTGATCCCTGGTCCCCTCTCATTAGGCTGTCGGTTCCTTGCTGGAGAATTTGGCCACAAAGAGTTGCCAAGATAGCTGGGCCAGGAAGAAAGCGCCGTAGTCCTGACCCAGACGCCGTTGCCGACCCCGGGGCACTCTGGCTGTCGACCAAACGGCTCAAGATGTCTGGTGGGACCAGTGCCACGGGCCCAAGGAGAGGGCATGCAGGACTGGAGGAGGCCACCAGTAAGAAGAAGCAGAAAGATCGAGCAAACCAGGAGAGCAAGGATGGAGATCCTAGGAGATGTGGTAACGGCATTCTCAGAGTGCTTGTGGCCTCCTCCCCTTGCGCATAGAGGTTGATGGTTGGGAAATGACTTTTTTGCTTTCCTTCTGTCTTGGTGTGATGCTGAGAGAAGGACCCGTGGTAGGCTGGGGAGAGCCTCAGCTTTGATGTCTGGATATTTGGCTGAGATCCTAAAGATGGTGATTGGTGGAGTGATGGGGTCTTGGAGGCCGCCTCCCCATCATCGTTTCCCTGTTCTTTCCTTTGTTGTCAGGGTCAGTAGCCGCTCCTCGGGAGGAGCAGACCAAAGAGGGTGAGTAATGAATAGGCCTTTTGGGTGCTAGAGTGCTAGGGGAGAAAGGGGACACTGGGTGCGTAGCCCTCATCTGGAGCAGTCCCATTAGGGCTGGGTTCCTGGTACCTGCCAGTCCCCATCAGGAGTTCATGGAGACCTTCACCGTCTTATTGGCACTCTCCCTGCAGAGTTGTTACTTGATTGGAGGCAGAGTGCAGATGAGGTGATTGTCAAGCTGCGTGTGGGAGCAGGTCCCCTGAGGCTGGAGGAGGTGGAGACTACTTTCACGGACACAGACTGTGCGGTGTGGTTTCCAGGTTCGTCCATCTTGCCTGAGCTCAGCAGTATATTTCTGTCCTCTGACATCCCCTACCCCAGCTCACTGTTCCCAACTCTGTCTCCAGGTGGTCGGCAGTGGGGTGGTGTTTTCTACGCTGAGATAGAAAGTTCTTGCACCAAAATACAGACTCGCAAAGGGGGCTTTCTGCAGCTGGCACTGCGCAAGAAGGTGCCTCTGCTCACATGGCCCTCTCTCCTGGTAAGTTCCAGAGCAGGGTGTGGCAGGGACACCCAGTGTAGTTGACAGGCCCTGACTGTTGTATCTTTGGCAGAAGAAACCTCTAGGGAAGCAGGAGTTGGTGTCAGGGCTGCAGTGCCAGGAGAATGGGCAGGAGCCATCTCCCATTGCCCTGGAGCCAGGCCCGGAGCCCCGCCGGGCTAAGCAGGAGGCCCGGAACCAGAAGCGGGCCCAGGGCCGTGGTGAGGTAGGCGCGGGGGCTGGCCCCGGGGCCCAGGCAGGGCCCAGCGCCAAGAGGGCTGTGCATCTCCGCAGAGGGCCAGAGGGGGAAGGGTCCAGAGATGGTCCTGGACCCCAGGGCGATGCCCCTTCCTTCCTGGCTGAGCCGGTCACCCAGGTGAGAGTGGGGTGCCTGCGTGGGAGTTGGGAGATGGGGAGAAGGGTGTGGACTGCAGTGGTGGGATCACTTGCCAGGCTCAGGACCAGTCCTGCCCATAATCTTACCGTGAATAGGCTGAGGCTGAGGAACAGCTCCGGGTACCACCGCTGAACCCCCAGACCTGCCTCCAGGGCTCAGAGGAGAATCTAGCACTTTTGGCAGGAGAGAAGGCAGTGTCCCCCAGGAATGACCCAGTCTCCCCAGCCATGACCCGGAGCAGAGACCCTGAGAAAGGTGATCGTTCCAAAGAGGAGATGGCAGTGGCAGCAGATGCTGCAACCCTGGTGGATGGTAAAGGTGGGGCTGGGGGTGGGCAGGCACAGCCCTAGGTTGGGTTACAAGGTTGGTGGGTGGGTAGGGAGTAGAATAGTAATGGGTAGGAACCTGTCTTGGGTGGCACTGATCTGTGATCTCGACGTAGAGCCTGAGTCCATGGTGAACCTGGCATTTGTCAAGAATGACTCATATGAGAAAGGGCCAGACTCAGTGGTGGTGCACGTGTACGTGAAGGAAATCTGCAGAGACACCTCTCGGGTGCTCTTCCGTGAGCAGGACTTCACACTGATCTTCCAGACCAGGTGGGTGGTTGGAAAGAGACGGGGCAGACAGTACACTCCAGGCAGGCCAGCGTGTCTCATTCTCCTCCTGCCCTGCCCCTGCTCTGCGTCTGCAGGGATGGAAACTTCCTGAGACTGCACGCCGGCTGTGGGCCCCACACCATCTTCCGTTGGCAGGTGAAGCTCAGGTGGGTGGTGCCCGGCCCCACCACTGTGCCTCTCCCACCCTGGGCTCCATCTCCCTGGCCCATCTAGCCAGACACCCACCCCACCTGAGTTCCTGAGTGCAGCCTTTTCCCTCAGGAACCTGATCGAGCCAGAGCAGTGCACCTTCTGTTTCACGGCCTCTCGCATCGACATCTGCCTCCGGAAGCGGCAGAGTCAGCGCTGGGGGGGCCTGGAGGCCCCAGCTGCACGAGGTCTGCACACGAGCTCCCTTCATTGCCAGCTCATGTGACCGGGACCCCCACACCCTGCCACATGCTGCTAACCACCAGCCCCCTCATTCCCCCTTTTTAAGGTGCAGTGGGTGGTGCAAAGGTTGCCGTGCCGACAGGCCCAACCCCTCTGGATCCAACCCCACCGGGAGGTGCCCCGCACCCCCTGACAGGCCAGGAGGAAGCCCGGGCTGTGGAGAAGGAGAAACCCAAGGCTCGATCTGAGGACACGGGGCTGGATGGTGTGGCAGCCCGTACCCCCATGGAGCATGTAGCCCCAAAGCCAGAGCCACACCTGGCCTCGGTGAGAATCTGGGAGTCGGGAGGGCCAAGGATGGAGGCCGGAGAGCCTCAGGGCTGCTCTCTCATGCCCCTCTTGCTCCCACAGCCCAAGCCCACATGTATGGTGCCTCCAATGCCCCACAGTCCCGTGAGTGGAGACAGCGTGGAGGAAGAGGAAGAGGAAGAGAAGAAGGTGTGTCTTCCGGGCTTCACTGGCCTCGTCAATCTAGGCAACACCTGCTTCATGAACAGTGTCATTCAGTCTCTGTCCAACACTCGGGAGCTGCGGGACTTCTTCCATGGTGAGAGTGGGGCCTGGAGCCCGGGGCTGTGGGCACGGGATGCTGTCCCCTGCTCACACTTCTGCTGGGCTCCTCTCCCTAGACCGCTCCTTTGAGGCCGAGATCAACTACAACAACCCACTGGGGACAGGTGGGCGTCTGGCCATCGGCTTTGCTGTGCTGCTCCGGGCGCTGTGGAAGGGCACCCACCATGCCTTCCAGCCTTCCAAGTTAAAGGTGATCTGTGGCCACTCCCACGCTTGGCTGGTGAGGGCGGGGAGGACCAGCCAGCTGGGTATATGGTGGGTGGTGCAGCTCTGTGCTCACACCTTACCCCTGGATTCAGGCCATTGTGGCAAGCAAGGCCAGCCAGTTCACGGGCTATGCACAGCACGATGCCCAGGAGTTCATGGCTTTCCTACTCGATGGACTGCATGAGGACCTGAACCGCATTCAGAACAAGCCCTACACGGAGACTGTGGACTCAGATGGCCGGCCTGATGAGGTCAGGGTTGTGGGGAGAGGTGGGCCTGTCTCGGGCACATCACAGTCCCCAGGTCTCCTCCATCCTCACCATCCTGCCCCTCAGGTGGTGGCGGAGGAAGCATGGCAGCGGCACAAGATGAGAAATGACTCCTTCATCGTGGACCTGTTTCAGGGCCAGTACAAGTCAAAGCTGGTGTGCCCAGTGTGCGCCAAGGTGTGATGTGCTCCTGGAAAGAGACTCCCTAACTTGACCTACCTAGCCTGGTCAAATTGAGGTCAGAGGCATTTGCTGTGGGGCGAGGTTCGGGCGAGGAAGCTGACGGGAAGCCTTCGGAGACCATGTGGGCTGCAGAGGTCTCAGGCTTCTCGGCTAAGACGAAAGTGATATTTGGGCTCAAACACAGCTATAAGGTGGGGCAGGGCTTTGGGTAAGGTTGAAATGGCATATGGGGAGCCACTTAGGGGCACAGTGGTAAAGTGAGGAGGCTGGGCAGGACCTCAAGTGCCAGAAAGAGGGATTGTTGTCTCCTGACGGTCTTCCTGGTGCATCCAGTGCCCTGAGAATGTGCTGGCTGTGAGGTCCGGACAGCCATCCAAGGGCCTGCTCCCTGCCCTTTGCGCGGCCACCCAATGACACTTGTGCATCCACAGGTCTCCATCACTTTCGACCCATTCCTTTACCTGCCGGTGCCCTTGCCACAGAAGCAAAAGGTTCTCCCTATCTTCTATTTTGCCCGGGAGCCCCACAGCAAACCCATCAAGGTGAGGAGTAAGCTCTTACTTCCAGGCTGTTCCAGAGACCCTGGGCCACCTCCCCTATGGATTCTGTCTACTCTGTCACTACAGTTCCTGGTGAGCGTCAGCAAGGAGAACTCGAGTGCAAGTGAAGTGTTGGACTCCCTTTCTCAGAGCGTCCACGTGAAGCCTGAAAACTTGCGTCTGGCTGAGGTATGTCTGTCCTTCCCCAGGCTCTTAGGCTTGTGGACACATGTATACTCACAGCACACAGACGTTGGCATCTGTGAAGTCTTTGGCATATGTACACGGACACGTGAATGTGCACGTGACTGCATAAGAACAGGTGGTGTGTGTTGGTTGAGGCATGGTTGAAACCAAGCTTTTGGGCTGTGCAACAAAGGTGCCCTCAGTTCCCAGCCGTCATCAGGGTTGGTGACCCTTAACTGTTTTTCCCTCTTCAAACAAGGAGCTTGAGCTGCAGGATTATCCTTCCACTGCTTGTGGTTCTCTCTTGATCTGCTGTTCCTTCATGTTATCTCAGATCTGTGTGCTGGTCTCCAAAGGTCCCTAGCTTCCCACCTGGTCCTTTTCCTCAGGGGTACAGGCGGGAAGGAGCTTCCTTTAATAGGGCTCTTCCATGATAACCATGTCGCCGTCACAGCAGGGCCCCACTAGCTGATAAGAGGTTAGAGGCCCTCAGAGTGGAGAGCTAGTGTAGTTGATACCTGTACCAGTCCTGGGCTTTCAGGCCCTCTGATGCATCAGGCTCCTTATTCCATTGGACACTAAAACTGGTGCCAGCAGAGGCGCATGCTTCTTTTGGGCCACAGTCCCCACCCCTGCCCCTATAATCCAGGATCAAGGCCAGGCTTCCTCCCTGTGCTCTGGGGCCGAACTAGGGAAGAGGCTTGTCCTCAGGTAAGATCTGTGTGTTCTCTCTTTCCAGGTGATTAAGAACCGTTTCCATCGTGTGTTCCTGCCCTCCCACTCACTGGATACTGTGTCCCCATCCGACATGCTCCTCTGCTTTGAGCTGTTATCCCAAGAGTTAGCTAAGGAGCGGGTGGTGGTGCTAGAGGTGCAACAGGTGAGTGGAGGGCAACCTGAGGGCACAGGGCTGTGGTGGTGGGGCGCTCCCGCCTGGCCTGGCCTTGCTGAGCCCGACGACCCACCCTAGCGCCCCCAGGTGCCCAGCATCCCCATCTCCAAGTGTGCAGCCTGCCAGCGGAAGCAGCAGTCGGAGGATGAGAAGCTGAAGCGCTGTACTCGGTGCTACCGCGTGGGCTACTGCAACCAGTGAGGACCCCCATGGTCTGCCCTGTCCCTCCTCCCCACCTACCAGGCCCTTGGGGAGGCAGGGCTGGCATCTGCGTTTCCCAGGGCTGGAGGCCAGCTCCTATTCTTATCTCCCCTTTCCCTCCAGGCTCTGCCAGAAAAACCATTGGCCTGACCACAAGGGCCTCTGCCGCCCTGAGAACATTGGCTACCCTTTCCTGGTCAGTGTACCCGCCTCACGCCTCACTTATGCCCGTCTTGCTCAGTTGCTAGAGGGCTACGCCCGGTAAGTTCCCAGTGGTTGAATAAGGGTGTGGTAGGTGTGGGGCAGAGGTGCCAGATGGGCTCGTCAGGATTCTTACTTGCCTTGCTGCCTGTTGCCAGGTATTCTGTGAGCGTTTTCCAGCCACCCCCCTTCCAGCCTGGCCGCATGGCCTTGGAGTCCCAGGCCCCTGGCTGCACCACATTACTCTCTACTAGCTCCCTGGAGGCTGGGGACAGTGAGAGGGACCCCATCCAGCCACCTGAGCTCCAGTTGGTGACCCCCGTGGCTGAGGGGGACACAGGGGTCCCCCGGGCGTGGGCAGCCCCTGATCGGGGCCCTGTCCCCAGCACCAGTGGAGTTTCTTCTGAGATGCTGGCCACTGGGCCCCTTGAAGTTGGCTCCTTGCCTGCTGGCGAGAGGGTGTCCCGGCCCGAAGGTAAGAGTCTGGTGGGAGGCTCTGCAGCTGGGGGAGGGGAAGTGGGGGGCTCTGGTAGCAGGGGACTGATTTATCATCTTCTCTCGCAGCTGCTGTGCCTGGGTACCAACACCCAAGTGAAGCCATGAATTCTCACACACCCCAGTTCTTTATCTATAAAATTGACGCATCTAACCGAGAGCAGCGGCTAGAGGACAAAGGTGTCTGAGGTGTGGGTGGGAGCCGTGGTGGCGCAGGCTGGCTGTTCTCCACAGCTGCGTGACCCCCACCCCCTGCCCGTCTCTAGGAGATACGCCACTGGAGCTGGGCGATGACTGCAGCCTGGCTCTCGTCTGGCGGAACAACGAGCGCCTGCCGGAGTTTGTGTTGGTAGCCTCCAAGGAGCTGGAGTGTGCTGAGGATCCCGGCTCTGCTGGCGAGGCTGCCCGCGCTGGCCACTTCACCCTGGACCAGTGCCTGAACCTCTTTACGCGGCCCGAGGTGCTGGCTCCTGAGGAGGCTTGGTGAGGACAGGGCAGCAGGCCGGTCGTGGGACAGGGTGGAGTGGAGACCCGCTGGTCTTGACCCCGCGTCTGTCCCCTCTCAGGTACTGCCCGCAGTGCAAACAACACCGCGAGGCCTCCAAGCAGCTGTTGCTCTGGCGTCTGCCGAACGTGCTCATTGTGCAGCTCAAGCGCTTCTCCTTCCGCAGTTTCATCTGGCGCGACAAGATCAACGACTTGGTGGAGTTCCCTGTTCGGTGAGCGCTGGGCCCTGGTGACTGAAGGCAGGGTCTGGGAGCCAACGGAGGCCTCCTGGGCACCTGTTAACTGTCTCACCTCTCTGGCTGGGCCCACAGGAACCTGGACCTCAGCAAGTTCTGCATTGGTCAGAAAGAGGAGCAGCTGCCCAGCTACGACCTGTATGCTGTCATCAGCCACTATGGAGGCATGATTGGTGGCCACTACACCGCCTGTGCACGCCTGCCCAATGACCGCAGCAGCCAGCGCAGCGACGTGGGTGAGGGCCAGGGCACACGCAGCACAGCAGGATAGGCGGTAGGGGTGGTGGTGCAGATTATGTTCACACTCTTCCCACTTTGCTATAGGCTGGCGCTTGTTCGATGACAGCACGGTGACAACAGTAGATGAGAGCCAGGTCGTGACGCGTTATGCCTATGTACTCTTCTATCGCCGGCGGAACTCTCCTGTGGAGAGGCCCCCCCGGGCAGGTCACTCTGAGCATCACCCAGACCTAGGCCCTGCAGCTGAGGCTGCTGCCAGCCAGGTGAGGCATGGCGGGGCGGGCATCGCAGGCTAGTGGGGCCTAACTCACTTGGGAGAGGGCGAGACACAGCTTCCTGTCCTCCAGCGATAGGCCCCTGCAGCCTTGGAACTCGTGAGTTACAGATAGGATTCTCTTACAGGACACCGTAGCCAGAGGGATCCCCGTGCTGTAGGTGCATGCACACCAACATGCCATTGGTGTGCACACAGGCACCCACTTGGCACAGGCCAGGTAGCTTCTCTGAACCTTACTAGGTGCAGTGCCATGAGCAGACCGTACCTGACACTCTCCCAGCTTTCCTCTGCACGCTGCCCACATGCCAGCCCCCAGACTCTCACTTGTGATCATCCTGGTGTTCTGATGTGCACTTAGGACAGGGTCTCTCCAGGCTAACCATGGCCTAGGGTGCCTGTTACCCTCTCTGAGGTGAGCGTCTGTCCCCGCTGAGCCTTTAAGTTCTTCTCTTTTACTGACTTGGAGTTCCGTAGGCCTAGCTGATGGGCGTAGCCACCTCTCTTTTTCTGTATTAGTCTCCTCCTTGCTGTCCTCTCTTCCCTAGAGCCCTATATGCTCAGACTCAGAGAAATCCCCACAGAGGACAGGGCTCAGGATCTGGATGTGGGTAGGAGGAGCCAGATCACTCGGGTTGGCAGCTCTGTCCTCCATGAGCCAGTCCCCTTTGGGAAGCCTGGGTTGAGAAACTCACCCACCAGCCCCCACCTTGCTGTAGGAAGCTGTATGTCAATTGAGAATCTTTTTGAGGAGGCCAGAGTGCTGTCAAGATTTGCCTACCCTGGTATTCTCAGTCTAGACAGGCCAGCGAATGGCCCATTTGGCTCCTGCCTGCCTGCCTCCCCGCTGCTTGACCTGGGATATAGGGGTTTAGTGCCAGTCATTTGGGTAGGATGATCATGGCCAGGGGTCTCAGGGACACTGGGCCCCCCCATTCCCGCTCTGGGTGCTGATGGCCGTTTCCACACACTGTAGGCTTCCCGGATTTGGCAGGAGCTGGAGGCCGAGGAGGAGCCAGTACCCGAGGGGCCTGCGCCCCTGGGTCCCTGGGGGCCCCAAGACTGGGTGGGCCCCCCACCACGTGGCCCTACCACACCAGATGAGGGCTGCCTCCGGTACTTTGTTCTGGGCACCGTGGCAGCTTTGGTGGCCCTCGTGCTCAACGTGTTCTATCCTCTGGTATCCCAGAGTCGCTGGAGATGAGCTCGTCTGCAGGCAGCTGCTATGAGCTGGCCCACCTGCCTGCCCACTAGGCATGCCTGCCTCTGTGGTGGGGACCAACTCTGGGCTTGGGCATCTGGAGGGAGAAGGTGGGGACTCTGGCTCCCGCAGGGGCAGAGCATCCTAGGGTGGGTATCCGTCCAGCTGTCTGTCCGTTCATCCTGCTGCTCTGACTCCTGGCCTGGGGCTTAGCCCTACCCAAGCAGCTTCTTGTATTTAAAGTGTTAATAAAGCAAGACTGTTCAGGCCTGATTTTTGTCTCTCTGTCTCAATGCCACTGCTGTCTGCGCCTGCCTTGGGGCCCTCCCTTGGGTGCCGGGGCTCTAAGCCAGCACCCCTGGGATGCCAGGCAGCATACTGGGCAGCCCCCAACCCCTGTCCTCATATTCTGTTGCAGGGACTAGGCCCTGGCCAGGCCCCCGAGGTGGCCCCCACGCGGACAGCCCCTGAACGCTTCGCCCCCCCTGTGGACCGCCCAGCCCCCACCTACAGCAACATGGAGGAGGTCGATTAGCAGGTCCCTGGCTGGTGGGGGGCCTGGGTTTGGGGATTCCCCACAGAGGGCCAGCTCTTTGCCGCTTCTCCTTCTCTAACCCAGAGGACACTGGCTTCAGTGGGGAATTGGGGGGTGTGATTTGAGGGTGGGTACCTCACAGGTTGGGACTTCTTGACAGCTGGAACCCCCAACCAGTGGGCCTTGGCTTCTCCAGCCATCCTCAGTGCTGCGTGTTTTGATTCTCAGTTGTACCTTCAATTCTTTCTGACTCGCATTATAAACGTTATAATTTTATTATAAAAATTGTAATTTTTTTTTTTTTGCATTTTGGAAGTGATTGCTGCTGTTTAAATATATTTTAAAAATAAATGATAAACAAGCAGACTTAGTGACTGTGATGGACCAGGTGCTATGGCCACCTCCCTTCCCCATCATCGTGTGTGTGTGTGCGTGTGTGCTACTCTGGTCTGAGGAGAGATGCTCCTGTGGGTCATGAAGCCCTTGTGCTGCCATCAGTCCTCTGGGACCTGCCTGCTGCTCTTTGATCTCACTGATCCCATGCCTCTCATGTGGAGGCGGCTGTGGTTGGCATCATTGTCAGTACCTCAGACCCACGGGGTGGAGTAGTACACCATGAGGCTCTATCCAGAAGCTGACAGCAGGTCAGGGGGCACTTGGGGAACAGGTACTGGGGGGATCTCCCTCCTTTCCCAATCTCAGGTCTTTACTAGTTTAGGTGCCATCTGGATCCCTCAAGGGAGAACACAGCAGGAAAAAAAAACAGGGAAAGAGACCCTGCTCCAAGAGTAGGATAGGCAGAAAGGATCAGGGCTCATCTCGGCTGACGTCCTGTGGAAGGGAGCGTACTGGATTCTACCAGGCCATTTCTTCCCTCGAGTCCCTGAGACCTTGGCTCCTGGCAGTTACCCCAGGCTGTTCACCCACAGCGGGTCTGCAACCTTGTCTGTCTTGGGGCCTTTGTGACTTTGTACACATGTAGAGAAAGGGCAAATCTTGTGAGAAGCCTCCTTACCTCTTTTCATGGATCATGTTGCCCCCTCTTCTCTCCAATTCTTGGGGGTAGGTGTGGGCATCTCCAACTGAAGGGAGATGGGGAGCAAAGGTACTCATGAGACAGGTGTCCAGATATCCCACAAAGAGTGTAAGGCAGGCAGAGGTGGGACAGTGTCCTGGCAGCCCTGTCAGTCCATCCCTGCCCCCGAGCCTGTGGGGGCTCATCGTGTGGGCTCTGCCAGTACCCCTCAGCCTGGGCTAGAGTCAGAGTGGTGGTGAGCAGAGGGAGCTCCTGGGGAAAGCTAGCCTGAGACCAACGTTGGCTTTTTCCCTATGGTGACAACAGCACAAGGGCCATGGAGGGGTTGCTGGCCTTGGAGAGGGGCTTGAAGGGCTGGGTGTGAGCCCCTGCAGAAATGGTGGAATTGCCAAGATGGGCGCTCGTGCTGGCATACTACTGGAGGGCCTACTAGGCGTGGGCTGCAACAGGATTGTGCTGCGCCTACACTTGTGTGTAGCCCCAAGTGTTTGGCCGCAGGTGGTCTACATGTACTGGATACAGTGATCAAGGCGCTCTGTCCTAACCGCAGTCCTGCTATGACCACCAGCACCGTGGCCTCTACCGCCTCTGTGTTCACTGTTAGCATATGCTGCAGGGACCTGTCCATAGGTCTGGCTGCTGGCCCCTGCCTCTTCCCATGCCACAGCTGGGGCTCACTGGCTGCTGCTGCCTGGCTTTTCTCCTTGGTCTTTTTCTTGATTTTCCTGAAAGTAGTGCCAGTCTCCTGGGCTGGGTCCATACAACTTCATGGTTCTGCTCTATGCAAGTCATAGGGCTCCAGAAGACTGGCTGGCCTGCCACTGACACTTGTGGCATTCTTGGTGGAGCTACTGCCTCATCCTGTGACATGGAGCCACAGGGGACAAAGGGTAGGTATCCTGAGACCAGGGAAGGGGATGCAGGTCCTAACCCCATTGAGGAGGCCATCACCGGATGTGCAGGACTCACTGATATTGTTATAATAAATCCTTTGGTGGTATCAGGTACAGAAGAGACAGTGGCATTGGCGGGCATCTTGCTTTTCATAGACACCTTTGGTGGGCTAGGCATCAGCACAGGGCTGTGGTTCTGCTTCTTGGTGCCCATCTGTGGCACCGCTGCTCCATCCACCAGTGCCTGCACCTGGACTTGGCTGGGCATCAGGCTGGGGCCAAAAGGCCATAGGGAGGTGGGAAGCCCCAAGACACAGGACTGGACCTAGATATTAATGCAGTGTGTGGCCCTGGGCAGAACCTGGCATTTAGTCATTACGTGGGACTCATATTTAGGTCAAGAAATAGATCTTTGGTCATTAATGGGATATGGCCACAAAACAGGACCCAGAATATGGATACAGATGATAGGACCCTGCCCAGCCCTCGGAGGTCCAGGAGTATTAGCAACACCAAGGTCTCGAAAAGCCTGAGTTCCAATTTCAAATTTGGAAATATCCTCACCATCCCAGGTCCACAAAGAAAGCAGCTTGTATGTTCTGACTTGACCATTCCCAGCAGGTCCTGGAAGTCCAGTGAGAGACTGTGGGGAGACACCCCACCCCTCAGCACAATAGCCATCATCATGATTTTATCTCCTCTGCCCCACTGTATCCCAACTTCAATAAAATATCCTGTCAAATGCCTATAGATGGATTTCGAGGTCTAATTTGCTTGTGGTTTTCATGGCATTTGCATGCTTTGGCAAGGGGGGATGGGTTGGTAAGTGTGCCAGGAGATTTTAAACCAAATCATCACAGTGCTCGCTTTGACAGCACATACACTAAACCAAATCATCGCAAAACTTCTGCGAGGTCCCTCCTGGCTAGGTGTGTCCAGGTGGGAACTCCAAAAGTGCTAGTCTATGGGGCCCCTAGATTGGCCATTCCGCAGGGTCTCTGCGCTGGAGTCTTAACCGGATTTTCACTCAACTGTTTCCATGACAACTCCAAAGCTGTAACTTGAGAAACGCGACAGGGACTCACATCTGCTCCCGAGAAGGCTGGGATGGTCGCCAGGTTTCCAGGGCGGAAGAAAAGTCAAAGAACAATGGGCAACGCCTGCGTCTGCCTCCCACCTCCCTCTACCCCTTCAAATGACCCTCGGAGCGGAGAGGGAAAGGAAGCATCCAGAAAGGCCAGTTTGGCTGCACTCCGTCCTTTAAATGGCGCCGACCACCCTATAAGCTCCGCCCCCTCCCGCCAAGGAAGGACACCATTGGCTCTCCCTGGCGGCTTCGCTCTCTTATTGGTCAGTGGGCTAACGTCGACGTGCAGATGGGCCCCAAAGTTTTCTTTCGGTTTCCGGTGTCCCCGCCATGGCGACTGTGGATTCCGTGTCGCTCTTCACCGGCCTCGGCCTGAGCGAGCAGAAGGCCCGCGAGACGCTCAAGAACACGGCTCTGAGCGCGCAGCTGCGCGAGGCAGCGACCCAGGTGCGAGCCCCTGTGCCCTCGGCCTGGGGTGCCGACAGCGCCCCCACGCAGCGCCGGTCCGGTACCCATCCGGATCTACGCACCTGGTCTCTCGTACGCCTTTCTCACTGGGCGTGGGGCTTCTCTTCTGACCCCTCTGACTCCTGACCCCTCTGACCCCAGGCGCAGCAGACTCTGGGCTCCACCATCGACAAGGCTACCGGGACTCTGTTATACGGCTTGGCCTCCCGACTCAGGGATCCCCGGCGACTCTCTTTCCTCGTGAGCTACATAGCCAATAAGAAGATCCACACCGAGCCCCAGCTGAGCGGTGAGACCCCCCCCCCCGCCTGTCCTGCCCCTTTCCACCTCCACCTCCAGTCCTCAGCCAACCACCCCTTTCTGCCAAGTCCCCCAATGTTTCTCTAGATGTCTAGTTCAGCACTCCCCTCTAAACCAGGCTTGGAATTGAGGGATGGAGAGAGCCGCCTCTGGCGAGACTGACTGGGGAACTGTGTAGGTCTGGGGAAGAGCCTCCCCAGGAGGCCAAAGTATAATTGGGGTTTCATGGGATCAGGATCCTGTCTCTCTACTTCTTGGAGCTGAGATGCCACAAACTCATTGGCTGTCCTTTCTCAGCTGCACTTGAGTATGTGCGAAGTCATCCCCTGGACCCCATTGACACCGTGGACTTTGAGCAGGAATGTGGTGTGGGCATCATGGTGACCCCAGAGCAGATCGAGGAGGCTGTGAGTCTTTCCCCAGGCATTGGCTGCTGCCTTAGTTCTGACCCTGGAAAGGAGTGGCTCAGCCTCTCTACCCAGGAAGACTCGGGGGTGAGGATGTGTTTCTGAAGGACATTTTCCTGAACCATATGCATTGGGTTTCTATAGGTGGAGGTGGCCATAAATCGCCACCGGCCCCAGCTCTTGGCAGAGCGTTACCGGTTCAACATGGGACTGCTGATGGGTGAGCAGGGCCTGGGAAGGGGACTGTGTTCTCTCCGGTCATGCCTTCTCTTCTGGGTGTGAGTGAGAAAGCATTCAGAGCACCTTAAAAAATGGTCTGGCTGGGACCAGGCTCTGGTTCCTGAGATCAGCCTGGACCTTTTCTTGGGAAAGACGGTGGGAAGTGCTCTCCTTTGCCTTTCTGCAGCTCCTTGTGCCCACGTTTCTAGGAGAGGCTCGGGCTATGCTCAAGTGGGCAGATGGCAAAATGATCAAGCATGAAGTGGACATGCAGGTGGGTGCCTCCTTGAGCTGAAGCAAGCAAAGACCCTGCCGTGGATAGGGCATAGAGCCCACTGAGGGAATAAATGGGGTTCGCGGGAAGGAGACCCTCTCCCTATTCTGCTGATAAATAGGGCCTGGTGTGGAGGGGGCAGCATCTGGAAGGGCACTGAAAAACTCAGGCATCTGGGTTGTGCCTAATTTGGGGTTAGTTGCTTTACTCTGAACCTCAGTTCCCTCGGTTTGTAAATAGGGGTGATGTGGCCTTCATCTCATTTGAAGATGAACATCTTCATTTAAGGTGCTGGCATAGAATCATAAGAGGGTGATGGCTGAGGTAAATTACTTATCTTGATGCTGGGCCTGGAAAGAAAACACTCCTGTCCCAGGCCTGACTCTGGTCTCTGTTCAGGTCCTTCACTTGCTGGGTCCCAAGACGGAGACTGACTTGGAGAAGAAGCCCAAGGTGGGGCTGAGCATGGTCCTGGGTCCCTGGGGATGAGGTGGTATAGGGTGAGACTTTGGACTGGGGAAGGGAGTGCCCAATCCCAGCCCTAGAGAGATCCTGATCCAACTTCTGGGCTTCTCTCAGGTGGCAAAGGCTCGGCTGGAAGAAACAGATCGGAAGACAGCAAAGGATGTGGTGGAGAATGGTGAGAGGCTTGAGACTCTGTCTTATTCAGCTCCCTGACTTCCGAGCTTTCTACCTCATGGATCCCACAGCCTTGTCCATTGCACAACACCCTGCCTTTTGCTGTAAGACTGGAAGCCTTGGTGTTTCCTTTGTTCTCTTTACCCAGAGATCAGCCTAAGGAGGCATGAGAAGTCTGGTTCTGTATCTTTTGTCTTTGGGGTTTTGGGAAGAGGGGCCCGCTTGGTTCTATTCTGGTGGCGAGATACTAGTACCTACAGGCGCCTCCCTGAGCCAGATATGGTAGCTGTGTCCACAAGGAGACTAAGTTTTCCTTGGTCTCTTCTCTGCAGGCGAAACTGCTGGCCAGACCCTGTCTCTGATGGAGCAGCTCCGAGGGGAGGCCCTTAAGTTCCACAAGCCTGGTGAGCAGGCAGGGCAAAACTCTGGGGAGGGCTGGACCTTGATAGCAACTCTCATAGCCAGGCATCTGGAGTGGGGAACCTTGGTCTGCAGCCTGGTCTTCAGGCTTGTTTCTGGTCCTGGCAGGTGAGAACTACAAGACCCCAGGCTATGTGACCACTCCACATACCATGGATCTACTGAAACAGCACCTGGAAATCACTGGGGGACAGGTGTGTAGGACTATGGCCAGGCAGGCTAGTGTCATCAGCACTTGCCTACGGACCTGGGCTGCTCCCATACTGCCCCATCTCACCTATCTCTGTAGCCTCTGTGAGAAAGGCATCTGTTTCTTTTGGATAGTCTGGGCTCTGACCTGATTCTTCTGCTCCCATTCCCTTCATCTCAGATACGTACCCGGTTCCCGCCAGAACCCAATGGAATCTTGCATATTGGACATGCCAAAGCCATCAATTTCAACTTTGGCTATGCCAAGGTAAGTGTGTCTGGGAACCTAGGAAGCAAGGTGACTATTTGCCGCTCCCATGACTGGATACCACAGAGGTGTCCTGCCTTCACTGCTGCTCCTATAATGTACCTGAAGTAGACAGAGGCCATGAAGTGTGACAGATATTTAGGAACCCATTGGGCTCATTAGGAAAAAGCTCTGTAGGGAATTCCCAGTGTCATCTCTCTTAGATCTAGGTTGGTATAAGAGGTACCATTTAGATACAGGAAGATGAGTGAAACTCTTGAAGATGTTTCCAATTCTGACATGGGAGAGCTCTGAGCATGGCCCAGTTTGAAGAGTGGGACTGTGGGAGCTAGTGATGTGGCAGCTCACAGATATTGCGACTCTCCTAGGCCAACAATGGGATCTGCTTTCTGCGCTTTGATGACACCAACCCTGAGAAGGAGGAAGCAAAGTTCTTCACTGCCATCTGTGACATGGTGGCCTGGCTGGGTATGGGCTGGGCAAGGCCTGAGCAGAGCTAGTGGTCAGTGTGCCTCTCGTAGGGCCATGGCTGGCCATTTGGTGTCCCTGGCTGTTTGCTCATACTGTATGTCATTCTGTTCCAGGGTATACACCTTATAAGGTGACATATGCCTCTGATTATTTTGACCAGCTGTATGCCTGGGCTATAGAGCTCATCCACAGGTGAGGCCAGGGCCATGATGTGGGCCAGGCAAGCTAACCAGGACATAGCCATACTGGGCACTGACATCCCTTCCTTCCCCATAGGGGCCAGGCCTATGTGTGCCACCAGCGAGGAGAGGAGCTCAAAGGCCACAACCCGCTGCCCTCGCCCTGGAGAGACCGTCCCGTAGAGGAGTCACTGCTGCTCTTTGAGGTGGGGTTCTGGAGGGGCAGCCGGATCAGGGTGGGACAAGATGCCAAGGATGAGATACCCCTTTGCTGATTGGCAGCCTGAGCCCTTGCTCCCCTCAGGCAATGCGCAAGGGCAAGTTTGCAGAGGGTGAGGCCACACTGAGGATGAAGTTGGTGATGGAGGATGGCAAGATGGACCCTGTGGCCTATCGAGTCAAGTATACACCACACCACCGCACGGGGGACACCTGGTGGGTATGAGCATGGGGTGGCTTGGTGGGCCATGGGTAGGGCAGAGTGGGGCTGGATGGTGGGGCCCACTGCCTGTGTCCTGCAGGTGCATCTACCCCACCTATGACTATACGCACTGCCTCTGTGACTCCATCGAGCACATCACCCACTCACTCTGCACCAAGGAATTCCAGGCTCGGTGAGGGATCTGGGTCCATGGGGGTGGGTAGGGCCAGTGAGATTCCAGCAGCCCTTCCTATGGTCTCTCCCTGGTCTGAGGTCCTGACTCTCCCCTCTCATGCTCTCACCCCAGACGCTCCTCCTACTTCTGGCTGTGCAATGCACTGGACGTCTATTGCCCTGTGCAGTGGGAGTATGGCCGCCTCAATCTGCACTATGCGGTTGTCTCTAAGAGGAAGATTCTCCAGCTTGTGGCAGCTGGTGCTGTGCGGTAAGTGTGGTGGTGTTTGGCTCATCAGAAGTTGATGGTACTAGTGGCATGCATTTTCAAAGGCCTTCACACCACCACCTTACCCACAGGGACTGGGACGACCCACGGCTCTTCACGCTCACAGCCCTCCAACGGCGGGGCTTCCCACCTGAGGCCATTAACAACTTCTGTGCTCGGGTATGGCCCAGTAGGCTGGGTGAGTGGGTGGTGGCTGAGCATGGCAGTCTGTGTCATGGCTGAACTTTCCTCTTAGGTGGGGGTGACAGTGGCACAGACCACGATGGAACCACATCTGCTAGAAGCCTGTGTGCGTGATGTGCTGAATGACACAGCCCCACGGGCCATGGCTGTGCTGGAGCCATTACAGGTCGTCATCACCAATTTTCCTGCTGTCAAGGTGGGTTTGCTTCAATGTGTGTGCACATGTGTATGTGTGTCGGGAGGCAGGGTGGTGTCCTAGCACCTAGTGTGACTCAGACACCCATCTCTTGCTATAGTCCTTGGACATCCAGGTGCCCAACTTTCCAGCTGATGAGACCAAGGGCTTCCATCAGGTTCCCTTTGGATCCATTGTTTTCATTGAGAGGACTGACTTCAAAGAGGTGAATGGGAGGGTAGAGGGCCCTGTTTGCTGTTGAGCCCAGTCCTGAGGTCCATCTACGTCGTGCATCAGACGAACCAAGCCCTGCCAGACACAGGGGTCGGGGGAGAAGTTTCTTCTACCTTTCTGACCTTGCAGCCTCTTGTGTCCACCCTACTTTCTACCTCTAGGAACCAGAGCCAGGCTATAAGCGCCTGGCATGGGGCCAGCCTGCCGGCCTGAGGCACACAGGCTACGTCATCGAGTTGCAGCATGTTATCAAGGTAAGGGCCAGCTGTAGCTTTCCTACCGCAGTGCCTGCTGGGGCAAGGATCTGGGTGCAGCCTGCAGTGCTGGTAGCGGTTCCTAGGTCTGATTGTAGGCCTCTCCCCCTCGACTTTCAGGGCCCCAGTGGTTGTGTGGAAAGCCTGGAGGTGACCTGCAGACGGGCAGATGCTGGAGAAAAGCCCAAGTCCTTTATTCACTGGGTATCACAGCCTCTGACATGTGAGATTCGCCTCTATGAGCGACTGTGAGTGGACAGAGCAGGGGTGGGGGCAGGTACAAGATGGGCATTGCCTGCTGTGGCTGCCCAGCTGGAGTCTGACCTTCACTCTGGCTGCAGATTTCAGCACAAAAACCCTGAGGATCCTGCGGAGGTGCCTGGTGGATTCTTAAGTGACCTGAACCCGGTAGGCTCATGGCGTGTAGGGTGAGGGTGGTGGGCCTCCCTGACTAGATGGCCATCTGAGTTCCCTGTCCGCAGGCATCGCTACAAGTGGTGGAGGCAGCATTAGTGGACTGTTCTGTGGCCCTGGCAAAGCCCTTCGACAAATTCCAGTTTGAGCGGCTTGGCTACTTCTCCGTGGATCCAGACAGCTCCCAGGGACAGGTTTCTGAATTTATCTGCCCGGCATTTCCATAACAGTGATAGTGGTGGCTGTCATTCACCGTGCCACACGCTTTACCTATATCTCCTTAGTTAATCCTCACCACCTGAGGTGGGGTTTATGTTCTGAGGAGGAAAAAGGAGGTCCATGTACATAATTTCATTTGGACGCTTCCTTTCTTACTCCTAAGGTCAGGAATAGGCATAGAGGTTTTTATAAGCATTATAAAATGGAGGCCCATTTTATAATCCAGTCCCTTACCTAAAGTCATACAGTTATTGAGAACTTGAGTCTCCTGACCCTCTGTTCCTCTAGGATGAATGAGGTGAGGGTAGGGGTGGGGTATCTGGTGAGAACTACCCTGGCCTCCTGGCCTGATTCTGGCTTGGTGGTCATTCTTCCCCCTTTGCCCTCCAGCTTGTCTTCAACCGGACTGTCACACTGAGGGAGGACCCAGGAAAGGTGTGAGCTGGAAGCCCCATGGACTTAACCTCATCCTTTTGGAGGCTAGGGTTACCTAGATTCTTTGTCAATAAAAAACAGCTAAATCCCCCTGGAGTCTGTGTTATGTCTTCCCTCCCGGCACCCCGGGGGCTGGGGGTGGGCGGCTGATGCAGTGCACACACAGCAGTACTGACAGCTTTGAAACCACTGGTGCACTTCTTGGTGCTCAAGGGCCTGATAAGATATTCTCTGCATCTGGTCTGAGGTTAGGGCGGGCCCTGGAGTGATGCTCTACTGGTTAGGAGTCCTTTGCCAGAAGGATCTGGAAAGTTTGTGTCTGCCTGCCTGCCTGCCTGCCTAGGCAGATGAAGAGAGGACAGGCTCCCTGCCCAATTGTTCAGCAAGTGATGATGTGCCAGGCACAATAATATGAGGAAGACAGGAGTGACCAGGCAGGAGAGGTCTCCCTGGGGCCTGCATGAGGCTAGCAGAGGTTCCTGACCCAGCCTGGGCTTGGAAGACAGTACTCTCAGGAAATGACTCCTGAGAGTCCCAAAGGACTAGAGGTAGTTTGCCAGGGCAGGAGGAACAAGTACAAAGGCCCAGAGGCCTTTTCTAAGAGTATGGCAGGCTGGTTGCCCTCTAGGGCAATGTGAGGTACTGCTGAGGCACGCCTGTGCCTGCAGCTTTAACACCCTCCACATTTTCCCTGTATACAAACAGCAGGCAACCAAAGGCTCGCTTTAAGGTGGACTGGACTACGTAAGGTTGAATTAGAAAGACAGAAGTGGGGAAAGGAGAGTCCCGGGTGCTAGGGACAGGAGAGGACAGAATCGCGGGGGTGTCCCAGGTGGGACGCGGCTGGAGGCGCCAGGCCTAAGTCAGGGCTTGTGGGGACCACCTTAAGCGATAAGGCGAGCCCCGCCCCGCGCCGGGCTGTGCGAGCAAAGGAGGCCCGGGCTGGCGGCAGAAGGTGGATCCAGAGAGCACGCTTTGAGCCATTGCCTGCCTAGACTCCAAGCTAGGTAGACCTCGCGCTCTGGCCCTGCCCCACATGGAGGGGCGTTTTAGGGCGGGGCGTCCCGCCCTATACCCCTCTCCTCGCCAATACAGCAGTCGGAGGCCCGGCCTACCTCCACCGCAGAAGCGTTCCCTTTAAGTCTGGCCAGGAGGCAGCCTCAAGTCTCGCGGGATCCGACGCTCAGATTATCGCGAGAGGAGCATTCGGCACCTATTGGCTGTGAGGGTTGAATGTAAGATGGCGCCCAGGGAGCTGTGAGGGGAAAATCCTGTCGGTCTTGGAGCGGCGACGGCAGAACTGGGGCCCCGAGCGGGTGCGGCGGGGCCGGCGGGTAGAGCGGCGGCGGCGGCGGCGGCGGCGACGTCGCCGGGTGAGGGATCCAGTAGGGGAAGGGATGCGGCGAGGCTGCAGGCCTGAGACAGCGGGCCCACCCCACACAACGGCGGGCGGGGGCGGGCGGGCCGCTGCCGCTGGGCCCAAGAGACCTCGGGGTGGCCCCGGAGCGGAGAACGTCCCTGGGCTCGCGCGCCCCCGCCCCTTGGGTGGGGGAGGGGCGGGTCGTAGACTCGGTGGGCGCGGCGCACGAACGCGCAGTGATAGTCGCGCGCGGCCGGGCCTGTTTATACGAGCGGGCGCGCGCGCGCGCCGTCCGGACCTTTCGATGCGCGTGGCCGCCGACGTGCGCGTTCCCGGTCCGGATATCTCGGTTCCTGGAGCCGCGGCCCGTGGGCAAGAGCGACTTTCGGGGGCGTGCGCGCGCCTGCCCGCGACCCCCGGATTCGGGTCGCGCGTCTTGCTGTTGGGTGGCGGCGCTGCCGCGAGCGCGCGCAGAACACCCCTTCTGCGCGGAGGGGCCGCGGGCGGGAGACTGGCAGTGTGAGGAAGGTTGCGGGTTGGGCCCTTCCTCCTCTGGTGACGTCCCCGGACTGCTCGGGAGAAACCAACCGGCTTTACGGTTTGGCTAGCGGCCCCGCAAAGGCGGAGAGGCGAGCGAGAGTGCTCGTTCTCCTCGAAGAATGCGGTTGACCCGAGGCCCATGTGTGGGGTGGGTGCTTGGGGAGGGTACTGTCCTGCTTGTAAAACTGAGTCCTGTTGGTCTGTGAGGGCTGCGAGTCCTCTCGAGTTTCCTCACCTTGTCCTGCTGCTTTGTGCTGGGGTAGGAAGGTTAATCTTAGGAGGCCCTTTCTTCAGCGGTACCTGCTTTTTTGTCACCAGAAAGTAATTCTTCCATAAGCGCTATTCCTACACATCATCTCCGTGCGATCCGGAAGGGGATCCTCTTCTGTGGACAAAGTGAAACTACTGGAGCTCTAAAATGCCACTTTAATTAAATCCTTAAAAGCCGCCTTCTGTGTGAATGGGAGGGACTGATTTGCACTGTTAGACTAAGGGCCCACTATTACTCAGCCAAAAAGTTGCCCAGAACAAAATTGAACAACTTGAGAATCAGTGTTTTGCTTCTTCCCAGCGGAAGAAAGTCCTAAAATCTGCCCGTGTATCACTGCAAAAGGCACTTTAGATAATAGGTTTCAGTCTTTTTCGGCCTTTTTTTTTTTTTTTTAAACACCAGCGCTGTGCTCTGTTGCCAAGGGAGTTATAGATTTGTCCTAGAGAAACACGCTTCTTTTTTCTAAGACAAGACATTTTCTAGTTCGTGTTTTACAGTCTTGTTTCATTAAGTTTAAGGAAAAATAAGCTAAGAGGAGGTAAAATTAATCAAATTTGATAATGATGGGGTAGTTTTTCTAATATACTGTATTTTAAGAACAAAGTTAAAATTTAAAAAGAGGCTGAGGATGGAAGGAACTTCTTTGTTCTGTTTTCTTCAGAATGTTACAAGTCTTAAGAACTCAGGACAAGCAACAGAAATACATGCAACATGGTGACTGGTGAGTTATAATCGTTCATATGCTGGAAATATGTGTGCAGTTCTTTTCTTGGTAATATTGAAACATTACAAACCCTGCCAATCATTCTCGGTACTGTCTGCCAGAAACTACTAGGTGCTGGAAAATAGAAGATGTGGGGGAACTGCATCTTTGAATCTAGCCACAGTTTGCTCTTTGAGCAATTTTCTCTTAAAGTGTAAGTGGGTGCAACTTTGAAGTTTTTAACGGGATGAGGCATCAGCTTTCCTAAGGACCTTAAATGGTTCAAAGAAAAGCACTCAAGTTTATCTAGGGTACACTTAAATTTTTATGTATCTCTTAGGCCTGCTTGTTTTGGAATATTTTTGTTTTTAGCTATTAAGTTTTAGATATGACTTTTAAACGGTGTTTGCAGATATTTTTTGTAAGCTCATTAAAATTTACTTATTAGACGATGTCCTATTTCCAGTCCTCTGCGATGAATAATTTGTTTATTTCTCCATGAACCTCTGCCTTTCCACATCCCCTTTGCCATTTCAAACAAAAGATGCCATTTCAAACAAAAGATCAAATAGTAGTTGAAGTTTCTTGTGAATTTGAATTGCTCCAAAAAGGTAACCTAAGTCAGTAGTTCTGGATGTGACTGTCCTCCATTATGACAGCCTCAGAATCAGGGATTTCTTCCTTTAAACTTGCATGCCTTCTTTTAATTTAATCAGTTGTGAGTTGTCCTTGATGTGCCATGCTTCTTGCTTGTCTCCTTTTTAAATGGTCACCTTTTATCTCTAATGGTCTTTTATTTCTCAGCCTCAGATTGAGAGGTACATGAATACCTTTTCTTTTCTGTTACTTTGTATTTAGTTGCCCTGCATTTTGTTCCATATGTTTTAGGTCCTCTTCAGCCTTCACTTAAACTCATTTGTTTTTTTTTCCTATGTGTCATACTGGATTGTAATTTGTGATTGTGCCTGCATGAAGAAACGATAGATTAACCTCTTTGCTGCAAGGGAGAAGAGAATTGTCCTTTGGTTTCACACTTCAGGGAAGGACAAAACTATAGGTAGAGCTGGTGGTCCATGTCAGAAAGCTCTTTTTTTTTTTTTTTTTTTTAAATTTTCAAAAGTTTGTGAAATATCTATATAAATTCAGATGATCTTTATACAATTTAGCGAAAAATTATAAAGTGAACCATTGTGTAATTACCACTTCTTCAAGAAATAGAACAATGCCAGCACCCCTGAACTAAACCCTTCCATGGGTCCCTTCCTGGTCACAGCTTCTCAACTTCTAGAGATAATTACTTTTCTGACTTCTATGATAATCATGTTCTCTGTTTTTATTTTTACAACTTTGTCTCCTTCAACAACGTGGTTTTGTATGCTTTCGAGATTTATGTAAATGGAATCACTCTGTCTTCCTTCTTTAGCATTGTGTTTGTGAAATTCATCCAGGTTGTGGGCAGCTGCAATTCATTCCCCTTTCTCTATAGTGTCCTGCTAGATGAATATACCATTCTAATATTGATAGACATCCAGGTTGTGGGCAGCTGCAATTCATTCATTCCCCTTTCTCTATAGTGTCCTGCTAGATGAATATACCATTCTAATATTGATAGACATCTTTATTCCTTCCAGTTTGAGGCTATTATTAACGATGCTACTGTGAACATTCTAATATAATTACCTTTGTATATGTGTGTGTCATATATACCTAGGGATAGAATTGCTGGGTGATATAGAATGGATGTTTTCAGCTTTACTAGATATTACGAATGGTTGTGCCAATTTACAGACCATCAACTTTTGGTAGGAATGTGAATTTAAGTTCCTGGTTGAAAGTGTGTTGTCCAAAAATACAACCATGGTGAAAATGCCCTAAATCAGGGACTCCTCTCAAAAAGGCATGGGGGAGATGAATGGCCCAATGGGATAATTTCTATCACAAACCCTGTAGTGGATTAATATCTTTAAGAATAGAAATATGTCTCCAAATTTGCTCCTTTAAAATGACTTATGTTAATTAGGACAAATGTGAGTGCAACTACTTAAAATGGAAATTGATTTTTTTTCATGTGAATGAGTTCTTCAGACTAGACTTCCTAAGCTATGAGGGGCCATTGCTAGAGTAGATGTGAATCTTGAGAGGGGCCCACGAACAGGACTGTTGGGTAAACAGGAAGACAGGACTTTGAGGCAGCTCTCCTTTGTATCTTCTCTTAGTCTCCCATATATTTAAGATCTACTCTGCAGATTCAGGAAGAGGTATCAGATTTGAGGGGACTCAAGAAGGAATAATTCCAGGGAGTAATTAGGTCTTTCCTTAGTACATAAATAGAAAAAAAAAAAATAGCAATAGAAATGTAATAGATTGCTCTTTTAGAGTAACCTTTGTCTATGGTACCATTTTGTGTTCTAGTGATAAAATAATGATAACTTTCATATGTGAGAACCTGCTCTGTGTCAGGGATTACGCTAAGCTCAAATAAAAGAAGTACAGGAGAAATACTAGTGATCAAGGTGTGCATACAAAAGAAAAGTTTCTTGGGTCTGTTGGTGTTGGGGTGGTTTGTTTATTGTTTTGCAAAGCAGCTATACTTAAAGTATTCAGGAGCAAGTGATTGTTTACAGACTTCCTCCACCCAGTTGAGCCCCCCAGAGTGCTTTCCCATCTCTTTCCATTTCTGACTTCCAAAAATTGGGAGTACTCAACTGTCTCTCCAGCTTCATATTTTTCATAAGTATTTTAATTAATATTTGCTGCTCCTCAACAGGTCTTTGACATGGAACTAATTAAGATCTTATTTTGGGGATGGGGTTTATAGAGAGTAGTTTCATGTTTATCCATTTCTCTTCATTATCAAGGCTCACCCCTGTGTGTCTTGTGAACAGCATCTTGAAGAAGTTAACAATTTTTGTTATTATGCAAGCTTCTGGTGCTTAATGGTTTTGTCTTTAAGAGTTCAAGATTTTGAGAGAAAAGTCATACTATGAGCAACCAGAATTGTTAGTGTCTGTTACTGTTTTTGCGATATAACCACCGTAAAAATTACTTTTTAATTTTTTTTGGTTTAATACAAATCGTGGAAAATACAGGAGAATGTTTAAGTCCTTTGTGATTCCACAACCCAGGCAAAACTACCGTTAGCATTTAGATGCATTTTTTTTGCCAGCCTTTCTTTTTATGTATATAATGAAGCGATGTTGGAATATATAAATACGATTGTGTTGGGGGGTAAGAATTTTCCAGGTATTAACAAGCTTTTTTTAAAGCTACTGTATTATAGAAAGAGCTGTGGAATCAAACACTAAAAGCTTAGAAGCAGACTTTTATATGAATTTAGTATATAATGACAGTGGCATTCGAAGTCAGTGGGCAAAAGAATCTCTAGTTCAATAAATGATAAAGGGACAAGTTGGTCTTTGGAAAAAATGAAATTAGATGCTTATCTTACACTTTAGAATTTAGAAAAATAAATTCTAAATGGATCAGAGCATTATATTTAAAAATACACTGTAAATTTTAAAAATTGGAGATGGCTAATGACCTGATCTTATGGTAGGGAGGACTTTTTCTGGACATAAAAGCAAAGAGAGAAACCGTCATCACTATTGAATTTGTTTAATTTTTCTCAGTGTTGTTCTTTACTCAGCAACTGGTCTAAAATATTTCAATATATATCTGAAAGGTTTTTTTTCTCCCTTTTTAAGCCGCGCTTTTGTGTCAGGTCAAATGCTGACTTAATGTACTTTCATTATTGGGGTGTGTCAGTCTGGTGGATACTGCCAAGTGAGCAGGTTAAAAGGATAAGAAATGAAGTCATGTGTGTTTTAGTCCATATAAATGGACAGATTGGAATGTTCTTTGAAATTGCCTTAGTTTCTATTAATTTTTTAAATTTGTCATTGAATCCATTATTAATATTTTTTAACTTCCTCTGATTCTGTAGTCTTCAACAGTCAGTGAAGAACCTCCTGGGGGCTTAGTGAAAGAAAAAAAGCATTTGGAAGCAAGGGCTTCTGCTTGAAGTGCCACCAACAGGAGGCTCTAAGCTGGGAGCGCTACAGAGGGTTTTATACTTTGGAATCTAAACTACTTGAAACATATGGCTAGCTGCTACTAACCAAAAGGCGTTTTTATCATAGAATTTTTCAAATATTTTCACAAGAATAGAGAATAATATAATGAACATCTGTGTATGAACCTTTATCAACATTTTCTGAGTTTTATAGAATTTTTTCTACTTCAAGCTATTGATTTTTTCCTTTTTTTTTTGATTAAAGCTTGAAGAATGAACTTTGAGACTTTATAGCAGATACTTTCCTAAGCTTTTATTTCATTCTTTTTGAGATCTGAATATCCATCTTATTTACCCTTCTGCTCAGAGAATAAATTTATATTTAGACTAGAATTTCTTATAGTGACTTTTTTGACGGTTGTATTCTAGAAATACTAATATGTAGGATTTGTTTGGAGCAGAATGATTTTTACCATATTTGGAACCTTGATTAAAAAAATAAGTTCTGAATTCGATTTAGTATGAAATGCTATGTTCTAAAACTAAAAGGTTGATTAAACAGAAATTATACTCATTTAGCTTAATGGTTGTCAAAACTAGAAGGCGTAGAATTTTGATTTCTTTATGTTACATAGTGGGAAGTCTAGAGATACTCTAAAAATTAATGAGTCTGCAAATAGAGGTTTACAACTATGAAAGTGATCATGGCGAAAATAAAAATATGATTGGCAGAGGTTGGGGAACATGATTTAAATGCCCTAAACTCACCTTTCCTAAAGGACAAATCAGTGTTTGTTTAAAATTGATCAAGAATCAGAAGTCAACGCATATTTAGCTGTTTTTACTTTTCTTTCTTTCTCTCTCTCTCTTTTTTTTTTTTTAACACCTATAGCACCTTGTATATCTAGGTGGTCTCCCATCCAAGTACTAACCAGGCCCGACCCTGCTTAGCTTCCGAGATCAGACGAGATCAGGCTCGTTCAGGATGGCATGGCTATAGACTGTTTTTACTTTTCATTTTATACTTTGCCATTTGAACTTTTTTTTTTTCTTAGAAAATGATTGTATTACTTTTGCCCTCCCTCAAAAAAAAACAAAACAAAAAACTAGGTGGAATTTCACACTGAAAACAAACTTGTTTCTGGGAAGAAAAGTTGAGGCAGTTCTCCTAATTTATATTAACATCAGACTTCAGATGAAGTTTAAACCGTTGGAATTACGGAAACTTGAAAAAGTGAAAAGAAATAAGGTCACTAGGAAGATTCTAGGACTGCCTTTACCAGGCAGTATTTGAATGAAGGTTTTCTAGTTCTATAAATTTAATTTGCAGTGTTTCTTTGTATTTGCTAATATTTATCTTCTCTCAGATTTGAGACAAAGTTTTTGTTGCATGATTCTCTATACTTTTTTTAAAAACTGCTTTGACACAGTAGCTGTGATTCCAGCACAAGCAGTCTTCAGAATTTAGTCTCAGTATTTTGTAGCAATGCAACTAATTGTTGAAGTAAATAAATTTTAGGAAAAGTAAATTTCAGTTGATCTCTGCTGTTTTATAATAGAGGTAAAAAAGACAAATAGATACCAGCATGGTATAGAATGGGTTAATTGCTATTCATATCTCTTTTGTTCTCTTTTGAGCAGAATGATATATGTAATAAGGGTATTAGAGTCACATATTGTGAACTTTGTTATGCTGTTGGCTCTATATTATGAAAGGTGCCTTCTTAAGGAAATTCCAGTCCTCATTCTCTTCTCAAAGGGAAGTTTAGATACATGCTGTGCTGATGTGGTGAGGTGATGAGTCACCTTTACTGGAGTGGCCTGCTCTGAATATGTAGTGGAAGAATGGAATGCTTGGCGTTGATGCTCTTCTTACACATAGGTGCCATGGACATCATTGATAGCTTGATTTTGAAGTCTTACAGCAAACTTCCTAATTTTCTACTCTGAGAGAAAATAACTGAAAGCCCCTTCAGTGGAGAAGGAAGAGCTGGGTAAGGGAGATGGTCAGAGGAGAGGTGAGAAAGGGACAAACAATTACATTTCAGAAAAGAGACCAGCAGCAGCAACTTCACTTGGTATCCCCTTGACCTGCACTTGCTATTCTCTGCACTCTACTGTGCTTGGGGTTTCTTAAGAAAGAAGTGGAGGCTCTCCAGAGAGTAGTGGCTTAAGAATTTTGATTTTAGGCCGGATAAGGTATATGTGTTGTTTTTTATTTAGAGAGAAATGTATTTACAATATATTGTACAACATTATAAAAGATTTATTGCTGGGTCTTTCTGTTTGAAAGCACCGAATATAATTTGTATGCTATATTTACATAACATGCCACAGAAATATTGTCAGTGTCAGTAAATTAACAGCAGTAACAATCATATTTTTGTTTGGCCTTACTCTCGCTGTGGGTTTTTTCCCAATGTATATACTAACCATTTATTAGGGGAAAACATAACATTTATGGTTGTAAGTTATAGATATTACAGAAACAAAGAGTCTTAATCCTTCTTATTCCACACTGAATTCCAAACGTAATGAAGCACCATGTGTCAGCCATTTAGAGAGGACCAGGATATAGTCTTGTCTGCCAGTTACAGCCAGGTGGAATAGATGAGAGATATACCTTATATCTGTAACAAAAGGCAGAACATGTGAACAGTAACAGAGAGACATATTTCTAGCCTTGCTGGCTCAAGGAAACAAATCACTATTCCAGACATTTGAGACTGACTGAGAGTCCTTTTGGCAAAAAGATTTACTTGGTTTGTGTTACTCACGTATCCTACTGCTGCTTTTGTTCTGGAGGTGGAACTGATCAAGAAAGAATGGTATAAAGGCAGCGGCAGGGCACTCAGCCGTCCATAGATGATTGCATGGTTATCCCCTAGGTAATTGAAAGTTACTATCCACCCCTGCAGATTAATTCTGAAGATGAATACCCAGATGAAAAACTTGTAGAATTATTTCTGATTTTTAGTAGTTACCTAGTTATTTAAGGCAGTATTCAACTCTTTCTCTACTTATTTTAATAATATTAATACTTATGTAGGACTGTCTATATGTCAGGTACTTTCTAAGTGCTTTACATATATTTAATCTTCATATCAACTTTATGAGGTAAAACTGTTTTATGCCAATTTTATAGACAAGAAAACTAAGATTAACGGATTTACCTAGGATTACACAGCTAAGGAGAGATGGAGCTAGGATTTGAACCCAGGCAGTCTGGCTGCAAAATCCATGCTCTTAACCAGTAAGTGATGTTAACAAATGAATGTGAGCAGTATATGGCAAAATGGCATTTTGGGTGGTTCTAATGAGAGGTGAAGAGCACATCCCCTGTCTCTTGGGTCTTGCCACAGCTAGGTGGTATACCTGTCCTTTCACTGTAGGACATAGTCGACAGTGTAAATAGAACATGTTAGTAGGAATCCCTAGCTTTCTTGGTAGTCCTCTTTGTGTGATGGTCACAGAGCAGTTTTGCGTGTGACTTATTGTCCGCTGCTTGGCTCTGCAGAAAAGATGGAATTGGCCTAGTGCTGGGTGGAGAGTGTGTTTTTGACCTCTTTCATCCAGTACTATGATGCATGCTTTTGTTTTTTGTCCTCAGTGTGATAGTTTGATTTAAGAATTTTTTATGGAAATAATTTTCAGATGCCATTAACTGAAAAAATAAGGTGGTATAATAAAATTTTACTTCGGTTTCCAGATGTTTACAGCTGCCCTGAATATTTCACTCTGATGCAAGAGAGATTGCCCTGTGCATTTCAAAGTATAAAAACAACAGCATAATTTTGACTTCTGGCCATTTATTTTTATTACTAGGAACCCTAAGGACTCTACAATATGAATAATTCTCTGGAGAACACCATCTCCTTTGAAGAGTACATCCGAGTGAAGGCGCGGTCTGTCCCGCAACACAGGATGAAAGAATTTCTGGACTCACTAGCCTCTAAGGGGCCAGAAGCCCTTCAGGAGTTCCAGCAGACGGCGACTACCACCATGGTGTACCAGCAGGGTGGGAATTGCATTTACACAGACAGCACCGAAGTGGCCGGGTCTTTGCTTGAACTTGCCTGTCCAGTCACCACCAGTGTTCAGCCACAAACCCAGCAAGAACAGCAGATCCAGGTTCAACAGCCACAGCAGGTTCAGGTAAAAGGGAAATGATGACGTGCATCCTATTTAATAGACTTTATTTGCCATCACAATTTTGGCTAGTACGAGCATCCCATCTATATACAGATGTTAGGTTATTTTCACTAGGGGGAATGCGTTTTTTGAAACATTTTATTTAACACAAAGGCTTTTATATTTCATAGTTAATCAGACTAAAAATAGTCGCAACCATTGTAAACTGAAAAGACCGTAGATACTTGCCATTTGCTTTGGAGAATTGAACAGTATAGAAATAGAGGTCTGGGACTGGATTTGGGAGGGACACAGCTATATGTGACTGAAGTTTCCCTTCTGTTACCCTGAGTAGATCAAGAACACAGAGTTAGTCTTGGCTCATTACTAAAAGCATGACATTTGGAACTTGTTTCAAAATGGAAAGGCTGATATATTTTAATGATTTTCATTTAGTTGTATGGTTCCATGATTAAATCACTTGTAGGTTTTTAGGTCTGTATTTGCTGTTTATAGGTCTCAAGAAATAATGCTAATAGATAATAAGCTTACTGAAAGAGGAGAAACTAATATATTTGCTGAGATGGGAAAAGTTTTTCTCTTTAAGGGGTCCTTATGTGAAACTAATAATCTCTAGTTACAAATTTTGTTTTCTTGTTTCTGTCTATTGTGGTTGCATTTCATTTTGCCCTCAGTGCTTTTTCCATCAAGAAAATAGGAAAGGGAGTGAAACATGATGGAGACGCAGGAATGTGGAGTGGTGTGTCCGATGAGATAGAATGTAGCCCCTTTGCCCCTGGGGGATATATGTGGGTGGAATGGACATGGCTCTAGGTTGAAATTTGACTACCCCTCTTATTCGTTGACATGATCTTTAATATTTTTAGCCCTATTTTTTTCACATATCAAGTGGAAGTAGTATTTAGTGAGACTCAGTGAGATAGTAGATGAAGCATCTGGTACATGGAGAAATACAGTGGTTTACTGCAGTCTTTGTAAGGAAGGAGGGGCAGGGAAAGGTAAATAAGGGTATGGCCAGGGTGTAAACCTCAATGTGCTGGTGACATTTGAGTTAAGACCAAAGATAGTTGGCAAACGTGGTTATCTGAGGAAGGAACATTCCAAATCAGAAAGCCCTCAGGTTGGATCCCGCTTATTTGAAAAACGGCAAAAGAAAAAAAGACTAGTCGTATAACTGGAGTTCACTGAGCAAATGGATGAGACTAGAGAGGTGACCCGTGTGCTCTGAATATAGGGCTGAACAGACCTGCCTACTCAACTCTTTGCCCCATAGTATTGTGTCTCAACCTAACTCTTTGATAAGAATAAAAAATTTTACCTATATTATTATTTGAAATTTCACAATTTACTACCTTGAAGGGCTTAGGCTGTATTCTAGATTGCTGTTTTAAATTCAATTATGGTAAAATTAGGTTGCTTTTTTAAAATGATTTGTCATCACCCCAGAGAATTTGTTCTGTTCCCATGACTTCATCTGTCCAGCCTACAGGCAGCACATAGATGGTTGGATTTGACAAAGTAATTACATCCTTAGAACAATTTTAGTGAATTGCTAGGAGACAAAGGTATAGAAGTTAATTAGAAGAGTAGCTGTCTGAATTAAACTGTTTCTTTACTCCCTCTTACTACCACACTCACATTTCTCACCACCAGATGTGTGGGATTTTTTCCACATCGACCAATTCTCCAACTCTAGCTGGCTTTCCTGCAATTCCGTTCACTTCTGATACTGTCTTCTTGTAGTTAGCATCAGATCCCTCAAATTAAGGGATCAGTTCCCCAAGACTTGACACCCACTTCAGACACCAGTAGCAGGTCCCAGGTTGTCACCTGTACTTCTGATTGACTGGCTAGAAATTGGGGCTCTTGTTACCCCTCCTTGGGTTCAATAATTTGCTAAAACAACTAACAGAACTCAGGGAAACATGTTTACTGATTTATTATATAATAAAGGATACAGATGAACAGCCAGATAAATAGCACGAGGTTCTGAAGGGTTCTGAGCACAGGAGCTTCTGTCCCCATGGAGTTGGTGTACACTACCTTCCCAGCACATAGATGTGTTCACCAACCCAGAAGCTCCCTGAATCCCATACTTCTGGGATTTTTATGGAGACTGAATCACATAGTTATGATTAATAACTCAATTTCTAGGCCCTCTTGGCCCTCCAGGGAATGGGCGATGGGGTTGAAAGTACCAGGCTTCTAATAATTGATTTGGTCTTTCTGGTGACCAGCCCCCATCCAGGAGCCCCCCAGGAGTTGCCTCATTAGAACACAGGATATTCCTAACACCTTTATTATCACTTAGGAAATTACAAAGGTTTTAGGAGCTCTGGCCAGGAACCAGAGACAAAGACCAAAATATATATTGCTTACATCATAATATCATGGTAATATATGTCTAGTTAAGATAGGGAGGCACCTTCTGAAGGCAAAAGGAAGAGTTCTCATGTAAATGCCTTGACAGTGTGTATAATACTAGAAAACGCCCAAGTTTCCTGTTGCTGACAGGTCTGGCTGAGCTAGGTGAAGGAGATTCATTTGAAACTTCCCTTGCAAGAGCCCTCTTGAGTTGGATACTTCCTAAAGCACTCACATGTCGTTAACTGTGTGTGCCAGAGGAAAGGCCCTCTGATGTTGAATGCCAAGGCTTGGGTTTTGCTTAGCACCTATAGAACTGTACTTTCTTCTCTGCTTTTCTACAGGGCAGGAACTGAGGCTTTATATAAGGCTGGTTGGTCATTCTGGCCTCTTTCTAAGTGAAGGATGCTTTGGGAAAGGGGACTTCTTAGCACTACTTTTGTTGCTAGAAGTCAAAATCTCAAGTCTTCAGTGGCTCAAAGTGCAACTCTTCTTCATTTGTCATCCCAACTTCTATCCCTTTTTCTCTTTTTCTTCTTGCTGTTGCACATTCCTTCCATGCCGGAACATTCCCTAACCCCTCATCGCAGTGTAGAATTGCTGAGAGTGAAGAAGGAGGTAACCAAGAGCCAGACTTGGCCCTTAGACAAACGTGAGTTTGGTCTGCCTCTGCTGCATTAGATAATATCTTAAGCAAGTGGCTTAACCACTTTGAATCTATTTTCTTATCTACGTCATGGAATTAAAAGAATTTAGATGTTACAGTTACTTCGAGAATTACATAAGCACAGTCCTAAGCACACTGCCTGGCACATAGTAAGCCCCCAGTAAATAAGTAATTGCTGCTGCTATTGTTTTCTTCCTCCTCTTCTCCTCATTAGTACCATTCCTATCTAGGACCCCAGTTGCTTTTCAAACATTTGAAAAGTATCTAGACAAATATTTATTAGTAAACAAGTGTTTCCAGTTTGCCATTTTTGCCTCTTTTTATAAGACTTATAATGTTACAGATGTAGGTTAAAATCTCTAGTACCTCTATGAACAACCGCCTCTCCCAGGACAAATACTATCTTAAAGTTTCAGCTTGCAATGATGTTTTCTGTATCCATCTGGGTTTCGAGTTTTAGTTACAAATATCAGGCAACATTTCCCATTCTTCCCCTAGTTTACTCAGAAAAAAAAAATTCACTAAAGGATAGTAGTTCATGAAATTCATGGGAGGGCCAGAGAATCATTCGAGGAGGCGGCACAGCTAGGAACAGGACTCAAGTTGCATTGCTAGCCTGGCAGAGACCTTCAGCCACACCACTAGGCACATCCTCATCCTTACACAGTCTTTCATTGGGATTTATGCCATCTTGCTCCATTTCTGCCACATTCCTCCACTCTCACCAGAAAATGGAGGTTGTGGTTCTTGTTGCCTCATGTAGCTCCTTTCTGAGTCCAAGTTTCATGCAGTGTGTCTAATTTGGGAATCTTTGGTCACATGCCTTCACTCTAGCTGCAGGAGTGTTTAGGAGAGTGATCCATGCTTCTGCCTTGGGGAGGCAGCGCTCATAGTATATTCTGGAAACATGGATTTGAAGCCAAAAATAATTAAAATCAGCTACTCTCACTGCCTGATCATCACTTTGGATTGGTGAACTATTTATATGCCTCTTCTGGCCCTTTATGTCCAGTCTTTAACCCACGTTTAAATTTCTTCCCTGTTTATGTTTCTAAGTTCATTTGTATAAGAGTTTGGTAAATGTTTACTACTTGGATAAAGACTTTACTACTTTCAGAAAAGTGTTATTTGAAAGATGAAATTCGGCCAACATCCCTAAGGTTTTTCCGACTAGTCGTTAAAAGACACGGTTGGGTTTGGATCCCAGGTGCTGTGATTCCTCACCTAGTGGGGTTGTCTCTTGGCACACTGAGCAGTATCATCAGCAGTCCCTCCTCAGTGAGACTCAAACAAAAAATAGAATGTAAGACATATGCTATTCTAAATTTTCTAGTAGCCTCTTTTTAAAAAGAAGAAAAGAGGTGAAATTGATTTTTTTAAAATCACATTTAACCCAACATATTATTTCTACATGTAGTTAATATATTATTAATGAACTCTTGTACCTTTTTTTGGTATAAAGTTTTCCAATCTGGTTGTCTTTTGCACTTGTAACACATTGTAATTTGGACAAGCCATATTTCAAGTGATTGCTAACCACATGTGACTAATGGATATTGGACCAGTGCAACCTAAGGGAAATGTGGGAGAAGAGTTGTTTCTTATTTCTTGTGGAAATAGGAAAGTAAATTTAAACATTGTTTATGAGGTGGAATTTGGAAATCGACCCAACACACAACCCAGTTAATTCTCCTTTAAATAGAATATTGGTTGTCTACGGCCATGCTACCCTGAACAATCCCAATGTCTGTTCTCGGAAGCTAAGCAGGGTTGGGCCTGGTTATTACTTGGATGGGAGACGACCTAGGAAGACCAGGTGCTGTAGGCATAAAAAATAAAAAATAAGGGATTGTAAGCTGACAAGGTCCTTGCAATCTGTGAGGTCAACGAAAGGTTGCCTCGCCTAAAAAATAGATAGATAGATAGATAGATAGATAGATAGATAGATAGATAGATAGATAGATAGAAAATTGGTTTTATACTTTAGCCAAAACAAAACAAAAAAGGACAACCACAAATGGTATTATTTAGATATGTATATTTTTAGTTTTAGTGATTGAAAGAAGATTCCTAATGGGGTAATACGTGTATTATTTCATGGTTTCTCATTAGTTGGAGTACTTAGTCCTTATGTTGTATTGAGCTCTGGATTATATAGGTTCTGCACAGACCCTGAGGAAAAAGAAATAGGTTATTCACCTGTAAACTAGTTAAAAGCCTAGACAAGTGAGGTCCAATAAAACTTCTAGACTAGTGGTTATCAAACTTTAGGGTACATTAGAATCACTTGGAAGGTTTCTTAAAACAAATGCCCTCCCTGGCCCACAAATTCTGATTGAGTAGATCTAAGGTCAATTCTGAGAATTTGCATTTCTTTTTTTTTCCAGTTTTATTGAGATATAATTGACATGTGGCACTGTATAAGTTTAAGGTGTACAGCTTAATGATTTGACATATTATGAAATGATTATGATGAATGTTTAGTTAACATTCATCGCATATATATAAAAAAGAAAAAAATATCTTCCTTGCGATGAGAACTGTTAGGATTTACTCTTAAACAGCTTTCATATATACCATACATTAATGTTAACTACAGTCATATTGTACCTTACATCCCCAGTATGTACTTATAACTGGAGGTTTGTACCTTTTGACCACTTTTATCAAATTCCTTCTCCCCTCCCTCCTGACCTCTGGTAACCACAAATCTAATCTCTTTTTTTATGAGTTTGGTTGGTTTTGTTTTTTAAATTCCATATATAAGTGAGATAATATAGTATTTGTCTTTCTCTGACATATTTTACTTAGCGTAATGCCCTCAAGGTCCATCCATGTTATCACAAACAGCAGGATTTCCTCCTTTTTTTATGGATGAATAATATTCCATTGTATATATATAAATTCCACAAGTTCTTTATCCATTCATCCATTGATGGACACTTAGAGTGATTTTGTGTCTTGGGTATTGTAAATAACGCTGCTTGGAATATGGGGTGCGGATATCTCCTCAACATAGTGTTTTCATTTCCAGAGAATCTGCATTTCTAACAGTTTCTCAAGTCAACGCTGCTTGCTGCTGATCTGTGGACCACATTCAAACATACTTCCTGAAAAACTTAATTGATAATATATACTCAGTGAAATAAAAAATCTAGGAAAGAGGTCATCAGAAAAAAAGAAACTAAACCAGCTCAGAAGTGATATCCAATCCTAGTTTGGTTGCTGTCCAAAAGACCTAGAAAGCAATGTGTCCAGGTTAAAATAGAAAGAATGCTCAAGGAGAAAATAATTAGTACTATACACATATGATCAAGAACCCAGATGTGTAGTTATTTTAAGTGCATCTCTTAACAACAACAAAGGCAGTTACAAACTCTGGAAAAGGTGGTGAGGGCAGCCGAATAAGAAAGGAACTAAAATATATTATGAATTTTGAGAGATTAATAGAAGATAAGAAACAGTGCTTTTTAAAGCAACAGAAAACCAAACTCATTTCCCTGGAAATGTCCTCTTCCCTTTTCTAGGATACTCTGGGCTTAGGAATGATCTTCCTTTTTCTATTTCTTGAGATTCAACTTAATCTAGGCTTAATTCAACCTGCTGTAAGAAAATTTAGTTTTGGTTTAGATCTGTTAGTTTCTGACCTAAGTATTATAACCTTGAAAATTGCAGCTAAACCTATTAAGAAACATAGAGTTAATAAAGTACAATACCAATTTCTGAATTCCTTTCTTAGATTTTTGCCTTTTCGTCCTTTTTTTTTGTTAAGGACTCTTTTAGGAGCTATAAATTCAAGTAAAAATTTTTTTTTACTTCGCTGAGTTTTCAAAGTATTACTATGACCATGTAGTAATTATCAGATAAAGAGTTGTTTTTATATAAATAAAAAATTTGAAGAGAGGTAACCCAAATAACATTTAATTTCTTATTGACTTAGGATACTTATGAATAAATTATAAACATATATCTGGATTTCTTATTCATTGCGTTGACATGGGTAAAGAAATGCCAGAAAGTGCTTTAACTCTTTTTTTTTTTTTTAATTAAAAAAATTTTTATCTCTCAATTAGTTGACATTTCATATTTTTATATTAGTTTCAGGTGTACAGCTTAGTGGTTAGACATTTACCTAATTTACAAAGTGATCCCCTCAATTAGTCTAGTATCCATCTGGTACTATACATAGTTATTACAATATTATTGACTATATTTCTTATGCTGTATTTTATATCCCCGTGACTATTTTGTAACTACCAGTTTGTACTTCTTAATCCCTTCACCTTTTTCACTCAGTCCCCCAAATCCCCTCCCATCTGGCAATCCTAGCTTGTTTTCTGTATCTGTGAGTATGTTTTTGTTTTGTTTGTTGGTTTATTTTTTTCTTTAGATTCCACATACCAGCGAAATCATATGGTATTTGTCTTTCTCTGCCTGAGTTATTTCACTTAGCATAGTACCCTCTAGGTCCATCCATGTCATTGCAAATGGTAAGATTTTTTATTTAAGATTATTTATTTTAAGATTCACTGGTATAAAGAAATAATACTTATAAGGAAGAAAATATTTTTGAGCACCTACTATGTACAAATAAACATTATGCTCACGCCAACTCTAAGGAAGTAGGGGTTCTCCCCCTTTTTTTAATACCTGAGGAAACTGATACTTAGAGGACTCAGCCTGAAAAGCACAGTGTCAAGTCTGTGATCTCAAGACCTATGCTCTTTACACAACCTCCTTGCTTATCTCTTTAAATTAGTAACGGCTTTATTGAAATATAATTCACTCATTTAGTGTACAATTAAGTGGTTTTTAAGTCTATTCACAGAGTTGCGCAACAGTTAATGCAATTTTAGAATATTTTCATCACCCTAAAAAAGAAACCCAGTACCCATTAAGCAGTTACTTAATGTAATTGTTTCCAAGGTTCATCTGTGTTGTAGCATGCGTGAAAATATCATTCCTTTTTATTGTTAAATAAGATTCTGTTGTATGGAAATCTCACATTTTATTTATCCATCAGTCAGTGGACATTTAGGTTACTTACACTTTTTGGCTATTATGAAAAATGCTGCTATAAATATTCATATCCAAGTTTTTGTGTGGACACAGTTTAATTTCTCTTGGGTATATACTAGGAGTGGAATTGCTGGGTCATATGGTTTGTTTTGCATGTCTTTGTATGTTTAACCTTTTGATGAACTGCCGACATTTTAAAAGAAGAGTGAAAAAATGAGCAAAAGTTCTGATATTTCCTTCGTAGGCCCCAGTCTATAGTCTTGCTTGCTGTTGGATGGGTGTATGTTGCTCTTACTGAATGAAGTGTGATGCTGGAGACTTTTGCATATGGTTTTAGGAATTGTGGCCCCCTCAGAAGCCTTGAGTATAGCAGCCCATTCTCCTCACATTATCCAGGGCCTATGCCTGAGGTTTATTCTATTCTCATTGTTGCCTGGTTAACTCACTAATGAATCTCGTCACTGCAGGTACAGGTACAGGTACAGCAGTCTCCACAGCAGGTCTCGGCTCAACAGCTCTCCCCGCAGCTCACCACTGTTCACCAGCCTGCTGAGCAGCCTATCCAGGTCCAGGTGCAAATCCAAGGCCAAGCACCACAGCCGGCAGCCCCTTCCATCCAGACCCCGTCTCTGCAGAGCCCCAGCCCCTCGCAGCTGCAGGCAGCCCAGATCCAGGTGCAGCACGTGCAGGCAGCCCAGCAGATCCAGACTGCAGAGATCCCAGAGGAGCACATCCCCCATCAGCAGATCCAGGCTCAGTTGGTGGCTGGCCAGTCTCTTACTGGGGGTCAACAGATCCAAATCCAGACCGTGGGGGCCCTTTCCCCACCACCGTCCCAGCAAGGCTCACCGCGGGAAGGGGAGCGGCGGGTTGGCACAGCCAGTGTTCTCCAGCCAGTGAAGAAGCGCAAAGTGGACATGCCCATCACTGTGTCCTATGCCATCTCAGGGCAGCCGGTGGCCACCGTGCTGGCCATTCCACAAGGCCAACAGCAGAGTTATGTATCTTTGAGGCCAGACTTACTGACAGTGGACAGTGCCCACCTGTACAGTGCTACTGGGACCATTACTAGCCCTACAGGAGAAACCTGGACCATCCCTGTTTACTCTGCCCAGCCCCGGGGGGACCCTCAGCAGCAGAGCATTACCCATATTGCCATTCCCCAGGAAGCCTACAATGCAGTTCACGTCAGTGGCTCACCCACGGCCCTGGCAGCTGTAAAGCTGGAGGATGACAAGGAGAAGATGGTGGGCACCACATCTGTAGTGAAAAACTCCCATGAAGAGGTAGTGCAGACCCTTGCAAACTCTCTCTTTCCAGCACAGTTCATGAATGGCAACATCCACATTCCAGTGGCTGTGCAGGCTGTAGCAGGCACATACCAGAATACAGCTCAGACTGTCCATATATGGGACCCTCAGCAGCAGCCGCAACAACAAACGCCGCAGGAACAGACGCCGCCACCGCCGCCGCCACCGCCACAGCAGCAGCAGCTCCAGGTTACTTGTTCAGTAAGTGAGACTTATCTGCAGGGCAGCCTGCTCCCTCAGGGGCCCAGTATAACACTGAACTTACCTGGCAACCTCTAGCACCTATGGCTTGTTTACTGCAGTGATGTTGGTCTTACAGTAACACAGCATTTAATATTTTAGTTGGGATGGGGGAGGAGGGACAGAAGCAGCAGGTGAAGTTATACAATGGGCAGGAGTGCTATCCTGGTACCTGGAGGTAAATGAAATGACCAGTAACTGATTTGGAGTTTCCCTGGGGTACTTCATTGTAATCTCTCTTTAAGAAGAGTAAAGTTCTAGGTAGAGACTAATAGGACAGCCCAAGTGTTATTCTCGTCCTAGGAGCCACTTTGTGCATCACAAATGAACTGATCTAGTGGAACTTCTGTAGTTTAGCATACAGACTGTAAACTAATCACAGTGGAGAGGCTGTGAAATTGTTCCTTCTTGTCATCTGTGGACACAGTGTAGGTAAATAAGATCTGAAATACCTCCTGGTTGGTCTATTACAAATGATCACCTTTGGGAATCTTGAACAAACCACCTATGCAGTGAGATTTCCCAAAGGTGTTTTTATGTTCCTTAAAAATAGTCAAAATAAGCCTTGGTTAATTGACTTCTGTCATGACAACTATGTTGAAAAAAATTTTTAAGCTTTTTATTTTGAAGTAATTTAGATTTACAGAAAAGTTGCAAAAACAGAACTCTGTTAAAATTTTAACTTTAAAATTGTTTGGCTCTTTTATCTTTTCTAATTGTTCATCTTCTTAAGGCTGTCTTCTTTTAAGACCGCTAGTAAACTTTCCAATTCCTTGTCTAGTAGACCTTTAGAGTGGATATAGGGCCTTTAATCTCATGAAACTGCTGCAAACAGTGTGCCTCAGAGGGCAGGGGCTCCTGGGAATGCATGTGAGGGAGCTGGCACAAACAAGGCACTATTAGACCAGGGACCACATTCAGAAACTCAGGCCATAAATGACTGATTAAACAAATGCTGACCAAGCGGTTTCATAAAGGTAATAGTATATTGTCTTAGGTGACTTTGTTAAGGAACTATTAAATATCCAGCTGTCAGGGTTAGCAGTAGAACAGGACAGATTCATTGCTTCAGGTAACTTATATAGTCCAGTTGTAGTAGTAAGAACATAAGATTTCTACATCTTCGAATTATTTATAAGGCAGCATTTTCAAGTGTGACATTGTGCGCCACACACACACAAAGACAAACTAGGAATTCAGAAATCATTCTAGGTTAAAAAGTCAGCAGAGGCATCTTTGTGGGAAAAGTAGCATACGCTCTCTAGCTTTAGCTTAGATTGACAAAAGAATGGAGCAGCATGAATACAGAGTCAGGGATGGAAAGAAGGGACATGGCCCAGGGAAACATGAGAAGGGGGCTGTGGGATTAGCATTAGTTTAGGGGCAAAGGGGTTATCTTCCTGGGATGAAGAGTGCCGTTTGATCTGATGATCTGTGATGGAAAAGTTTTCCAGAATCCTGAGTCATGATAAGAATCAAGTGCTGGTGTGTAGAATTGATTGCATGTAGTAGTAGAGACCAGCCAGGAGACTTGTAATAGGGCTCTATGCTCAGTTTTGCTCAGAGGGATGGAGCTCTTCAGGCCTCTCTTCTCAGCTCTCTTGGGCCCGATGGTCCAATTTGCAGGTCAGGCCTCTTGGTGCTCATCGGTCTCTCTCTATTTTTTACATTTGGGCCCTTCAGCAGGAGAGCATCTTTTCTGGAGTTCATTTTAGTGGGCCCATGTTCTTCAGTGTATGTCTGTCTCCTTTGGGAAAGTCTTATAGGGACTTAATATCCAGTATTATTACCAGAAGAAGAAAAATTGGGAAGAATACCCATCACATAGGAAAGATGAGTTTATCCATTTACACTGCAAACATCTTCTCCCCTCCTTACCAGATCTGTGCTAGGGAACAGAGATGAATAAGACATTCTCTGCCCTTGGAGCACTCACAGCCTAGGGGGAAGGTAATTGTGTTGTGATATAACTTGAACCCTAAGTGTTGTGCTCTTTCACCTGGCATACTCTTTATGAAAGCTCTCACCTGTCTTTAAAACCTAATTTATGACAAAACCTCCATTCCTTACTACATCCATCTCCATCTATTGCCCCATTTCTCCACTCTATTTTATTCCGGAGTTCTCAAAAGCTTTATCTGCACAAGCTGACTCTATTTGCTAACCAGTTGTCAACTCACGACTGAGTCCGCTCTTATCAAGGTCAACAGTGACCTCCCTGTGGCCAGATCCAATAGCACATCTTGTTTTTTATCTCACAGCAACACATGACACAGAGACCATACCTGCCTTCTTGAAACTGTCCTCTGGGCCTTCATATTATACACTCCTGGTTTTTCTTCTACTCCACTGATTCTTTTTCCTTCTCAGGAGACTCCTTATTTCTCTCTGAACCATACATATTGATGTTCCTCAGAGCTCAGTACTAGCCCTCTTTTCTCCCTTAAATTTCTGTCCTTTGCCATGGTTTTCAGCGTCCTCTAGATGGCCATTGCTGCTGCTGAAGATAATAAATCACTTACACTGTCTTGCCAGTCCTGTTCTCAGTGTTAAATATTTTAATTCATTTAATTCTCATACCAACCTTATGAGTTATGTATTACTATCTCCATTTTACAAATGAAGAAACTGAGGCACAAAGAGATTAAACAACAAGGCCAAAGCCACTGTTAGTAAGTAGCAGGTTGAGATTCTACCTTGGACAGGCTGGCTCTGCAGCCCATCTTAACCCCTGTGCTGCATTGACACACAAATATTAATCTCTAAATCAGGCCTTTCCCCTTGAAACCCTTCCCACACATTTAGCAGCCAACTTATTTACTTGGATTTATTGATGATATCTCGGCTCTTCATTAGCTTCACCTCTACCACTATCAAAAACTTCCCTGTCTCAGAAAGTGAAAGCATCAGCTACCCGTTTGTTTAAGCCAAAAACCTGGGAGTCATCTTTGAGTCTGCCTTTCCTTACTCCTCACATCCAGTTTATTAAAAAGTGACATTGGTTCTACTACTAGATTTCTCAGAATCTCTTAAATCTCCACTGCCACTATCGTAGTCCAGGCCATTAGCACCTGCTTCCACTTTTGTTCTTCATTCCATTCTCCATAGACCAGCAAGAATAATTTTCTTAAAATGTAAGATGATGTCATTTCCCAGCTGAAAACTCTCCAAGGGCTCCATTGTAAATAGGAAAAAACTTTATACCACGGTGTATAAGACCCTACTTACATCAGTGGTTTTTAACCACTGATAGATATTTGTGACATGTGTGGAAGAGCTTTAGATGTCTAGATGCTTGGGAATATTACATTTGGTGGGTGGAAACTCAGAGTGGAGAAGGCCTGGCTGAAAGGTGAGTAGAGAAGCACTGCCCCACATGCTCTGGCTGCCAACCACTCACCCAGTCAGCTTCTAGATTTCCAGCTTTGGTGTTATCATCGAACAAGGTAGGGAGGCAACTCTGAGGAGAATAGTTCTGGATAGGGAAAGGGATACATTCTCTTCATATATGTCATTTGAGGTGGCTGTGAGATGTTCAGTTGGAGATACACAGTACTCACTGGGTATATTAAGGAAAGATCTAGTTAACATAGGTGGAGGCTTACAGTTAGCAGTCATTTCCACAAACATGAAAATCCAAACTGGGAAAATGGGTGAGACTCAACAAGGTTAGTGATGGTTGAGTGTGTCTAGAGCGGAGCGCCAGGCTGACGAACATTTAAGGGCCCAGCACTAATGTTGCTTTATCTCCTTGTTTAATAACATACATTGTAAAAGCTAGTAGGATAGTCATTATTTTTATTGTTTGATAAGCAAATTTATATAATGAATAAATTATTTTGCTTTTATAATTTGAACAATTTGACATTCCTCAGCCCTGGACTGGAGAATTGCTCAAGGAAATTTGTTCAGAATTTTGACAGGTGTGTGAGACCTAAGAACCTGTGCTTGGTATCTTTGTCAGTGTCTGTCCCACCCTGTAGGGATTGTGATTCAGACTCGGGGACATCTTCTGTCGCTTTGTCTGCATGACTTGGCTGTGAGACCGTTGAGGATTGGAACCACTCTTCCTTTTGGAATCAGGAAGCTAGAGCAGTGCCTTCTGTCTTCAGAAAATGTTCTTACAAGCCAGAGCTATATTATTGAGAAAGAACGTGGAAAAAAGCAGAACCTTCTATCTAGTTAGAAAGGCACACAGAGCCACAAGTCTTACTTTCTCATTTTACAATGGCAGGGAGAGAGACATGACTTCTTTGTTGTACTTTTGTTTCTCTAAACGATGATTCTCAACCATGGTTGGACATTAAAATCACTTTGGGAGCTTTAAAAAATACTAATAACAGCAGGGCCCCCCACCTTAGACAAATTAATCAGAATCTCTAGGGGTTAAGGTTCAGGTATATGAGTATTTTTTAAAAGCAGTCCAGATGATTTTAAGGTATAACCAAGTTTAATAGTCACTGCTCTGGACACTTTGTAACTCAAAGTATAGTCTGCAGACCAGTTTCCTCACTTGGAAGCTTGTTAGAAATGAAGAATCTCAGGTCTTGTTAGAGACCTTTTGAATCAGAAACTGTACTTTAGTAAAATCTCCAAATGATTTGTTTGCTCATTATAGTTTGATGAGCAATGCTTTGGGCCAGTAATTCTAAGCAGTGACTAAACATTAGCATTAGAATTGTCTTTTTACATGGGAAGGTTTTAAAAAGAGATTCTGGTGTAAAGTGCAGGTATCGGTGTTTTAAATCAGAAATTCAAAAGTATAACAGGGCTGAGAATCACTGTTCTAGGCCTTGCTATCCCTGGGATAAGGAGTAGAATTTCAAAGTTTCTTGAAAGGATGGCAGGGAGAAGAGATTTTTTTTAATCATTATTAAAAGAAATAGAACATTTTTCTGGCAGTTTTGCCAAAGGGCCTGATGCAAAACAGTATTGACACTTTTTAATGGTTTCTCTCTCATAGGCTCAAACTGTCCAGGTTGCTGAAGTTGAACCACAGTCACAGCCACAGCCTTCCCCAGAACTTCTGCTTCCAAATTCTCTGAAGCCAGAAGAAGGGCTTGAAGTATGGAAAAACTGGGCCCAGACCAAGAATGCTGAGCTAGAGAAGGATGCTCAAAACAGGCTGGCACCCATTGGGAGTGAGTGTTTGGGAAGGAGAGGGTGGACTCTGTCTAAAATGCGGTGGCACTGAAGCAGCAGAACAGAATGGCAGGAAAGTGATGTCCCTTGGCTCTGGGGACTAGGGAGCTTCATCTGAAGTAGTATGCTGAATTCAAGATGAGCAACAAGCAGGCCTGACCAGCTGCAAATGAGCAGGATTTGTGGGATTTGCCCAAGACCAGGCATTTTTGTACACATGGATTTCTGGAGTCAACCTAGATCTGGGCAGAGCAACTTTTGGGAGGAGATGGGAACCAGTGAGTGTGCTCAGGTCATTCTTCCTTAGCATTATGTTTTTCTCATATTATAGAGCTTGGATTTTGTTGTGGGTTTTTGCTTTTTGTTTTGGGGGTTGTTTGTTCGATGCTTTCATGTGGCTCTAATAAATATTTTCAGGATGTGTGAGGTGGAGAGGATTGTGGAAAGGAAACTCTTGGCGTAATAGGGCGTACAGGGGTATTGCCCTAGTAGGCCAATTCTGATCATAGATACAAGTGACCATTTCCATCCCAGCACCCTCATGGGCAATATCTGCTCTGAGCCTTCCTTTTAGGGATAGGAGTGACCAATAAAGAGATGACTGTTGCCAGGTCCCTCATTCACCTTTGGGGCTTGTGTTGTAGGGCGCCAACTTCTGCGATTCCAAGAAGATCTCATCTCTTCTGCTGTGGCCGAGTTAAACTATGGGCTCTGTCTAATGACCCGGGAAGCTCGAAATGGAGAAGGTGAACCCTATGACCCAGATGTACTCTACTATATTTTCCTGTGCATTCAGAAGGTAGGAAACAGAACTTTACAGGAACATGTTTGAGCTGTATTCCCATTGGTTATTTGCCGTTTAGTCAAATTAGTAAAATGACAAGCAAGGGGTTATGTATATAATAGGGACCTTCTCTATCAGTCATGTAATGAGCTTTTAGGTATACTTTTTTATAATTGTAAAAGACCTACATGTTCATTTTAGAAAATAAAACCATTAATGATCCCACCATCTAGAGAAACTTTTGTTAAAATATTTGGCATATTAAAAAGAAGAAATGAACAAAGAAAGAAAGAAAGAAAAACACAAAAAAAATTTGGTAAATTTGTTACCTTAGAGCCTTTTTTTTTTTTAAGTCATGAGGTACTTTATATAACACTCTTTGTTAAACATGGTTTGCATATAAGCAGTTTATCCAAAACAAACTCTGGTGCTAACATAGTTTGTCTTATTCTCTGCATTAACACAAAATAATTATTTGAAGGAGACTAGTTAGAATATACAACTGTAGTTAGGTTTTTAGGACATCTAAGGTGAAGCATAACAGAAATTCATTTTAGACTGGCAGTTTAGGGGAACTGAGGTGGATTTCTTGGTGTTTGAATGCTCTTGTGGAAAAGCCCATAGTATGACGGGAAAAAAACTCTTGCTGGTTGGCACTTACCCTGTTGCCTGGACCTGAGAAAAATCTGCCTCCCAGTTTATTCTTCTTTCTTCCCAGTCACTCAGGGCACTGGGTGAATTGCTTTACATGTTGTCTCATTCCATGGTCTCCCCAGTCCCAGAAGGCAGGCACAGTCATCTCCATTTACAGACAAAAAAACTGATTCCCGAAAGTTATAAGACTTGCACTAGTTCATTTACACCACAGCTAGTAAGAGGCTGGCCCATGTTTTTTTTTTTGCTATCACAGGACAATGCCTCGCCTGGGTGTAATAGCATATACAAAATCTGCCCCATTGACTTAAATTAAATGTTGTGCAGGTCGGTTCACATGATTTGAAATGTACTGTGGAAAGTGTCACATGCTGGACAGTTTTGACCTGGTGTGTTATATATTAAGGGGAGACTGGATAAGGATAGGTGATGGTACTGGAAGAGAAATGTTTATTTCCCCTGAAAGCCTCACTCAGGAGATTAACAGCAATTTTGTTGTTTTTCTTTTAGTATCTTTTTGAAAATGGACGAGTTGATGACATTTTCTCCGATCTTTATTACGTTCGATTTACGGAGTGGCTACATGAAGTTCTGAAGGACATTCAGCCCCGAGTCACTCCACTTGGTAAGAGTCTTCCTAGTCCTTGGATGTCTTTCCCACCTAGGTTTAAAGAGCGTCGGCTGTTTGTGTGGCTTGCTGTGATACAGCATGTGAGTGAGGATGCTATAAATCCCAGGTACCAGCATCGACTGTGCTGCTTACCCTGATATGGAAGGGGCACTGCTTACCAGACACAGGACCCAGCTGGTCCCAGTGTGACAAGGACATGGGGCATACAAAGTGTTGGGTAGTTATTCTTTTATTTAAAATTTATTGATTAAAATTAGAATCATTGCAAAAATTAAGAATTATGAACTGTTTTATCTAGGTTACTCATGTTACATATAGGAGATTTTTTTATGTTTGAACATATGTTCTACATATATAGAACATAATTTTTGCTTTACCCATAGGGAACTTCCTGGGGAGCATGTTGTGTTGGAAAGAACATGAGTTTTGCAGTAGAATGTCTGAGGTGTTTATTTTTTAAATAAACTTTATTTTTGAGAGCAGTTTTAGATTTACAGAAAAATTGAGTAGAGATACAGACTTCCCGTATACTCCTTCACACGGCGTTTGCCCTGTTATTACCTTGTATCAATGTGGCGTATTTGTTAATTAATGAACCAGTATTGAAACATTATTATTAATTAAAGCCTATAGTTTACATTAGGGTTCACTCTTTGTGTTGTACATTATGTGGGTCTTGACAAATGTATAATGACATGTACCTAGAATTACAGTATAATACAGAAACTTCACTGCCCTAAAAATCCCCTATGTTCTACCTAGTCATTACTCCTTCCCTCCCCCTGAATCCTTGGCAACCACAGGTCTTATTACTGTGTCATTCTGCCTTTTCCAGAATTTCATATAGTTGTAATAATTTAGTATGTAGCCTTTTCAGATTGGTTTCTTTCACTTAGCAATATGCATTTAATGTTCCTGAGTGTCTTTTTTGTAGCTTGATAGATAGCTCATTTCTTTTTATTGCTGAATAATATTTCATTGTTTGGATGTACTACAGTTTGTTTATCCATTCACCTATTGAAGAACTTCAAGTTTTGGCAATTATGAATAAAGCTGCTGTAAATGTTGTGTTCAGGTTTTGGTGAAAGAATAGGCAGATAGATGAACTGAACAGAATAGAAAGTCCAGAAATAAAGCCACAAAAATATAATCAACTTAACCTTTGACAAAGGAGCAAGGGCAGTTCAATAAAGGATAGTCTTTTCAACAAATGGTACTGGAACAGCAGGACATCCACCTTCAAAAACATGAATCTAGACATATACTTTACACCCTTCACAAAACTAACACAAAATGGATTGTAAACCTAAATGTAAAACGCAAAACTATAAAATTATAAAACTAGGAGATAACATAGGAGAAAATCTAGGTGACCTTGGGCTTCGTGATGACTTTTTATATACAACACCAAAAGCACTGTGATCCATGAAAGAAAAAACTGATAAGTCGAACTTCATTAAAAACATCTGTTCTGTGAAAGACACTTTTAAGAGAATGAAAAAAAAAAAGCTACAAACTGGGAGAAAAATCTTTGCAAAACACATATCTTTTAAAGGACTGGTATCCAAAATATTCAAAAAACTCTTAACATCCAACAATAAGAAAACAACCTGATTAACAAATGGGCAAAAGAGTTGAACAGGTGCCTCACTAAAGAAGATACACAGGTGGTAGATTAGTATATGAAAAGATGTTTATCGTATGTCATCAGGAAATTGCAAATTAAAATAATAATGAAATAACCACTATACAGCTATTAGAATGGCTAAAATACCAAACACTGGCGGCACCAAATGTTAGATAAGAAGCAACAGTTACTCTGATTCATTGCTCTTGGGAATGCAAAGTAGCGCAGTCACTTTGGAAGATAATTTGATATTGTTTTACAAAAGTAAACATTTTCTTACCTTATGGTCCAGTAATCACACTCCTTGGTATTTACCCAAATGAGTTGAAAACAGTCTAGTTAACTTCCATCAGCACACATAGTTACATGCTTAACCTTTTAGAAAAATTATTGGTTCAACAAATTTTTTTGAGTGCCTCTTGTATGCCAGACAGTATTTCAGATGTAGATAATGTAGTAGTGAACGAAATGAGTTTACAGTCTAATAGGGGGAAACAACAGTGTCTAAATAACTAAATTAATTTATGTTTAAGTAAGTACTTTGAAGAACAAAGCGTGGGGGAATGGAAGATGTTGAGGGCATTAGGAGCGTGGTCGTTCTTAGTGACTGTCATTAGATCAGAGACCTGAGTGAGTGACTCACACTTCATGGTTTGCAAATTTCCAAGCCAAGTGTGGCTATGCAGAGTTTGCTGTTTTAAACTTTTTTATTATGGAATTTCAAGAACATAAAAGTAAACAAAATGGATGAATGACATTTCTATGTACCTAGTGTTTATGGCAAATCTCATTTCATATATACATCACCCACCCCCCCCATATTGTTTTGAAATAAATCCCAAACACTTCATAAATATTTTAATATGTATTCTTAACATACCACAATGCTATTAGACTTTTTTTTTTTTTTTAAGTCTAATAGCATTGTGGTATGTTAAGTTTCGGATAGTTTCATAATATCAAAATCTCTGTTTCGATTTCTGTCTCATAAATGTCATAATTTTGTTTATCTGAGTCATGGTGCAAATAAGGTCCACACGTTGAAATTGCTGGTATACCTTTTAATGTTTAGCTTTAATCTTTAATTTCCCCCTTTATTTTTTTTCTGGCAACTTATTTATGGAAGAAACTAGCCTTTTAAAGTGTCACGGAGTCTACTTTTTGCTGAATACATCCTCATGGTGTAGTTTGTTATATTATTCTTTTCCTGTATTTACAGTTAATTGGTAGATGCATATAAAGATTGATCAGGTTTTGTTTTTTTGTGTGTGTGTGTTTTCTTTTTGGCAGAGTTACATCATAGATGGGTTATTTATTTCCATCAGATACCCATAATGTCTAAATCCATAAATTTATTATTTGTAAATGGTGGTATTCTAATGTTATTACTTCCTCATTATTAGCTGAAAAACAAAGAAACTTTCCCTTGTCAACCTTTTGAATTCCTAGCAGAATAGATTATACGGAAGAGGAAAGATATAAGGGCTGTTTTTTTGTTTAGCAGTTTTCACAGGAATTAGTTGGTTCACCATCTTTCCCCAGTGATAACCAATTAGCTGGGTGGTTTTTTGTTTGTTTTTAAGAGTCATTGTGAACTAATGAATGTAAATGTATTTAATATCATTCAGTCTTTTGCAGTTATCTTTACTGATGCTCAGATTGTCCCATCTTCGGCCATTTGGAGCTTCTTTAAATTGGCCCATAAATTCTTTTGACACACCCTTCTTCCTTGATTTCTGGTTTGCCAAAATGTTCCAGGCTTATCTTGGACTTTCCTGTCCCAGGTTGGAAGCAATCCGTTCTCCATGGAGCCTGGTTCTTTTAGTGGTAAATGGTATTTCAGTACCAAAGTCTAGATGCTAGGCATGCTCATTGCTCCTGTGTTGATCATTGTTTCTGGGCTTTTCAGTAGGCAGAACCAAAAATATAAACAAAATAGATTATTCTGATGCTTGTAGTTCAGAATCAGAACTACAAGGCTTTTATGTAATGTCTATCTGTATCTCCCTTCTACAATGCGAGGAGTCTTGGTTTTTAGGTATTGAAGTTCACTTTAAGTTGTTGAGGAGTCTTGGTTTTTAGGTATTGAAGTTCACTTTAAGTTGTTAAGAAGCAGTCAAAGCTAGGGAAGTGACACCAGGTAGAAGAGTGAACCCAGAAAAAATAGGGCATGCCAGGGTATGCCTAGGACCACTCCTAAGGTTGGCCTTCCCTCAGATGGGCTGCCTTCTGCCACTCATCCTGCTCTAGACAAGCCTAAGAGCAAGGAAGCTTATCTCATTGTAACTGGGCCACAAAATACTGGAGTAGAGGCAAAACAATCCTAAAGAGATGGAAGTGCACTAACAGAGTCAGAGGGCCACCTTTGGCAAGAACAGAAAAGAGGAGTGTACTGGGCAGAATATTTCTTTCCCTGCTTCTAAGAAGTGACACCCTCACTGCCTGCCTGGAGAATGTTGGTGTCTGCTGCTGTTTCATTCACCAGGCCTTCAGTGCCTGGCACACGAAACACTTGCACGTTGAATGAACACATGAAGGAGAGTTGGTGATCAAACTACTGGCATTTGCCCCCACCCCCAGCTCTCAATTCGCTTATGAACCTGTAACAGTTGTGACTGTCAGTCTCCTCTTTATCCATAGAGGGGATGAGAATGAACATGCTTTCTAGAGATGGAAAATGTGACAGATGGTTTAGTAAGTGTAAACAGGGACGTGCATACCAGTTCTTTGGGTCCTGGATACATTTGAAAATATGATGAAAGCTCCGTACCCTCTCTTCAGAGAAGTATGCATATGTACAGAGTTTGGTTTAGAGTTTGGGTGTTTCACTTTCCCCGAGAGCTATCCTTTTGTCCCATGTTAACCTCGGATTAAAGGAAGAGTTAACATCAGGTAAGAACAATCAGTAGTATGTCAGGCAGTGATTTTCAAAGTTCGATCTTAGGAATTTGTTAGAAATGCATCTTATCAGGTCCCACCCCAGAACTCTGTATTGGGACTCAGCCATTTGTGTTTTAACAAGCTTCCCAGATGATTCTGCCATACCAGGGAGATTTTTCTGGTTAAACTTGTACCCCTTTGTGGTCCTTGTTGTGCCTCACACCTCCCATCCTGCATCTTTGAGGGACTGCCTGCCATCCTCTTGTTGTAGCAGTACTCTATTCCTCCTAGGCTATGTCCTGCCCAGCCACGTGACTGAGGAGATGCTGTGGGAGTGCAAGCAGCTTGGGGCTCACTCCCCTTCCACCCTGCTGACCACCCTCATGTTCTTTAACACCAAGTAAGTGTTCTAGAGGCTTCATGCTTAGCCACTGCTGGCATCTGCCCAGTGAAGAGGGTGGAAACTATCCAGGCAGACTTCTGAATTCCTTTAACACATATTTGAGAGCCTTTGGGCATCCAAAAGCCCTCAACCCCACTTGGCTGCATTTTGTGTGGTGACCAGTGAGGCAGACAGCCTTGCCAGGCCTCTACCATCAGTCTTGATGTGGCTTCTCCACTAGACAGTGTGTTTGGGTGTGGGCCTGCCCATATCCTGGGAGTGTGGGCAGCGACTCCTCTGAAGTACTGATGGCAGAGCGTAAGTCATGGTCTCCTCCTGGCACCCTTCCCTTTGCCTTGCTTTCACTTGCGGTGCAGGTACTTCCTGTTGAAGACAGTAGACCAGCACATGAAGCTGGCCTTCTCCAAGGTCTTGCGACAGACAAAGAAGAATCCCTCTAATCCTAAGGATAAAAGCACGAGTATTCGGTATCTGAAGGCACTTGGAATCCACCAGACTGGCCAGAAAGGTAGGAGAAGGAGGCAGGGGCTCAGAAACAGGTGCTACTTGTTCTGCTCTGCCCTTCTGCCTGGGGGTGGCTAGTGATGAGTGTGAAGGTTGGGATTTGCTGGATAGGAATTCTCCATTCCCTTCTCAGCCAGAAACTTCACATTCTTCAAGAAGCAGAGATGCCCAAAAAGATACTTGCCATTTCCTTTCATAGTCAATTCCCATGCCTCACACCCTTTCCCCTTCCAACATTTCCTAGTTGGGTTGGCTGGAAGACTAAGGTTCCTAATTTGGACCTGAGCTAAGGCTGTCTGGTGCCATATCTGTGATGGTGGGTGTGTATTTTATAGTTACAGATGACATGTATGCAGAACAGACGGAAAATCCAGAGAATCCACTGAGATGTCCCATCAAGCTCTACGATTTCTACCTCTTTAAATGGTGAGGAGGCTTTATTTGAGTGGATGACTGTGTGTGTGCGTGCACCTGCGTACCTGTGTGCAGAGGCATTCTCTAGTCCCTTACCGAGAGTAAAAACAGACTTCAAAAAGCTAAATATAAAAGCAGACTTACTACTTTTCCCAAAGCATGTGACATGCCTAGCACTGTGATATAAAAGGGGCCCCTGCTCCTTGATGGTCCCCCTTTCATGGAGAGGTGATGAAAGTAGAGATAAATACAGAGGGGGTGCCTCCATCACATATTGAGCATAGCCCTGCATCTTCCTAGGCTTGACCTTTTGTCACTACCACCATGAGTCTAGCAGGAGACTTCTTTCCCTGGCTTTTGTTCTCTCTTGCCCCTGCAGTTTGGCCGTCATGTTCACAGCAAAGCCAGAAAGCTATTTCTGTGTTGTGAGTCTTATGTTACTTAAAACCTTCCACGGTTTTCTTTCACTTTAGAAAGACAGTAATCCTACTGTGGCAGAGACGGCCTTTCATTCAGTCCCCCTTTTAACCTCATGGCCATGTAGCTCTTGGCTCTGTAGCTACACTGTGGCTCCTCTCCATTAAAGGCATCATACTCCCTTTCTCAAGGCCTCAGCACAGAACTTTTTCATGTTGGGCAACACCCACCCCACCCCACCCCACTTCACCCCTACCCATATGGCTGGTTATTTTCTGTGCATCCCCATTCTCAAACACAGCTTTATCGGGGAAGCATTTTCAGATTCCCTCCTCTTCCCTTAGGCTGTTTCCTCTGTTGCATTTACCACATTTTTTTTTTTTTGTCATTTTATATGTATTTGTATAACTTTAATTACTGTCTGCTTCTCTTATCTATAAACTTCATAAGGTAGTGACTCTTAGGTCTTGCTCATTAATATCAGCACCTAGCGCAGGACTGGTACACAGTAGCCCTTTGATAAATCTTGAGTGGATGGTTGAATCACTGAGAGGATGGCATGTGCTAAATACTTAAAAGAAATACAGCACAACATTGAGGGAGTGAGGAGTGGTAAGCTCAGGTAAGGGCCCCATATCATAGCCAACTTGGGAAAGCAGAGTCCCTCAGGTAGAACTGAGGAAGTATCAGTGGATTGGGTAAAGGGAGCAACATGAACAAGGACTTGGAGGTAGACCTGGGTGGTTAAGTTGGTTCCAGGTGGGATGTGAGCCCTGGGAGCCCTACAGGCAGCTGGTTAGAGGAGTTGCAGCTGGCAGCATGTGAGGGAGGAGCTGAAGAGAGGCAGCCTATCACTGGCATTTGCAGTAGTCCCAAAGGAGATCCTAGAGGTAGTATGTGTTGGCTGTGTGGAATTCAGTAGGTGTGCCAACATACCTTCCAGAGTTGCTGCCTTCCCAACTTTTGTAGACAGCATCTGTCTGGAAGGTTCAGGTGGGAGGGTTGAGTTGAGATTCTAGTAAATTTAACCAGCTTTTACCGAAATATTCTTCAGTCCCCAGAGTGTGAAAGGCCGGAATGACACCTTTTACCTGACGCCTGAGCCAGTGGTGGCCCCCAACAGCCCAATCTGGTACTCAGTCCAGCCTATCAGCAGAGAGCAGATGGGACAGATGCTGACTCGGATCCTGGTGATACGAGAAATTCAGGAGGCCATTGCGGTGGCCAGTGCAAGCACCATGCACTGAGATCCTTTAGCCATGGTGTAAGGGGAAGCATCCAGGAAAAAACGGACAGACTTTCACACTAAAGAAGAGGCCTCCATTTTTTCTTTTCTTTTTTTATTGGTGTAGTTATGAAGGCTTTCAGACTGCTTCTGTTTAAAATGTAAAAGGAAATTTTGCCTCCTGTGCATCTTCATAAACCTACTGTTGCAGACTCCTCAGCCCATGGGGGCTCTGGGTTTCCTGAGAGCCAGGTGTCCTAGAAAGTTGCTGGATGACTTTTTTTTTTGTCTGGGGCCTGGGGAAAGGGCTTGGACTGTTAGAAATGTGGCCCCTTCCCCTCTTCCAGAAAGATGGAATTAATGATGGATGGACCCTCCAAGGAATCTCCTCAGCCGGCTTCCACTCTGGCCAACTTTGCTGACCACAGGGGAGCCACAGTCATTTCTTCATGCTCAGACATAAACTTAGCATCTTAATGGAAGGAAAATGAGGGGAACTTCAATTATGATTTATTAAAGACAATTTCTATTACACCCTCCTTTAAGACAAGTGACATTTTAGATGTTAAAGTAAAAACTTTACCATGCCTTTTTTTTTTTTTTTTTTTTTTTGGCCTAACAATGAGGCCTTAAACCTGAGGCTCCTATGCCTGATGGAATTCTTGTAACATACACTTGTGTATCATATAAAGATACCACTCTGTTTCTCTTATGTATTCTTAATCTAGTTGTTTATTAAGAATGACAAGCACGTCTTTTCAACATGCTAGTGAACAACGCCTCTTTATTTGGGAGGAGATTGGCGGGACAGTGGAAGCAAAGCCTATCCTGTTTATTGGGCCACGGTCCTGCGGGAGGGGGCGGAGAAGCTCAACAGCCCAACCTCCCTGGCTGTGTCTGGGTGGTACTGTGCGCATGCGCTCCCTCTCCAGCCCTTCCCGACATACGCTCTGGCTCCGCCTCCGCGCACTGCGTCCTGACGTCTGGCGCGTAGGGCGGAGTGACGATAGCGGCGGGTGTATATTGGCGCGGCCCTGACGGCAGAGGCCTCTGCGGCGTGGTTCTCTCAGGCGCCCCGACTTTCCCCCGCGCTGGCCATGGCCGACTATCTGATTAGCGGGGGCACGTCCTACGTGCCCGACGACGGGCTTACCGCACAGCAGCTGTTCAACTGCGGGGACGGCCTCACTTACAAGTGCGGGACTAGCGGGCGCACCTGGGCGAGGGGAGGAGAGGCGCACTAGGCTGGGAGTCTGGGTGGGGCTTCCATAGGGCCCGGCATGGGAGACAGGTTCCGGAAATTTCCCACCCATCTCCGGGGTTCACTTTGACAGATCTGAAGCAGGGTGGGATGGAGGTGGCATCTTTACCGTGGTTGGGATTTCAAGCCAGAAACTCCATTCTCTGGGCACATGGAGTTGTCAGGGTTCCAGGGACGCTGATGACAGCTAGGTGGCAGAAAAGGTTCTCTGTCACCATCTCCACCTTGTGCTCTGCCTTGCCTGTGACACATGGGCTTAGGTCAGTGCCATCTCTGCCCAGATGCCTTATTAGATGATCCATGGGGATGGAGTCTCGGGTTGCACTAAGCTTGAGCCTTACTCCCAATTCGCTCTCCTCCGTAGTGACTTTCTCATTCTCCCTGGGTACATCGACTTCACTGCAGACCAGGTGGTGAGTATGGCTAGGAATTGGGTCCATAGCATGAAGATTGGGTAAGGTGCTGTTAAACCCTCGTCTTTGGCTACTTTGCCAAATTGGGCTTGTGGGTGGCTTCTATGGAATGGTCTTACTAGCATGCAGGTCATACAGGGCACCTGTTTTGTGGGGAACCTGGCATCATCGTGAGGTATACGACGTGCTTTCTCACATCCGCTGGTCTTTTATCCTCAGGACCTGACCTCTGCACTGACCAAAAAGATCACTCTGAAGACCCCACTGGTTTCCTCACCTATGGACACAGTCACAGAGGCTGGAATGGCCATAGCTATGGCGGTGAGCACCATGGGGAGTAAGGGCAGAAACAGGGGCCTGATCTCTCTTTCCCAAAAGCATAGTCATTCATTTCTTATTCTTGACACTTTTCCCTTGTCTTCTGTTTATTCTGCAGCTTACAGGTGGTATTGGCTTCATTCACCACAACTGTACACCTGAATTCCAGGCCAACGAAGTTCGAAAAGTGAAGGTCAGAAGGGAAAGGATCGTGGTCAGGAGTCCCTGGGAATTGCATTGAGGTGGAGCAGGGTGGGAGTGGGGGATTTTGTTCCCCATTTAGGATCCTTTTATCTCCACTGTGGAGTTAAATTCCTGAGCATAAAAGCCTGAGACCCTGGGTCTTAAGGCAACAGAAGAGGACCAGGTGGACAGTGCCTACAGCCCACCACGTCTCCTGTCCCAGGGTTTGAGGTGTTGGTGTGATTTGGTCCTATGGCACTGCCAAAGGGGGAGTTGGCACAGACCTCAGGCTTCAGACCAAGAACCTGATGAAAGCAGTTCAGAAATGCCCTTTTTCACCATCCCTTCCAGAAATACGAGCAGGGATTCATTACAGACCCTGTAGTCCTCAGCCCCAAGGATAGAGTACGGGACGTGTTTGAAGCCAAGGCCCGGCATGGCTTCTGTGGTATCCCCATCACCGACACGGGCCGGATGGGGAGCCGCCTGGTGGGCATCATCTCCTCGAGGGACATTGATTTTCTCAAGGAGGAGGAGCACGACCGGTTTTTGGAAGAGGTGGGTGCACTGGCAGAGCCCAGCCAAGCTCTGGCAACTTGGCTTCTGTTGCCTGAATGGCATTTCTGAGGGCCTCTGCTGTCCAGGAAAGATGAGTGCCTAGCCAAGTTTCTGATCACTTCATGGGGTTCCTGCAGCCCCGCCCCACCAGAGGCTTTCAGTCTACTCAAATGTTTCCAGCATGTACGCTTTGCCACCCCCAGGGTGAAGGCAGTGTTTAAGGACCAACTTCGGCCTAATCTTCTAAGTCTCTTATCCGTCTGGTTTGGCCCTTCTTTCTCTACAGTGTAGCAGGCTGCTCCAAATACCATATTGTCCTTTCTACTCAGTTCTCACACTTGCCACTAGATTGCTGCAAGGACTTGTTGGGTTCACTTGAGGAGGGTGGTTTAGGTGTAGGTGTGTGAACATGTTCTTTAGAACCTCACCGCTGCATTAAGGGCAGGGCCTTTTGGGAGTTTTAGTCTCTGGCCCTTCCTCACAGCTCCCCTCCCTCCTAGATCATGACAAAGAGAGATGACTTGGTGGTAGCCCCAGCAGGCATCACGCTGAAGGAAGCAAACGAAATTCTGCAGCGCAGCAAGAAAGGTGAGTCCTAGGGGTAGGAAGGGCTCTGTAACCAAAGATTGGGGACTGATTCATATTCTTCTCTGCCTCTAGGAAAGTTGCCCATCGTGAATGAAGACGACGAGCTGGTGGCCATTATTGCTCGGACAGACCTGAAGAAGAACCGGGATTACCCACTGGCCTCCAAAGACACCAAGAAGCAGCTGCTGTGTGGAGCAGCCATCGGCACGCATGAAGATGACAAGTATCGGCTGGACTTGCTAGCCCAGGCTGGTGTGGACGCAGTCGTTTTGGTGAGCTGCTGCACAGGCAGGGTGGGGCGGAAGGGGCAACTGTCATACCAGTCTCACCAGGACTTCCTTCCTGTCCTAGGATTCTTCTCAAGGAAACTCCATCTTCCAGATCAACATGATCAAGTACATCAAAGAGAAATACCCCAATCTCCAGGTCATTGGGGGCAATGGTGAGGAAACATGGGCATAGACGGAAGAGCGGCGAGGCTAGGGAAGCTAGGCTCGCACCTAGACCTTTACCTGAGCCTTTCCCTGCTCTTCATTGCAGTGGTCACAGCGGCTCAGGCCAAGAATCTTATTGATGCTGGTGTAGATGCCCTGCGGGTGGGCATGGGCAGTGGCTCCATCTGCATCACCCAAGAAGGTAAGAAGATGCCTTGGTAGGGCCCTTAGATCCACATGCCCTGGAGCCAGGCGCTCTCTTGGGAACTAAATGAGTCCTCCAATAGGGGCAGCCACAGGGCCAAAGAGGCCCCTTGGATGGGTGACATGCCAGAAGCAAGACGAGCTCTCGTCATTCCTCACTTGCCACTCCCCCTGCCTAGCCTGGCCTCCTTGCTCCTGCTCTGCGCCCTCTCTAAACTCTGGTCTGTTTGTTTTATTTAGCGGCTCCCAAGATCCCTCCAGACATAAAGTCCCACAGCCCCAAATGCCCTTCTACTGTCACGGGCTGCTATAGTAAGTCCGGCCCGGCCCACTAGCCCGGCCCAGCTGCCCACTGCCCGGCTGCTTGGTTGACTGTAGCTGTAGCTCCCGGGGTTTGTGGTGCTGTTGGGTGGGCAGGGCAGACTGAATGACAGACCATTGTTTTGGGGGCTGCTCGAGAACATAGCTCCCCCTCCTCTTCCTGGGATGTTTACAGCGCAGGATGTCCTTCCCCAGGTAGGCCCTGCTCTGCCCACATCTCTTGCAATAGGTGCCCCTCAGGGACCAACTCTGAAACACTTCCTTCCACACAACCACTGCCCGGATCTTGCCTGAGCTGCCCACCATGTAGGAAGGGGTGGTCCTCTGGGTACTAACTGCACGGTGACCCCTACCCCACCTGATACAAGTTGGGCGGGGTTTTCCCAGCTGCTGACTGCATGTGCCTGAGGCTGCCCTGGGCCATGCACACGTGCACGTGCACACGCAAGGGTGAGTGGTGGCCATCACAGTTCTTTGTACTGTTCAAAGCAGGGGGGCAGTAGCTGTTTCAGAAATGACTTGTCCTCAGCCAGGCTGCAGTCCTGGTACAGGTATAGCTGAGAGCTCTGGGTGCAGACTTGTGGCCACAGTGCCCTTTGCCTGTGCCCACTAACTCCACCCACCCATCTTTTCCTCCATCTCTTAACAGTGCTAGCCTGTGGGCGGCCCCAAGCAACAGCAGTGTACAAGGTGTCAGAATATGCACGGCGCTTTGGTGTTCCTGTCATTGCTGATGGAGGAATCCAAAATGTGGGCCATATCGCCAAAGCCTTGGCCCTTGGGGCCTCCACAGGTGAGGCCCAGCACCTAGGGAGCCCGGTGGGACTCCCTCCCCAATGCCACTCAGGGTCTACCCCCAGCAATCCATCTGTCCATAGTCATGATGGGCTCCCTTCTGGCTGCCACCACCGAGGCCCCTGGCGAGTACTTCTTCTCTGATGGGATTCGGCTAAAGAAATACCGTGGTATGGGCTCTCTTGACGCCATGGACAAGCATCTCAGCAGTCAGAACCGATATTTCAGGTGGGACAGGTGATCAGTTACTTTATACCAACTCTGCACAAACAGCCTCATCTTGGCTTTGACCTTGTCCATGTCTATTGCCTTTCCCTGCAGTGAGGCTGACAAAATCAAGGTGGCCCAGGGGGTGTCTGGGGCTGTGCAAGACAAAGGGTCCATCCACAAATTTGTCCCCTATTTGATCGCTGGCATCCAGCACTCCTGCCAAGATATTGGTGCCAAGAGTTTGACCCAAGTGCGGTAAGCCTAGGGAGTTTGGACATGGGTTAAGGGGCTGGTCCAGGGCCAGCTACCCATGTACATCTGCCCCTTTTCAGAGCCATGATGTATTCTGGGGAGCTCAAGTTTGAGAAAAGAACATCCTCGGCACAAGTGGAAGGTGGCGTCCACAGCCTCCATTCGTAAGTGACCAACCCTTTTCCACCCTGGGCTTGGGGTGGAGGTCTCTGCTATGCCTCCTTCCTGCTGCCCTTACCTCACAGCTGGTCCTTCTGCTTACAGGTATGAGAAGCGGCTTTTCTGAAAAATACAGTGTATCTCCTTGGTTTTTCAATAAAAGTTTGAAAAAAGTGATGCTTGGTTTTTGAAGTCATTAGGCACGTGGGCCTTTGCAGCTGCCACATCACAGATGCACACAACACAACACCCTCATTTCCAGGGAAAGCCTCGGGCCCTGAGGTAAAGGTGTGCTGTGGACCTGGAAGCAGGTAGTACTAGGTTCCAAAGTGCCTCCCCAAGCAGTTCACAAGCTGGTTCACAAGCCAGCTCTGAACTGCTCTGGCGCCCACGTGTTCAATATCAGATTCTGACAGTGGCTGCTTAGGAGAAGTCAGGGAACAGCCCAAAAGGACCTAGTGGAGAAAGAACTGAGATGACTTCAAATCTGCCTGTGAGCAAGGAGATAGATCTGCAATTTGGAACAGGCGTATATACCACCTCCTGGCCTCTGAGGGCCCGCAGTCTAGGTGAAAAGGTGACCCCTTGGTTTCTTCACAACTCCCACCAAGACCCCGCTGAGCCAGCAGCCCCTAGCCAGCAACACACCTAGTACAAAATGAGATAAGTGGATTAAATTATTAATTTGCTGGCAAGCAAAAGCATTATGGTGCCACAGGGGAGGGCCTTGTGAATGCCTTGGGGACCCCCGCTCTCTGCAAAGGTGCCAGAGCCCTCCTGGACAGGTCAGGTCGGTTCCTGGTGGTTCATTCTGCAGCTTGGACTGGAGGTGTGAGCACGGTCCCTCCCGGTGGGGGGATGAGAGCAGCTCCTGTCACTCGGCCTTCATGACACAGGAAGTTGAAAGTGGCACAGGCATTGGGCTGCAAAGAGAGCTAGCATCAGCTGGGCTAGGGCCAGGCCTGACTCCCCTCAGCGGTCCCAAGTCCTGGCACTGACCGTGTCCTGCACTTCCACAGCGATGCCCCGCTGCCTCATGGCTCGCAGCACCTGGGATGGCAGCCGCTCAGTCCGGTCTCCAGTGCCCACCACCACAATTTCTGGGGAAAGATGGGCGCGGCTAGTCTATAACCGGGTCTGCTGACACTGGGGTGGGGGTGGCTTTCTCGGGTTGGGACCTCAGCTCTCCCCCTCTCCGATACCTATTCGGGGCTCCAGCATCCAGAAGAGAGAGAAGCTTTCTTCCGTGATGTCCTGGTGGGATCCTACCTGTGTGGGGAGGAGGCAGGTTAAACAAATCCACGCAACTTTCCCTACAGACCTCCACATGGGGCCACGCAAAAGCCAAGTTCGCCAAGGACAGAACTAGGGAGCAGGCCTGGGACTCTGGCCCTCGGCTTCTCCTTGCCGGGAAACGCTCACGTTCCACTGCACCACCGAGTGCGGGAGCAGCGCGCAGGGCCCAAGCACGCGATTTCCGTTGATCACGAAGCCGCGGCTGCTGTAGCTGTCGATGTACGTGGCGTGCGGGGACTCGCGTTGCAGCAGAGCGATGCGCGTCCGCTGATACAGCTCGTCATCCGCTGGCGTGAGCCGATGCCCACGCCGTGGGGCCCTGCGGAGGGGTATGGTTAGGGTCTAGGGGACTGCCGGCCAGGGGCGATGGGGTGGTCAGGGATGCTGGGGCCTGGCTCACCACAGCAGATCGGCCAGCGGACAGCGGAGCGCGGGTCGCGCACGGCAGAGGCCGCGAAGGACGAACGCGGCGACCATTGCGAACAGCGCGCTGGGTCAGCGGGGTCGCAGCGGAGCCTAGCCCAGCGTGATAACAGCGCCCCTTGCGTTGCGGAGGGCACCGCGCAGTTCGCCCAGCGCAGGAGTGGGCCGGTGCCATCTGTCTCAGGAGGGTGCGTCCCCCAGAGCGGCTCCAGTGTCGGCTTGCACCTGCTGCCCGCCCCGCCCTTGGCCCCCACAGACCGTCCTGGGGGAGCCGGACACCTGCTGGCGGGGCCAGCCTCTGGGCCCCAGAGGCGGCCTGGGCCCTAGCCGCGGCCTGGCCCCCGGCTCTCATCTATCACACAAGGTTCCTGCGGCCTGGGGCGGGGCGGCCGCGCACCTGGCCGAGTCCCGCACACCTGGCCAAGGCGTGGTGCCAGCCTCCAAGCCCCTAATCCCGGCTTTGGGGCGTCGGGTTCCGAAGGCTGGGCAGGAGGCTCAAGTTTTCCCCGCTCACCTCCAAATCACGCCCCACCCTAACCGTCACCCGCGCGACCGTTGGCGTCGCCGTCGCGCGTCGCACGGGGCGTGGCCGCGCGTGGATTGGCTTCTCGGGAGCGCGAGGGGGCGTGACCGGGTGGTTTCACCTTAAAATGGCTCCAGTCTGCGGCCAGAGCAAGCGGAAGGGGATGCGGTGGTAGGGCAATTGTAGCTTCTCGTAAGGGACCGACCGGGCCGAACCCGACCACGCATTGAACTAGAGAGCGGCTGGAGCATCGCCCTGTCCTGGCTCAGTCGGCTCGCGTCCTGAGAATCTCCTACCCCCTGCTAGAGCCGAATCAGAGGGCCTACTGGCGCGAGAGAGTCGCTGGCGTCCGCGCGGGTTTCAGGCATCTCCGCGCGCCCACCGTGGCCTCAGGGCGGACAGGAGGCTCGGCGCAGACGAGGACAATCGCAATGGATTCCCGGGGGTCCGTTCGCTGTCGTGCGGGTCCATCGGGGCCCCTAACGCTCCGGGCTCTGGCAGCTTTACCGGACAAAGGGCTCTGGGTGCGGGGGTGTCCTCGAGGCTGGCGCGCGGGTTTACTTCCTCCCCGGCTTCACGGGCACGCTTCCCTCTTGGCTGATCCCGAAGCCCGCCCCTCCACCGTCACCGCACCAGTGGCTCTGGCTGCATGGGACCAACAGGACTAATCCTTCCCCGCGGATCTAATCCGGATCGGGACTCGGTCCCAGGGGAGGCCCCCACCGCCTCTCCTATTGTTTGGGGGCCCAGGTGAGCTCCTCGTTCCCACTAGACTCGGTTTCATCGCCTACTCCTAGGTCCGCCTCCTGGGACTGGGAATGGGGGAGGTTCTAATCTGGCCCTAGGACGAGGGACCCACCCCCCCGCCCCACGGCTGGACAGCGGGCAACGGAATCCCAAAAGCAGCTGTTGTCTCCAGAGCATTCCAGCTGCGCTTGGATTTCGTTCCCTGCTCTCCTGCCTGAGCAGCGTCCTGGTCCAGATGGGGTGGTCGAGCCCCTGACCTCCACACATCATTGGGTCGTGTGGTCCCCGTCCCTCTCAGGTGCTCCCTCAGGCGCGCCCTCAGGCTGGAAGTGACGGGTGTGGACGTCGGAGAGCCTGGGCGGTGGCCATCTCGAACCCGGGGATAGATAGCACTGGTGAGGGAGGGCGGACTCAAGGCCTCCGGATAGGGCTGCAATGGCGCTGAGTCCCACAGGGCCACCCCAGTCCGCAGCTCGCTAAAGATAGCCCTTCACTTCCTGGGGAAAAAACCACCCCAACCGTCTTCGTGTTCAGAGAGTAGCTGAAGTCCCCAGCTGGCCTCCAGCCCCAACCCTGTAAACAACTGCCCCCGTGGAGCGCGCCTGCGGCATGGAAAGCGCTTTGGAATGACACGATCACTCCCGTTGAGTGGGCACCCAAGAAGCCATCGGGAATGTCGTGTCCGCCCAGTGCTCTTTCGGCGCCTCCCAGGAGGGCCTTGAAGCCCTGTCCAAAGAGGGGCCTTGCCAAGCTTTCCCTGGGTCCCCTCCTTTCTGAGCTCTGAGTGCTCTCACTGCTCCAGGGCAGAGAGCACGGTTTTCCCAGAGCTCCGTGCTGCGCCACGGAAAAGGGGATTTAAGTTATGTTGAAGTGAAAACATTTGGGAGCCGTCGTGGCACTGGGAAGAGCTTTCTCTTTGGAAGAGGAGTAGGATGCTCCAGTTGAACTGTCCTTTAGCTGGCTCTTCTCATGGTCACGTGGTTTAGTTGGCTCACAATGGCTGGTTGCCTAAACCAGGAAGCGGGAGGATCCCTGTTAAAGTACACCACGCAGGTTAAAAGAAAGCTTTCAAAGCTGGAAATTCTGAAAACCATCACAACGGTACTAATTTCTCAAAAATCAAGCGAAGAAAACCTCCAATTCTATCGGGAGGGCGTTTATTGGGAATAAAGACGACCCATATTTCAAAAAAGGAAATGCTTGCAAATAACCTGAAACCGCAGAACACAAATTTTTTAAATGAGATTTTTCTTTAGGTCGTGAAGGTGGCGTTAATGTTAGCTGCCCTATTCCAGAGACAATTCGTAAGGAACTTTTATCGCTGTGTTCATGTATATGATGGAGGAAATTAAACGTTATCACAAATACAGAAATGTAAGATTTCGATGAGAGCAGGAGCCCCCACCAGGTCGCGAGGATCCTTGCCCTGGTTGGTAACACGGGTGACAGCAAAAGAACCCTACGCCCGGAAGGACCCCGAAATTTCGGACCTGGGACCAAACGTGGCAGGTGGGCCACGCTACGGCCATCGGTCAAAAGCTGCCGCCACGGTTCCCTCTGGTGCACCTGCCCACTCAGGGACCGGATTCCCGCCCCCGCCACTCGGCCTTCCCGGAAGTTCGGCCTCCCGACATTTTACTTCCGGGTCCGCTCGCTCCTTCCGGTCACCATGGCGACGGGGCGCCTTGGGATCGAGGAGACTTTGGGTGCCCTCAACGCGGCCCTGGGACCTGGCGGCCCTGTTTGGTTCAAGGAGACGCGCGCCCGCCACCTACGTGCCCGAGACTTCTTGGCGCCGCAGCGCGCGCTGCAGGCGCGCTTCCGGGACGGAGAGGTGGGCGTGGGCAGGGCCGGGATCTGCGGCCATGAGTAGCTTGGAGCGCCGCGGCCCGCTCACCCGCCTGTCCTCCTGCAGGTGCCCGAGTGTGTGTTCCATGCGGTGGCCGGCCTGCAGGGCCCAGGCGTGGCCCCGGTTTTGCGCTGCGCGCGGACATCCGCGGGCCTGGAGCTCCAGCTGCAGCGGTCCGCTGTCTTTGAGCGCGTGCTCGGCGCGGTGGCGGACTATGCCGCGCCCGCCGCGCCCGCTGCGCCGGGCTCGCGCGTCCTCCTGCACTGCCCATCGCTGCGCGCCGCTCCTTCCGCACTCCGTCTGAGCCAGCTGCGCGCCGTGCTCGTGGCCGATCACTTGGCGCGAGCTCTGCACGCTCACGGGTGAGCGGGGTCCCGGGGCAAGAGAGAATGCGCGGCCCTTGGGGACTGGCTGCTGCGGGTGGGAAGTAGGGGTGAGCCCAAGCCCCGTGCTCAGGCTGAAGCGGCCGCCCTGGCTTCGCAGGGTAAGTGTGCGGCTAGTGCCTGCCGTGCGGGACCGGCACATGTCGACCTTCCTGCAGCAGCTGCGGGTGGACTGGCCCGTTGCCTCGGAGCGAGCCGCGACGGAAGCCCTGAGGAGCCGCACACTGGCAGAGCTTAACCCTGCGGGTGACAGGGAAGCCCTGCCCCCTGGCGTCCTGGGCAACGTGTACCTGAAGGAGCTGGTGGAAGAAAGGGGACGCACAGCTGGCTATGACCCCAACCTGGAAAACTGTCTGGGTAGGACCTGGAGCCTAGCAGGGCCAAAAGGCAGGGACCCCTTCAGTCTCAGGTAGCCCCAGCGCCTCTGTTCCCTCTGCAGTGACTGAGGACTTGCTCTCCGTGCTGGCAGAGCTGCAAGCGGCTGTGCTGCACTGGCCTGAGGTCGGCTCCCTAGACCTGGTTAGTGACTGACTCCCATCCCTGCAGGACTCTATCTAGCACACCAGGTGCCTGTATCCCCGGTGACTGTTCTCCTTATAGGCTGCGGGCGGAGCCCCTGATGCAGACGGCTGCGTCGTAGTGCACGTGGTGAGCTGTGAGGAAGAGTTTCAGCAACAGAAGTTGGACCTGCTTTGGCGGAAGTTGGATGACCAGGCTCCTCTCAGCCAAGTTAGTGATGGAGCGCCCCCAAGTCAGAGGGTCCTTGAAAACCTGTCAAGGGGCCTGCTGGCTGACTGGTCCAAAAGGGGACTCTTGGCTTTAGGGAGACGTTCGGCTCAGTGAGTGGGCAGGTGCAGCTGGTGCAGAGTCCTGGGAGGTGGGATCTGGAGGCGCATCCTGGGGAACACTGAAGAATAGCTGGACTGTGCCCTGAGGGGCTTGACAGGGTAGCACTAAGCCTGGTGGTAAAAGGGAGGGGAGGGAGTCCAGACACCAGATTTCAGTTCGTTGTGGGTTTTATTGCGGGAGGGTGTTGTCTGCTGGCTGAGCCCCTATCTTCCTGACAGAAGCACCTGGTCTGTGGCCCAGTGAAAGTAGCTGGTGTGCCTGGCACCCTGACTGCCCCCGAATACTACAAGTAAGTGAGGCCAGAAGGCGGCCATCAAACCAGGGTAGTTGAGGTGGGGACTCTGCCCCCCGGCCCTCTTCTCACTTTTTTCAAAATGCAGGTACCGGCACGCCCAGGTGTGCAATGCCTCAGCACTGAAGCACAGCAGAGACCTGGCACAAGGTGCGCCTGGGAGACCCTGGCTATGCTGTAGGGCGGGGGCAGGTCATTTGCACCCCTACCTTGTTCCTCACCGGCATAGACTTACTGACCTGTACTCCCTCAGACCCAGCCTGGACAGAGACCTTCAGGGTTCTCTCCGTGGCCACCATCAAGTTTGAGATGCTAAGCACAGCCCCGCAGAGTCAGGTGAGCCTGGGTGCCCCACCGGACCAGGACTGGGGGACAAGGTGTGTGGTGGCTGTCCTCCCTCGCTCACTGCAGCTGTGCCCCTATTCCTCAGCTCCTCCTGACCCTTGCTGGCAGCAGCGTTTCCACAAAGGGCACCAAGAGTGGCATTTTTGTCATGTATAATTGCGCCCGTCTCGCCACACTCTTTGAGGGTTACAAGCACAGCATGGAGCAAGGTCTATACCCTACTTTTCCACCTGTGAGCAGTCTGGATTTCTCACTGCTCCATGATGAGGTGAGTGCCCCTCCGGTAACTGGTACCTGCAGGAGGTGCGGGCTTGCCCTCTCAAAAGCCTTCTACCCACAGGGCGAGTGGCTGCTGCTCTTCAATAGTGTCCTCCCCTTCCCAGACCTGCTGAGCCAGACAGCAGCCCTGGACCACACAGCCCCAGGGCTCCACATCACTGCACGCACAGAGATGGTAAGGCAGAGGGGACCAGGACGGACTCTGCACTCTCTTTATTCTGGTTAGGGTACGAGAGCAAAGAGACAGGCCAGTGACTCAGTCTCTGTCTCTAGGTGTGCAAGCTCCTGGTACAGCTCAGCATGGACTTCAGCTCATACTACAACCGCGTACACATCCTAGGGGTAAGCGCACAGTAAACGGGGGGTGTGGGAGGGGCAGGGGAAGCAAAGGATGAGCCCAGCAGGCCCCTTCTCTCCTCCAGGAGCCTCGACCACACCTGTTTGGTCAAATGTTTGCCCGCCTGCAGCTTCTACGGGCTGTGTGTGAAGTGCTCCACACTGGCCTAGCCATGCTGGGTCTCCCTCCACTGAGCCACATCTAAGGCCACAGAGATTCCAGTGCTGGGAATGTCCACAGAGTCAGCAACTGGGAAAAAAACAAAACAAAACAAAAAACCAACATTTTGTTGGAGATCTAGAGCCAAATAAATTGTTAAAAGCTTTGTTCTGTTGTGGGGCATGGGGCGTGGTCCCGCCTGCCCGGTCGGCACTCTGCTCACCTCCAGTTCCTGCTCCAAAGTCAGGAACCCGCGGCGGCCGCCTCCTTCCCTCAAGGCAGGCCGGGCATGGGCACGGACAGTCACTCCTGCTCCACTCTGTCTGTGAGCAGGCCCCGTGCCCAGCATGCCGGCCACCGCGGGACACCTCAGTCATACCAGTTGTAAACCTCAAGTCCCTGGCCCCCAAGAGCACAGCGGTGGCCAAACTCGGGACTCACAGGCCAGCAGTCCATGTCAGCCACGTCTGGCACGTGGTACACAGTACTGTTCATGAAGGTGGGCTCGCCATGCCCTAGACGCCAGAAGGTCAGCCGCTGGTCAATGGAGGCTGAGACCATGAGGCTTGGGCTCAGGATATGGAGGCCTGTCACATGGGCAGCATGTGCACAGGGGACAGAGTATTCCTCCAGCACATGCAGCTGCGGTACCAGCTCAGCACCCCCCACAGCCTCTTCCAGCTCTGGCACCTCCACCGCGAGCACAAAGACGTGGAGGGAGCCATCCTCACTGCCACTGGCTACGAGATGGCCCTCATGTGTGGGCAAGGTGTGCAGGCTGTTGACACCACAGCTGTGAGCCTGGAGGGTGAGGCAGGGGGTGCCCAGCCCTAGAGAAAAAAGATGGTTGTCAGGATCTAGATGCCACATGGATGAAAGCAAAGTGGAAGGCCGGGAGGGTCAGCCATAGCCACACACTAGCTACTCACGGTAGGGGAGCCCAGGGTCTGCTGGAGGCTCCAGGACAGTGGAGCCATGGTCTAGCACGGTGGTGAGATCCCAGAAGGCCAAGCTGCCATCGGTGGCTGCACTGCACAGAAACAGTCTCCTGGGAGCCAGGAAAGGGCAGCTGGATCAGTCAGGGAAACAGAAAGCAGTGGGAGCCCCCACCGACCCGTGAAGGACCACCATGCAGCCCCTCTCACCGCCGCTGGTCGGGTGCCTCATGTATAAAGGAGTGGACCTTGAGGACACACCGCTTGTGGTGGAAGGTTTCAGCCAGCAGCTGCAGCCGCCGTCCAGAATCCTGCAAAAGGAAGAGCCTGGGGGGCGGAGGGTGGCCCAGCTCAGAACCCACTCTGGACAGCCCTACATCCTTTGTCCCCAGGAATCCCTGGGCCCTAGTCTCTTACCTCACTGCCCCGTCACTGCAGGCTGCAGCCACAAGAGGGCCAAGGCCAGGCTGGTTGAGCTCACACACAGCCAGGGACATGTACCTGCAGAGAACACGCAGCTGTCAGCGGAACCCTGTCTGACCCCGTCCCAGGCTTCTCCAGGCAGTGCATATCACCTGGTCTCTGGGTCCACCTTGACCATCCGGTGTCGATTGCGCTGCCGGTCCCAGTACTCATCCAGCCGGTGGGATGAAAGGTGCATAACGTGGCAGGCCAGGCGGCTTGGGGTGCTGGGGTCCAGGGTGACCATAATGCTGAAGCAGTGCATCTCAGCCCGGCCCCCCGCGGACACCACATGGGCAGTCAGGCCTGGCCGAGGATCCTGAGGGCCACCTGGGGTGCCAGTGCCCCACACAGCCACTGCACGCACCGAGGAGATATGGTTACAAACAGCTGTGAGTGCACGTGCTGAGCCCGTAGCTGTGGGGAGTGCCAGGACGCAGATGGTGGTGTCCTCGCTGCACGTGATCACGATGTCGATCAGGTTGGGCCCCTCGCTGCCAGGCTCCAGGTGGTCAGGCTGCATGAAGCTAGGCACCTCAAACTCAGGCCCCAGGATGATGGAGCCCACACGCTTTACACACGTGATCTCACGGCCATGCAGGCTCTCCCGGAGAATAACATGTGGCCGAGTGCAGCCACCCAAAGCCCGGTACAGCATGACATCCCCATCCTTGAGGTAGGCAAAGGCCATAGCCGCCTCAGTATCAGAGAAGGCCCAGGAGCGATGCCCTCCACCACAGTTGACGATGTGAAGCTTTTCATGTGACCGGGGGCTCCACACCACAAACTCATTGGCATGGAAACCCAGAATGACCATGTTACCATCAGCCACCATGCGGAGCCCAGCCACCCAGTTCATGCCTCGACAGGACTTCTGCCTTAGGACTGGCTGGAGTTGGCCGCATCGCACAAAGAGCTGGTAGTAGGCACCATCGCGCCCTGTGGTGTACACATAGCCACCATGGCAGGTGACTGAAGTCACACCCTGCTTCCCATGCAGAGAAGGGAGGGTGGACACAGGGCCCCACTCGGCTATGGTGTTCTCACCCCCATCACTGCCACTACCCACTTCAGGTGCTCCGGTGCCAGCCCCGGCCTTGCCTCCAACCCCAAGGTCCTTGAGTAGAGCTGGTCTAGAGGGGAACAGCAACACAGAGCCCCGGCGGTCTCCACACACCAGGAAGTCACCCGGGGGGAGGAAGGCACTGCACGTGTGCCATCTCTGCTTGCTTGGAGGCAGCAGGTACCGGCAACGTTCCTTGACAAAAATAGCCTTGCCAGAGGGCGCCGCTGAGATCTCCAGGCAAGCCACCACGCCGCCAGGGCCCGACACCAGCAACAGGAGCTCCTCGTAGCCACGCAGGGCCCAGCTCACGCTGTGCACCTTCCCACGGAACAGGGTCAGGTCCACGGCTGCAGTTGGAGTATTGATGGGGACAACTTTGACACGACCCTCCCCATTGGCCATGGCGCACAGTCCAAAGCCCTCGGGACCAGGGGCTGCCTCCAGGAGGCAGTAGGACTGGAAGCGCTTGTCCTCCAGCAATTGCTCCCAGCACTTGACTTCGAGGTCATAGAGGTACAGGGCCCCTGTATCGGTCACTGCCAATACTCGCCATGAGCCAGCCAGCGTCACAACCTTGAGGGCACCTGGCCTGCTACGAGATTTGAAGCAGAGAGCTGAGACCCCTGAACCTGGGTACCCACGCCCTACCAGGTGCCACAGCCGGATGCCTGAATCATCGCCCCCGGTGATCACCCAGGCCTGCCTCTCGTGGGCCGCTATAGCCCGGATCCCACGGCCCTGGTGGCCTCGAAATGCCTGGAGGATCTCACCTTCGTGGCTCCATACCAAGCAGACACAGTCCTCTCCTGCACTGATAAGGTAATTCTCTAGCAGCTTGACCTGCCACACACGGGAGCTGTGTCCAAAGCAGTGCCCAATATTCTGCACCCGACCCCCGGGCACCCGTAGGTCACCCACCTTCCAGATGCGAACACTTCGATCCTCTGAAGCTGTGGCCAACAAGCCCTTGCTTTCCAGATATGACATGCTGAAAATGACGCCCACGTGCCCACTGACCCGTCGGTCGGGGGCTACAGGCTTACTATCTATTAAAGCAGTTGCTGGGTACCAGACTAGGAGCTGGTTAGAAACAGCACCCGCCACTATGGTCAGCTCCTTCCAGGTGTCTCCAATCAGACAGGCTGAGGAGAGCGTGCACCTGTCTGTGCAGGGCACCTCCTGCAGGAGGCACCCTATCACAGGGTCATAGAGCACCACTGAGTTGTGTCCCAGAGCCAAGGCCATGTTCCCTTCAAGCCAACGTGCATCCCAGATCCAGTCAGACATGTTCCACAGGCCAGAGCGCCAGAGCTCTCGGAAGCGGCCCTGTCCCCAGCTAATTTTAACAACTCGGAGTCCTTTGCTCCCAAACACAGCCACCATGGCCTCCGAGTCAAGGTTTCCGTTGGGTTCTGGTCGCACCCGGAACCCATGAATAAGATAGTGGCCAAGTAGGTTCTGCACTCGCTTCATCATCCGTAGATGGCCACCGAGATCCAAGGTGTACACCAGGACATCCGGCCCCTCACCTAGACAGAGGCAAAGAGCTGCATCAGAACCGCTCCCCCACCTCTGAGGAGCCGTGAAGACGAGGCGGGGAGCAGGGAAAATTCCCCACATGTGGCCTATGAACTTGTCAGAAAACTGGAAGCCTGAACACCCGAAAAGCTTTGGTCTCAGCCTCAGGTGGCCTTTTAGTGCTGATGTCCTGACCCCGTCAGTCACTCCTGACGTTCGGCTCAACCACGAGTTCCTCAAAGTCACAGCCTCCTCCTCCCACCTAACTTCAGACAGGAACCTTCTCAGCTTCAGTCCCCAAATCCTTAACCTCATCTACCTATACAGGAATTCTAACTGATCCTCCCTCCCCAAGGGAGAGGCAGTCCCAGTAAGACAATCTTCCCACCTTGGGACCGCAGCAGAAGCCCTCCTGACTTCCAGGAGCTTCTTCCCCGTATCTCAGAGGATGTGAGCATGTTCCGTACGGATGGGAAGAACTAGAAGCAGTGCCTCCCACGGCCCCGCAGGCACCTCCCACTCTACTAGCTTCCCCTCAGCGCTTTTGATGCTCCTCATTCCAAGGACCATTACCACTCTCTGCCCATCCCTCAGCCCCAAATCAGGAAGTCCACACAGCTTACTCCTCTTAACTTCACACTTCTTCTCTGTCTCCAAGTTCTGTCAATTTCCTTTTCTAAAGAGTTTGCAAATGCCCACCACAGTGACTTTGGTCCAGAACATCAGTCACTCATGCCATTCCTAGTCTGCAACCTCAATCTTTCGACATTCGACAAACATTTATTGAATATCAGTTAAGAACCAGACAATGAACTGTACGCTAGAGTAGTGAATAAAACAAGCACAGAGCCTGCTCTATGGATTAGGCAGACACAAAACAATATCACACAAGATATGTCATAATTGCGATAGGTTTCAGGAAAGAACTATACAGGCTGCTTGATATAAAATGAAAGTCTACTCCAGTGGTTCTCAATGGGGGGCAGGAGAGAGATTTTCCCTCCAGGAGACATTTGACCATGTCTGGAGACACTTTTGGTTGTCACAACTGTGAGCTGTGTTACATCTAGAAGTGGATGCCAGGAATGCTGCTAAACGTCCTACAATGCACAGACAGCCCCTCACACAACAAATGATCTGATCTGAAATGTCGACAGTGCTGAGACTGAGAAACCCTGGTCTAATCTAACCGGACTGGGTGAGTGTCAGGGAGCCCACCTCAAGGACATAAAATTTAGACTGAGGAATCAAGGATGAGCAGTGGTTGGCCAGAGGAAAGCAGGCAGGATGGAGGGGGGTTGAATTTTTCTTGTCAGAGAAAATAGCAAGTTTGATGGCCCTGAGGTGACCAAGAGCTTTGGGTAGTGTGGCTGGAATCGGAAACGAAGGGCTCAAGGACGAGCTAGAGAGAATGCTACTGAGAGAGTCAGGGAGACATGGCTGCATGGCCTTGAATTATGGCAATAAAAAGGTACAGATGCCACATGTATGAAGTCCAAATTGACCAGACTGGAAGTCACAGGAGCAGGTGAATTCACCTGAAGAGCTTTCTAACCTGCATTTCCTAAATCATTCCCCCGCTGAAACCCTTCAGCGGGGCCTCCCCACCACCTTTGGGGATAAAGTCAGATCTAGACCTACAACAGTCCGGACCCTGCTCCAGCAGCAGAAAATTCCCTTTCCTCCCAAAATGACAAATTCAGCCTCAAGGGCTCGGCCTGCTTACCCTCTGCCAGGAACTCACTTCTCTTCCCCTAGTTCACTCTTGTGGTTCTTTGGATTTCTGCCTAGCTATCCCCTCCTCCAGGAGCCTCAGGAGTTTTAGCTCATGGTAGGGACCCTGGGCTCCCAGAGCCCCCACACCTGATCAAAACTGGGCCACTCCTCCCCACCCCACCCCTTACACATCCACCCCTCTTGGGATTGGTAGCAGCTCACTCAAGGCTTGAGAGCCAGTACACTGCTTTGAGACCCTTATAAAACTCTGTAGCAGCAGCATCAGTCACTAGTGGCTTCCAGTCAGGCCTCACTGCTCCTCAGGGCTGTGTCCTCTCAAGAAGCAGGACTTTGCTGGCCTGTGCTTCCCAACCCGTCCCTCCTCCGATGGGCATCGATTTTTCCAATCATCTCAGGAGGGTCTCAGCCTTCGCCTGCCCAGATCTCATCTCGTTTCCCACGACTCCATCCTTGGCAGAGAATCTTCATTCCACTCTTGCGGGGAAGAGTCTCGCCGGACCGCCGAGGCCACACCCCCGCCTTCCCGGGCCCCCGCTCTCCTCCGAGGGCAAACCCCCTGGACCCGCCCACCTTGGGGGTATCCTCATCTCCGACCTCTCCGCCCCATCTCTTTCGAAGAGGCCAAACCCCCGACTACCTCATCCAAGGGGCCACACACCTCTTCCCCCTCCCTCCGAAAGGGCTCCGTCTCCCTGCACATTCCGCGGCCCTACTCGCCCTTTCCACATCAGCTGCAGTTTAGGGAGGGCCTCGGAAGCCACACTGGTTTTTTTTGTTTCCCGGGCCCCTCCGGCCGGGCCTCATTCCCGCCACCTCCAGGGCTCCGCCGCCCGTCCTCCCCCGGGCATCCCTTTGTTCCGTGGCCCCGCCCACGCGAGCGCGCGGCCTCCTCCCTGCCAGCGCGCGCCTCAAACTGAACCTCACCCGCCAGCAGCCGCTCCCCCACGCACTCCAAACCCGTGACCGGGAGGAGTATGAGCTCGGAGGTTGCCCGCGGCCAAACGTAGTCCTCGTGAGCGTCCATGTCGGCCGCCCAGCTGCTGCAGCTGCCACCGCCAAGAAAGATGAACTCTCGCGAGACGAGCCTCCCCGGCGCGCAGCGCTGATCTACAGCGCCCTTAGCAACAGGTAGCCGAGCCCCGGCGACCCGCTGCCGGTGTCCAATGACGACCCTTCGCCCCATGCGATCCGGCTCACGATTGGCGGGGCCGCCCTCAACCCTGCCCCTCACGTGACTCGCCGAGCCTCCGCCTACCCGCTCTGCCTCCTGCCCGCCGGAGATCCTTTGCCAATCAGCTCAAAGGAGTGTGCTTTTATTCATCGGGGCAGCATGGTCTGTACGCAATAAATAACATGGGTATGGGAGCTGTGCCCTAATCGCGGCTGGAGGCGGGGATGAGGCAAGACGTCGGCCAGGCCTTTGGCCTGCAGATGGACAGGAGGACGGCAAGGCCCCCGACCTTGGGCGGTGCGCGACCTGCGGCTGGGGGCCAGGGCCGGCACTTTCCTTAGAGCTCTACGCGCGCGTCGCGATAGGCGCGGTCCAGGGCCCACTCTGGCTGCGAGTCGGCGCCACCTTCGCGGGCCAGGCGTGCCATCTCCTGCTGGAACAGCGCCTGCCGCGCTCGGCTGGGGTCCACGTTGATCCAGTTGTTGGCGATCCACTTAGTGCCACGCGTGACCAGACAGCCCCCGTGCAGCGAGTAGTCATCCACGTCGCCCACCCAGCCTAGGAGAGGAGGGTGGTGTGAGCAGGTAGAGGACGGGAGGGACTAGGTTGGGCTGATCTGAGCTTGGCCTCAGAGCCCAAGGACTCAGCAAGGGTGGGCTCCACTGTGCACACCTTTGGTGGCAAACATCTGGCCTCAAGGCCTCATTGGGGGCTGGGCATTTCTCACCAACTAATGCCTTGTCAACACCACTGGCCCTCTGAAACCAGCTTTCTTGTTGCCAGGCCTGTCCAGAGCCCTCCCCAGCCTTGGCTGGTGAGGGACATGAGTCCCCAGGCCCAGTGAGCTGGAAGGCAGGGGCATCAGGGAATCACAGGGGTCCAGATAACCCAGGAGGCTGCAAAGATACAGGCCACCAAAGCCACCGAGGATGGTTTTTGGGAGGCACTAGGGGCAGAAACGGTCCACTAGGATGGCAGTTTGGTCTGAGTAAAGGAAGGCTTCCCTCAGGGCACCCCTGGCTTGGCCACAGGCCCTCACCTTGCCCATCAGGCAGGTAGTTGTACCAGAAGACTGCTGTTCCCTGCCGGGGCTTGACACGCAGGTTTCCCTTATCACAGTGCCTGCGAGTGTCACGGAGGTCAACGTCATCCTGAATCAGACTCTGTGGGCAGCAGGGTGGTGGGGTTTTCATGGTGTCCCCACTGTTTGGCCAGGAGCCAAGGTCAAGTAGCCAAAGGTAGCCAGAGGGAAATCAGTCAGATGTGCCCAGGGGACCACTTGGGCCCTAATCCCAGACCCAGGCAGGAATGAATGTACCACATTTGCCCAAGGCTCTGCCATCCCACTAAGTGACAGCCCCGTTGGCTCTTACCATTTCATCGTAGGTTCTGTTGTCTGCTACAGGGAAGACAGTCTCTCCCCCACCGGTGACGTTGTTCAAATAAAACAGCACTGTCATGTAGCTGTAAGGCAGGGGGGCCGTTGAGCATGTCCCCAGCTGTGGATGCTCCCAAGGGCTTACCTGTGGGCAGGATAAGCTGCCCAGGTTCCCAAGGGCCAGAGGGACAGGCTGGGATCAGTGACAAGAGGGCATGTCAGTCCCAAGATGTCCTTAGTCTGTTCTTCCCACAAATCTAGTCTCTGTGTATGACAATATTTTCTGTGGTCAAGCTCACAGGTGCACTACCAAGGGCCAGCTGGGAAAAGTGGACTAGCCGAAGCAGCAAGGCCATGCAGAAGGGGTGACTGTGACTAGAAGGGACCGAGCCAGAGCAGGCATGTGAAAAGGGGAAGCCTGCCTCCCAGCCTTGGCAGGGGAAGACACAGCTTCAAAGAAAGAAGCTGAGGCCTCTAGCAGTGGAGGCAGGATCAGCATCTGGGGAGGAGACAGAAAAAACTGGGGTTCCAGCCTTGGCCTCTGCCTCAGAACTCTGGGGGCAAGTTTCAGTGTTTGTGGGTACCTCAGTCTGACCACTGAGACAAGATTCCTGACACCTGGTAAACAACCTAAACAACCTGGGGGGCAGAGGTTAGAGCATCCTTGTTCCAGATGGCCCACTGCTCTCCTGGCCCCATGCCAGGGGGCATGCCCACAGGGCAAGGCTGTGCTGGTGTCATGCGGGTGCCTGGTCTGGGAGTTAAAGTCAGCCCTCAGGTGGGAGGTACTTGCCGGCAGGAGGTCTCGAAGGGTACAGACTCGTTGGCTACCAGTTTGGTATGGGAGCAGATGGTCTCCGGGTACACAGGCCCGCTGTCCACATGGGCATGGTAGTGGCCTCCCTCTCCGTACCGCACAACCTGCAGGGGCTCGCTGAGCTCCACGATCTCAGGTGACAGGCGAGTGAGGCGCAGCACCCTGGTGGGCAGCAGGCATTCGGCTGGGCAGCCCCGCGCAAGGTGGCACCCTGAGGGAGCTGGCCACAAGCTCTGCCCCTGCCTACCTCCCCTGCAAGCTCCATAAGCCACCCCAGACTGGTCCTATAGGAGCAGGAAGAAGTTAATCATGATGCACACTTTCTCCCTGATGCAGGGGAAGCCCGCGAGGTGAGAAAGATGAGAATTCCACTAAATTGGGGAGGGGACCCTCCCCCAGGAAGGTTGTCTAAAACCCTTGACTGCTCAGAAGCAGGGGGTCCTGTGGACCAAGATAAGAAGTCATTTCTGTAATTAGCAGAAAACAAACATTTGCTCTATCTCTAGTCCCAAAGGTATATTGTTTACCCACAGGGCTAATTTGCCTTTGTTAATTGCCTGTCTTTCGATGGGTCCCAAACCTGGTCCAACAAGTGGAAGCTAATCCTGAGTTGGCTAATCAATTCTGTCTTCTCTACCCAAGCCACGGGCTCCTGAGGGGACCCTGCATTGTCCTCTGCGCCTGCACCAGGGAGGACGGCATCAGGTGCTCACCTCTGGCGGATGGCACGCATGACATGGTGGGCACCTTCCCCCTGGTAGAGCCACGTGTGGTGGCTGTTCCGCACCAGCTCACTGGACTCTGCCTTGTGTCTCCTCATGTACTTGTGGAAGTCCCGAAGGTCCATGTTGGAGAACTCCTGCAGGCTCAGTACTCCTGCACAGGGCACCCGCCGTCAGGGCCCACAAGCCCATGTGGGGAGGCCACGGTGGCAGGCTGCACCTTCCTACCCACCCTGGCCTCAGGCTCTGGGGGGCCATGTGCATCTGTCACCCAACCTGGACTCTTGGGTCAGATGAACCTGGCTTCTGTCACATCAGGCCCTACAGGAAGACCCAGAGAAGTTCATTTCCCTCAGTTTATGCCCTGATTTGGCCCCCAACAAAAAAAAGCCCGACCCCTATTAGACTGGCCAGAGCAGGCTCTCCAGAGGAAGTTTGAGCTATATGGCCAGGACCCGAGGCCACAGATTTCCCCTGGCTCTCCAGCCTGGCTCTATAGAGCATAGTGACCACCCTCGGTCCTGTAGAAGGTGAAGAAAGAGAGCATTTAGTGCCAGGTTTTGTCTGGGGCCTTCCACACTACAGGCTGTAAGCGAGGGCTGGGCCCCAAAATTCTTCATGACCTCAGGTCCCATCCCAAGTGGAAGGTACCCAGTGCTGAGACATATTCCACCCTTTGGCCCAGATTTCTCTGAGAGTAGGGGACACTCAAGGGCTATGAGCCCTGTCACCAGTTCTGTACATAGAGGCAGTAACAGCATGATGCCACTCTAGCCACAGGTCCCGGCTAGATTCTCCACTCTGGGTTCACCAGCCACGTGACCATTCTTCCAAGTCCTGTGTGACTGTTGTAACTTCCTCACTTGGTCGAGAACTTGGGCTTGAGGGTGATGACTACACCTCAGAAACCTCCTAGAGGTTATTGTCAAGGCAGGGGTACTTGCATGACGGCTCCCCAGCCCGCTCCCACCCCCAGCAGTTAGAATGACTCCAGGTGGGCACGAGGAAAGCAAAGGAGACCTTGGTCAGACGAAAGATGCTGTGTGCTTGAGCGGACCCTATGCCTGGCTGGAGAGAGGCGGGTGGAGCAGGATGAACGGCCAAGCTCAAGCTGGCCTCACTGTCTCTTTGCTCTCGCTCTACCCACTCTGCCCTCTGCCAGCCGGCAACCCTACCTGCTGTACCCCAGACTCTGCCTAACGAGGGTAAAAGAGTCTCGGAGGGGAATGGGAGGGTCTGGCTCCTGCCTGCTTCCCAGGGGTGAGTTCAAGGTGGGCCCCTTACCTCCTTGCCCCTGGCTACTGTAGAGGCTGGGCACAGAGGGACAGGAGGCCCCCAGGGACAGAACTGCGGAGAGGGAGGAGCTCACCATCACCATCCGGGTCCGCTTTGATTGCAGAGTACATCTCCTGAATTTTCTCTGGTGTCATCCACCGTCCATTTCCTAGGCGAGTCTGGGCCAGGACCTAAAGCACAAGATGGTCCCTCAGTGGGGTGGCCCTGGTGATGGAGAGCCACCAGAGCACAGACAGCCCCCCAGTCCTTGCTGTAGGGCTAAAGTTTCAGGTGACTGGGCATGGGCAAGGACTAGGACAGGCCTAAGGTCCCTGAGCCGAAGTGGGGGTCGTTAGGTCCAGTGGCACTATAGGGGAGAAGGCCAGGAAGCTAGTCATGCGCACTCTCCACCTGCTGGGAGCGCTGTCCGCTGGTTGGAGGAGACAATGAAGGACAAGCCCATGTCCTACTCGGACACCCAAGGTGAGGTCGGGGAGACCAAGGCCTAGGTGTGAAGAGCAAAGAGGCACCAGGGGGAGGCTTGGCCAGGGCATGAGCATTGGACCAGGCTCAGGGGGGCGCTCTGTATAGGCAAGGGAACCCACACCCCACCAAGACCTCTCCCAGAAGCCCGGGCGTGAGGGGCGTGCGGAGGGATATGCAGACTCCTAGCCACCTCAGCTGCCAACTCCACCTTGAATTCCGTGGGGCTCCCAGCCATGGCCACCAGGAATCCAGACCCAGGTGGCACAACACCTGGGAACTGTAGTAATAAATGCCATCACCCCCAGGTGGATTCTCCCGCTATTCTCTGGTGTTCACAGGGAAGCAAGGAACTATTTGGGGAAGAAAGGTGGACCCTGAGCCTGGGCATGCCCAAGCTGATATGAGGTGGCATCTAACTCTTGGAGCCAGGGCTGAGCAGGACAAGTGATCTGGCCACTAGAAAGACAACTGTGGGCACTCTTCACCCTACGCCCCTCCCTTGTGCCTGCTCCAGGCCCTAGGATCTTGACCTCACGGAGCTGCAGGCGACCATCGCGGTTCTGGTCCAGCAGCCGGAAGAGGTCCAGCTGGCTGACCTGCATCGTGCCCATTGCCTCTTCGTACTCTTCAGTGGGCAGGATCTGGCTGCGCTGTAACCCCTTCATCTGTGCCAGGTGGATGATGAGCCGACACTCCTCACCACTCAGGAAGCCAGGGATTTCTGCCAGAAGAGGAGGTGGGCAAGTCCAAAGATTGAGCCGGGGCACAAATGCACCCAGTACCTTCCTCTCCACGGGGTCCTTGAGGTGCTCCCTGTACTGTGGTAGTCACCAGGTCAGGAGGACTTCACACACCCCTTTACATCAGCGCTGGACACTGACCCCAAGGTCAAGTTATCCTGCAAATTTGGCCAGTGCTGGGGATGTGGGGGACTCTCTCTTTGATGCTGAGAGCACATATTTTCCAGGGGAGCCCTGGGAGGCAAGCCAGAGCTGAGCTGGGCATGCGCTAACCCACTTCGAAGTGGGACCGAAGGCCAAAGAGTGAACTTGAAGAGCAGATGGTTGACCTCTACTTCTTACTTGGTATATATTTAAAAAGTGGAGGGATAGATGTCAAGTTGCCCAGAACAGGGGGGTCAGTGGGAGTCACTTAGGTTTTTGGCAGATGCTCAGAGAAAATGCCCCAGGCATCCTTTGCTTTGGGAACAAGTATACACTGGATGTCTGCTCCGTGCCTCCGAGCCCCTGAGTAAAGGCCAGTCAGGCCCAGGCTTGGCCCCAGTGGCCGGATCCCCTGCACCAGCCCCACAGCAGCTTGGTGGAGCTGGAACGTGGGCCTCACACCTGGGGACCCCCATCTCAGTGGCCCCGGTCACTTCCGGAACAGGAGTCTGAGCCCCGTTTCCCTTTTTCCTGGGAGAGAGGACTTCCTTAAACATGGGGACAAGAAGCCCACAAAAGGAACTGGCTGGAGGGAGGGCCACGCCGCCACCAGGACCCCTCAGACTGCAGAGTGGACTGCCACTTTTCTGGGTTATACTCCCAGCATGAGGTTCCAGTCATGCCCAAGAGGGAGGGCAACGGCCACTCAGCCAGGACCGGAGCGGTTAGAGTATCGCAACAGATTACACTTAGGTAGCACAGACTCTGTGTCTTGTCCTAAGCATGACATCAAGTCCTTAATCTGTATACTCATCCTAGAAACCAGGCCCCATTCATTTGTCCTTCCTATCCACGAGGAACCCCAAGCACAGAAACATCAGCAACTGGCTCAAGGCCCCCCTTGAAGGGGTTCACCCACAACAGCCATCTGTCTCAGAAAAGGGTTCACCCACAACAGCCATCTGTCTCAGAAAAGGGAAAGCGGGAGTGGCTGTGGTACTCCAGAATCCATATACTCACGACCAGATTCAGCTCCCATGGGTAGGTGACCCAGATGTGATGACATGAACACAGGACAAAGGCCCCCACTCCTGGCCTATATGACCTCCCCCCTACCCCAACCCAGCAAACCCAGAAAGGGTATGAGCCATCCACTGGGGGGCAGCGCTGCTGGACAATGACTTAGAGCAAATTGCTAATGAACAGACTTAACTCCTGACAGCTTAAACGATAAACAAGAAAAAGAAAAGAAAGCACATTTTCTTCAGTTTATTTGGTGCCAATAATCCACAGGCCCAAAGGAGATGCCACCAACCTCTACAGTCCCCTGCCGTGTGCTAATCAAATGCAAATGGCCCAGGCCAGCTCCCTGGGGCCTAAACAGGTGGGTCTGAGCACCTAGGAGCTGGGCACACATTAGCTCCTGGGATGTGCGTACAGCCCTATAAAGCCGTCAACCTCAACCCAATAAGGTCAAGGCAGAGAAAGCAGGTGATGGCTTAAGGGCTGTGGCTGCTGGTGGCACTGCTGGTATTGTGTTGGCGGGGCAGGGGCTCCCTGGGGACCCATGTGGTGCATACCCATTTCCCCAGCCATGGCAGTGTCACGACACTGGCTACACAGAGATGTGACTGCCTAACTTGCTGGACCACAACAGCGGCTGAGGCCATCCAGCAGTCAGTCCGCTGGCTGCCCCTGCTGGCCGGGGAGTGCCACCCGGATGCCCGCCTTTTCCTCTGCTCCCTCTTTGCCCTGGTGTGCCTCGACAGGTAGGGCAGGGGCTTCAGGTGAGGGGGGCAGGGGAGGGCTCTTTTCAGCCAGGGCCTGTACTAGCAGCTCTTCGCTAACCATTGCTGGGTGCCCCTTTGTGCTGGGAGATGGCAGGGGTGAGGAGGAAGATGAAGGATTTGTCAGGGTGTTCCTGGCAGAGGGGAGCAGGTGCCCATGGGACAAGGAGACACAGGCAGGGGATCACCTATGGTGAACACCTTTGGTCTGGAACCACAAATCATCAAGGGCTCCTGAATGTCAAGGTAGGCAAGTGGGCAGGCTGCTTTAGCCAGAGGGCTAGGAGCCCCATCTCCAGTGAAATGTGCAAACTCTGTCTGCCCAGGGGGTCCCAGCAAGACACGGAGCCCCGGCTCACGGGTGGCCTTTTCTTCCAGAGATCGCGAGGCCAACCAACCCCTCTTCCCCAGCCTAACCTATCCCGTGAACAGTTCCCTCAGGTTCTTTGCTGAGCGAGGGCCCGTGCCAAAGCCTCAGGGTGACCATGCCAGAGCAGCAAGACTGGGCTCTTTCAGAACCCAAGGATGGGGCCTCTGCACTCTTTGCCAACCCCAGCCCTGGCCAGAAGCTGCACGGTCTGCAGGCCTTTCAGGTCAAGAGGGTGGGCCCTGCTCTCTCCCTCCAAGATGGGAGCGAAGGCCGAGTGCAGGGCCCCTCCCACACTCACCTCCCAGGCTCGGAGCTGGAGGGGGAGGGGCGCAGGAAAGGGGAAAGCAGCCTGGACTACCCGAGGACGGGTGGGGGATGGGAGACAGAAGCGCTGGGAGTGGGGATGTAGGGCTGAGGTTCCAGCAAGCAGAAAGCCGGGGTGCAGGTCTGTTGCTAGGTGACCAGGCGTCGTTGCCCAGCAACCGCGGAATTACTGGCCATGCCTCAGCGCTCGATTACCTAGAAGGTACAGCATGGAGTCCAGGAACCCTGGTCCTGGGCGACCAGCCGCCTTCCCCGCAGGGTCATCTACCCGTGCCGTAGGCTGTGCGAGGTCGTGCAGGCCAGCTGCGCGCCCATCATGACCTGCTACGGCTACCACTGGCCAGCCATCCTGCGCTGTGGACGCTTCCCCTCCGGCCAGGACCTCTGCGTGGCGGCCATCTCCAACGGCTCCCGCCCGGGACGCCCACGTGAGTCTGTGCACAGCTTCTAGGCTGGTTTTACCCTCCCTCGGCCGCAAAGGCAGGGCTCCACCCTTTCTAATCACTCCCTGCGGAAATCAGGTAAATGGATCTCTCTAGTGGGAAAGAAAAGGGTTCACCCACAACAGCCATCTGTCTCGGAAAAGGGAAAGCGGGAGGGGCCCGGGGCTAATGGCCCACCTCCCCCACCTGCGGCCTAATGGGAGCCTCCCTCCATCTCTCCCCGCAGTGCCCCGAGCCAGCTGCAGGGACTGCGAGTTGCAGGAAGCCGGGTCCTCCACGGAAGTCCTGGACACACTTTGCGCCAGCGACTTTGGTGAGCCCCTAGCGTTCAACTGGCCTTGACACACCTTACAAGTGCCTTCATTCCAGCTCCGGGCTTGGCGCTAAGACAAATGAAAGGGGGATACCCAAATGCTATGCCCGGTTAGAGCTAAAAACTAAATTCCTTTAATGAGCATGAGACATCGCTAAAACAACAAAACAAACATCTGCTAAAGAGGGTGGGATCTGGGAGGACAGCCCTTCTCCAGGACCCGGATTCCTAGGGCACAGCATTAGACTAGACGGTTCGCCAGCTGGAAGGGATGGGGGAGGGGATACTCCCAGAGGTCCCGCTCATCATCCTGCCCCTCTGATCCCATTCAGCAGTGAAGGTGAGGCTCTCCCTGCCCAACCCGTCCATCCTCCGGCCCTTCAGACTTCGACCTGGGCTCACAGCTAGAGGTGCTGAAGGCAGGCCCACTGCCCCCTGTGGAGCGGGCACCCATCCTGCGATGCTGGCTGCAGCAAGATGCTACATGTGTGCACAGCCTCCTGTGAGGAAGGCATGCTGGGACCTACTTGCTGAGTGGGGAGGTGCAGGGCCACCGGCTGCTGGTAACCATGGCCTATACTTGGAGCCGGGGCCACCGAAATCTGCAGCTGGCCATGAGCAGATGGCACCATCACCAGTGCCCAGAATAGGGGTTAACCCAAGAAAGGAGAGCCTGGGACTTCGTAGCCACAGCCTCTGTGGTGGCCACACAAACCCTGTGCTCCCCTGGACACACATAAAACCATCTTTCTGCTACCCTCATTGATACCTGCTGATCAGAGTCCAGAGAAGCTCCGAGGCTCACCCACGAATGGCTGGGCAGAAGCCTACTTCCATGGTCACGGCTAGGGGGTCCTTTCTGAGCTGGTAGTGCTCTGCCCAGACAAAAGGCAGGCCAGCTCCCTGGCAGCCATGTGCACTGGGCAGGCAAGGCCACCTTTTTGTGCTTCCTAGGTCTGTGATGACAGCCTGCCCAATGCCCTGCTGCTGCCCACAAGCCCCAGCACCCCAAGCTGAGCCTCAGGGCAGGCACAAGCCTTGGGCTGTGCTTGCCCTGGGCCTGATGCTGCCTGTCAGGCCCCAGAGAGACTCAGCTGTACCTGCCTGACCTTTACTGGGTTGAGTTCTGCCAAGCAGCAGGCCTGTGGAACAGCAGGGGGCGGGGAGGGGTCCATGCAGAAAACTGCTTGAAACTGCTTACAGACCTCAACTCATATGCACACTAAAATTCCTTCCCTACTTCTGGGCCTCCAGTATTTGTTGAGAGCAAAGTGGTCTTAAGTGGCTGCTTAATCGTTTTCTTAAGCTGAAAATGAATAAATTTGGAAATCTTATGATAAAGCACTCATGATTTTAAAATAAAATTGTTTTGTGTACTGGTGTCGATCACTCATTTACTTTAAGTAGTTAAGAAAAAATGGATTAAAACTCTCGCTGACCCACTGGAAGTGCCCCTTACTGCTCTTGAAGAGGGTGCATCAGGAGGCAGCTGTCCAGGGTGGTGGTAGAGGCTGCTCTGAGCACGCAGGCAGGTGCTGGACTAGTGGGTGCTCAGGAAACCCTGCCAGCTAACCACTATTATCAATAGTAGACAGGACTCTGGCTGCTGGACCCATGGCCAGAACAAATCAGGCCTCCCATACATGCAGCTCCCTTTAGGGTCAGAGGCACAAATGACACCAATAAATACAGGAGACAGTTTCCAATGATACTAGGTGCTAAGAGAAAACCAACCAGGCTGATCCAACCGAGAACCCGTGAATCACTTAAGACCAGTTTGAGGTCAAGAGAGGTCTCAGAGGAGGGGATGTCTGAGCAGAGGCCTGGTGGAGCTGAGGGCCCCCTCTGTTGGCAGAGCTAGGTCTGAGCCTTCTGGTGGAGGAAACAGCACATACAAAGGCCCTGAGGCAGCAATGAACTTGGTGTTTGAGCAGGGAGTGAGTGAGGGAGTGGCAGGAGATGCGGTCTGAGAAGTGAGGGGGACTGGGGGTACCGAATAAGAAGTGATGAGGTCTCATCCGCTATTTAAATACAGAATGAGAGCAGGTGGGGTGGGGGGGGGTGGAGGAAGAAGCAAGCCAAGTGAAAGAAAGAGATGTTCCCAGAGAGACGACAGTGACTCGGAACTGCAGTCTCTCCCTTCTGAACTGAACAGGACTAAGCCCTCAGCTGACCTCCGGTGCTCCGAATCCTTGGGAAGTGCCTACCAGTCAAGCAGGTATTTCTCAGGAACTCAGGTTGGGACCTTTTGTAGCCCAGGTCCCACTTGTCAAATGTCTCTAGTTACGAGGGTGGGAACAGGACCTATTTTGCCAAGGGAGAGACTGGAGGTTGCATGGGATCCTCCCTGGGAAGTGGTGGGGTTCTCCTCCATGGACATGGAGGCACCCTGGGTAGAACCCAGGCCCCTTGTCCCAGCTTACATCCTGAACACCTATCCCTTGAGCCCTGGCATCTTGGGCCCCTGAGGCTGGCAGGTCACAGGTTTGGAGCCAAGAGCAGAAGGACAGAGGTGGCAGAGCCCACAGCAGGCCCACTCTCCTTGGGCCCCACCTGCTCCTTTACGGTGACAGAGGACAGACACTGCCCCTCCTTGGGGTGAGGCTTGCCCCTGGGCATTCATCCAACACCACCTCCCTGGCTTTCCCTCTCTCACAACTGGACATCTTAGAATCACTGATCTTGGCTTCATTAGTCTCATCTCATTTCACCAAGCAGCAAGGTTCAGGGCTTTCTGGGTAAAACCTGGGACATCTTCCACTAACAGACTCAAAGGTAATGTAAGAGTCTGGAGGAAATGAGGACCCCAACCAGAAAGTTCTCGCTGCAGCTGCCCAGTTCTCCCAATTGTGCCCTTGGTAATTTGCAGAAATAGAGACCCATCTATCTGATGGTTGAACCAGAGCCGGTTTACCTTTGCCAGATCTCTTCTGCTTCCTTTAATTTACTTTTGGTGACTTTGGGTCTGGGTTTCGCATTCTCTGCTTTGTAGGACTTTGATGCAACAAGCAGCATGTTAAGGGGTTAGGGTTAACTCACTTAATCTAACATAAATCTGAAATAAGTATATACAGGTCTCAAGAAGGCTGAGGAGAGAAAGCACACCTCCTTCGGATGAGTCTGGTCACGGCAGTGTAGAGGTGATAGTATGAGTTCTGTACCCCTGGACTGGATCGCCTTTTCCCGACAGCCACCTGGCTTGGGCCCACAGTTCCTAAAGGTCTTTGCTCAAATGCCTGCCTCGGGGAGCCCCACCCTGGCAACCCTATTAAGAGTTTCAACCTCACTTGAAATTCTGCCTTACCTGTCTGTGATCACTTGTCACCATCTGACACACAATGTATATTCATTTATTAGTTTATTTATGGTCTGTCTCCTCATTTGAACGTCAACTTCAGGTGTTTGGGTTTTTTTTCCTGTTTTGTTCATTGCTGTGTTCCCAGTACCTAAAATAGTGCTTGGCACAGACTTCGACATTATGCAATAGTAACCGCCACCACCCACCTTATAGGGTCCTTCCTGCAACAGGACTGACATCATAACCTATTTCCCCTCAGACAGCATGTACGTGAAACCATTCTCACGGCTCTAGGTATTATCCCTGACCAGGCCCCTCCGCTCCAGGTCTAATGATATGTGCTCAGATGTTCTGCTGTGGTCCCCAGCCCCTTCCTTAAATCCCCCTATGCACTCCATCCTCCAGCAGCTAAAAATGGCCTGAGTCTGCAGATAAGTGTGTCACTGAGGCTGGGTACCCAGGGCTGGGATGGGCAAACCTATCCTGCAAAAGATCATGTGTTTGGGAGCCCCCAACTTGTTGACACTGGTGGTCTCTGAAGGACTTCAGAGTCTTCATGGCTAGTACGCTGGCTTTAGAGTGCAGGCCTGAGAGGCAGGCTACTTGGGTTCTCATCCTAGCTTCACCTCTGAACTAGCTGTATGAGCCTGGCCAAGTGACTGCAGCAATCTGTGCCTCAATTTCTAACCCACTAGCCTGAGGGCGGGGGGTCTACACCCACCTCATAGACAGGTTGCAAGAATTAAAGGAAATGATCACATGAAGCCTAGCATGTCACAAGAGCTCAGAAAATGTGAGCTATGATGCTGGTTCCACATGAGGACACCTGGGAGGGAAGGCTTTGCCTCCTGTGGCTGAACACAGAACTCCATCCTGAGAAGAATCTGAGTGCTGGTCACAACGACTGGTGCCCCCCTGGGGCCGGTTTTGGGGGCACCGGTTTATCCACAGTTGGACAGCCTGTTTTTCATCAACCCACAGGGCCCACTCTGGGAGTGCAACTCCTCCTCAGAGGCCTGAGATCAGCTAGGAGCAGTTATCAGTCTTTCTCACCCTCCCCCCATTCTAGAATGTGACAGAATTAATGGTGACAAGGAGTATCCAAAGACAGTTTCTGTGAAATGTTGAGACACTAGCTTCAGGGTCACGTTGCTCAGCCCTGCGGTGGAAGGATCAGCTGCAGAGAATAGGTGTCAGAGAGGGGAATGTGGAAAGGTCACCCTGCAATCTATTATGGAGGTGGGGCGGGACACTTTGAGAAACCTCAGGATGGGAAAAAAAGGTACTTGGAAGCAGCCATTTTCAAAACAAAAGTCACGTGGTCAAAATGTGCCTCAAGGCGGCCACCGCGCAGCAGCCCCAGGCCCTTTCCCGAGCGCCCAGCGGACTTACCGAAGAGCAGCGGCTTGAGGCTGAGAGTTCGGATGAAGTGATCCCTGTCGGCGACCAGCTGGACCTTCCGCTCGTGTCCCACCTAAGGGAAAGGGGCACAGTGAGCAGCTCAGGCGCCAGGCCGCGCCGTCGGAGGCGGGAAGAGGCTCCCCAGCCGGGGCGAGAGGGAGATGCGCGCCAGGAACTCAGGGAGCAGCGGGGAGGCTTGGACTGGGCGCCCTGGGCCCGGATCGCAGCGAGGCGGGGGAACCTCACCTTGATGCCCTCCAGCCGAGTGAGGGGAGCCAAGGCTGGCGCGGGCCCGGGGCCCGGGGCGCGGCGCTGGGGCCCGGGGTCGCTGCTCTCGTCGCCGTTGCTGTAGTGTACGAAGAGCAGCAGCGCCAGCACGTTGCCCAGGTACAGGTGCACGAACACCATCAGCACCAGGAAGTAGGCGCGAGAGCAGATGCCGCGGGGCTTGCACAGCGGCCGGACCGGTGCGTCCTCGCAGTCGCCCAGCCCGGCCGCTGCCCCGGCCGGGTCATGCTCGGGCGGCACCCACTGCGGACTCG
>NW_011889052.1:1487352-1565970 GCF_000151845.1 Pteropus vampyrus | reverse complement strand
GCGGGCAAGAGCAGCACCATTCAAGGAAACCCCTGTGGAAGTTTCTCCGTTTTCCGGCTAAGACGCACTTCCCTCCTCCCGGAAAAGAATGGTCTACATATTCTCGCTCCCAGGAGTGGGGTGGCAGCAAGGAGGAGGCGATGCCAAAAGATGACTCAATACTGCGGCGGTTCGGGGGTGCCGCGGATGCGCACGTGACGGGATAGGACCCAGGGCTTTCGGCACTTGACACTCGCCAGTGTAGACCAAGAACGCCTTGGAGGTGCGCTCTGCAGTCAGTCGGACCTCCCAGGGAGGCCTGCAGGAGTCAGGCTTGGGAAGAAACCGCCCGATGTGCGGGGTCGCACGGACGGTGGGACCCACCTGGGGTGATCAGAGAGGGCTTCCTGGAGGGGCCTGGGCACTAGGAAGGCCAGACCCCTCACGGTAACCCGCGGGAAGGCAGCAGGTGTACAGAAACACTCCTCGCCTCAAAGCTGGCCCATAGGAGGGAGAAGGCGGCTTTTCTGTACTGAGACACCATCGCCTCTGTGGAAAATTTAACTCAGATTATTACCAAATGCGGAGGTAGGAGGACATAGCAGTAACCAAATGCCAAAGCCTGGGCATTTGGGGGCTCCCTGCTCTTCTAGGGCCGGGTTATCCTCAGGCAGAGAGGCACATGCCCCCCAAGGGAGAAGTTGACCCCCAGGTGAACATGCAGGCAAGAACACCACCACCGAAGCGGGTCCCACTGGTGGTTTCTCCTTATCGATTAAGACACCCTTCCCTTCCCACTTCCTCCCAGAAAAGAGAGTCTGCATTTTCTGGTCTCAGTAGGACAGGCCAGGGGTTCCAAGTGTAGGACCACCCTCTTCTCTGGGAGGTTCTACACACAATGGCGGGTTTCACCAGTGGGTGCATCCGCTCCTCCAGCCACCCTCAGGGACCATCTCCTCAGTCTGCTTAGAATACCACAGATAAACACTGTCCAACAAAGGAGAGGTTCTGGATGTTTCCAAGGGGGGACGGGGGAGGAGATGGCAAGAGGTGGGAGCTATTGTGGCTCAGCCAGAGCTGGGATGTTGACCAAACACCACTAGTGATCCAGCGTGGTGCTGCAGGAGTGCGAACTGACAGCTCTGCGGGCAACCAGGCAGCCTGGGTTCCCCCCGCATGCACGCAAAGACAGGCAGTGAGGATCTGGCCCTTCTTGAAATCGATTCCAAAAGAAATAGGATGGCTGCAAAAGAAATGTTTCTGATTTAAATAGATTAAAATTCTATTACCAATTTAGAAGTGTCCAAATTTCCTGCAGCGTGTCTTTAATCCACTCTAGTTAGGTCAGAAGTCTCTCAATTTAATTTTTAATTATAATAAACAATTTTTTTCAAAATCATATGAATCCCCTAAGTTCTTAAATATGATAAATACCAAGAGTCACAATTTTACCAAGGATATCATGGTTTTCTGGTACCCAGGAATGGATGTTGAGACCATTTCCTTCAACCTTTTAATACCTATGATTAGGTCACCAGGAAATCCCCATGTTCCTATATTCCTGATCTCATTCTCCTACATTTCTATTACCTGTATCCAGTCCAGTTACGTCTAGTGCCAGGCACGGCTCCTTCTGTCAGCTCATCATCAGACAACAGAAGGCAAGCGGGGTGAGGGGAGGTGCTGCCTCACCCAATTCTGCTCCACCTGCTGTTGGCTGTGAGAATTTCACACATCATTATAATTTCTTGGCCTTTTAAAACCTATGGCCCTTTTGATACCAAAACCTCTCAGTCAGGCTGGCTCGCTTTGTAGAGGTGCCAGTCCCATTTCAATCACTGATGGCCAAATATGGGCCTGTGCTGTGTTGTTACAAAAATTGGACTTAATGTCCAGTTTCTAACAGTGAATGTTTTGCAATTTGCTAGCAGTGACCTTGGGCAAATTACTTTGCAGCATTAACAGCTATGTAATATGAACTTCGACAGCATCTTCACAGGGCTGATGTGAGAACTAATTGGTATGTGCCCAGTCCATCCTTAGTGATTTTCTTCTGGGGACAGGAATTGGTTTAACAAACCAAGATCAATGGCTATGACCTCGGTGCCCATTACAGAGCCTAGTCCGTAGGCAATGCTCGGATTGTTGCATGACCCCTGGGGGACCATGTGGGAAAATCCTTACTCTAGACTGCTAGAATGTGCCATCTTCTCTTGTTCTTTTTTGGTATGACCAAGGCCACAGTACCCTGCCCACTGATCGGCAGAAGTGGCCCCTGATCTTGCTGCCTCAGTGAAAACATTCACTAATGACCAATTCCATCTGTGTCCATGTTCTGGAGGCTCCCAGGGGGTGGACTCCATGTATCTTTCACACACCATTGTATGCCTGGGTGCCAATGATGGGGCTTGGCACTCTAAGGTCCAAAGAAGAGCGGTTGTGTTCAGACTGGTAGCATCTGGGGCCTCTGGCTTTGGCTGCTTTGTGCATGCTGCCCACAGCTCTGCAGCCTTCACCCTGGAGCTTTCACTTAGATTGCTACCACCACTCCTGACACCCCAAATGAACCCTCACAATCAGAACCCAGACTCCATTTCCTGTCCTCAACCCTTGGGCCTAAACTCCAAACACTTGAGTCTGCTCTTTATAACCCAGGTCTCCTGTGAAGACATGATTCCCTCTGCCATAGTCCATGGCATTATGCCCCCACATATGCTTTGGAGAGACTCAGGGGCCTTCCGAATAAGGGGCTCAAGGCCTTCAGCAGGGGCTGCAGGGCATTTGAATCTCTACCCTACCACAATGGAGAGATCCGACTGTGGTGGGGAAGGGTTTGGCCTGTACCCAGGGAGGGAGAGCAGAGCCCAAGCTGCTAGGATATTGTTATCTGGACTCACAGATTTTTTTCAAAGGTCCACAGGACCAGGATCGGGACAGGTAGGACACCATGCAATCCACTTGCTCTTTTACAGGTGCCCTCTCAAGGCAGAGCAGAGTCAGGCTGGTGGGGCCTTCCAGCCCTCTGGGGAGGGGTCCGACCAACAGGAAGGGCCCCCATTTGGTGCTCAGTGGCCACGACCCCTTGGGGCATTAGCTCAGGAGGCTACTTGGATCCTTCAAAGACAAGACACATATTTTTATAATCAGAAACTTTCAGTTTATTTTGAATAAACTACTCAATTTTGAGCAGATGACATTACCTCAACTTTTTCTTTGAAGAAAACAAAGATATATGGTAAATTCATGAAAACACAGTGCCTTTATTTTTCTATCCTTTGTAGGGCAGAAAAGTTCTGTCTGACCTTTCCCATTTAGGACAACCACTGGGGGCACAGCAGGAAGCTCTCCACAGGTCACGGGCTACGGGTCATGGTCTGGGCACAGAACCCCCTGCAGTGCCAATGGCTGGGGCCACAGCTCGGATGCAAGTGTATCACACTGTAGCTGTGCAGTCCAAAAAATGCCCAGAGATGCCCAGGTGTGACTTAAGGTACAGAGCTGCTACTCGGTCCTGGGCCATGGCGGCAACACAGAAAGGTGAGAGGTAAGATGCCAGGATCTTCCATGTGCCGACACAGCATTCACACCCCGCCCCTCGGAACCGCGGCCGGCACTCCCCTTGTTCAGTGGGCTCCTACTGGCCAGTTCTGGTTCATTTGCTACACTTCTAACCTGTTCCCCGACTCTACCCCATCACTGTCCCTCCCCTGCAAGAGATGAGAGGAAGACACAAAACCTGAGTGGGGAGAAAGGGAGCCTGCAGCTAGCCATGTACCCATGACTCCAAGAGTCACAGATGTCCTGTCTTCAAGAGCGATTCAGTTACCAGCTTACACGGTACCTGGGAAATTGCTGACCAAGATGAAAATGTTTGAATATCAAAGAATTTCCGACACAGCATTCACACATCTCCCAAGCAACAATTCCAGGAGATCAAGGAGGCCCTGTCAGTACAGACAGCTCTGCCAGTCTCAAAGTGGAGGCAGTCAACAAATTTGCCACAGAAACCCCTGGACTCACAGATTTTTTTCAAAGGTCCACAGGACCAGGATTGGGACAGGTAGGACACCATGCAATCCACTTGCTCTTTTGCGCTCGACTATGTAAGGACTGGCCCTCCCCTCTGGCCAGCCCTTCCTAGTGCGGGAGCTGGGACCGCAAACCAAAGACCCTCCAGGTCTTAGACTCCCAGGCCCTGGAGGTGGTGTCCTCAAAAACCTGAAATCACGTGTGTGGGGGAGGAGCACCCAAGCCCCAGAGCAGCCGCTGGACACACTCTAGGTAACGTGAAAACAACACGTGCAAACAAAGCCCCTGAGCCAGGAAGACCAGTGCCCTGGGAGGGCCATGCTGAACTCCGACCCTGAGGTTCACCAGAGGGGAGCGTAACAGGGCAGTGTCAGGTATGGCTGTGTGTGACCTGGTCAGTTATATCGCTGGAACACTGGCACAAAAGGGACCAAGGTAAACAAATTTATTTTGGGGACAATTCCCTTTGAAAGTAGATCTCTATCTTTAGGAGACAAAAGGAAATGCTGGGCTGAACTCCTGTCCCCTGGTCTGGAGGGCCACAAGCTCACCTACACTCTGCTGTGGGCTCTGGCTTCGGTAGCCAGACCTAGGTGAGCCTCACCTTCAAGAACAGCGATGAACCCACAGATGCGCAGTGCCATCAGAGATGATCAGACACCCCGTGGCAAGACCCTGTTCTGTACTGTCTCCTCAATGCCAAGGTAAGGCAAGTGCACCTGATCACAAAAGGTTCCACAAGGACCAGGCAGGGGGCACCATGCCCATCACACAGGCCAACTCAACTCCCCACCATCTGCCACCCACGCTCTTTCCTTGGGACTCTAGCTGTGGCCAAACACCATGTGAATCTGGAGAGCAGAGACCCCCTGGGGCTCTCATGCAGTAGACACTCAGAAGCGGGGTGGCAGGCAGCATGTCACATTCTAAGTAAAAGAGCTAGAGGGTAAAACACTCCAATGCCAATTTATTTTTTTAAAAGGGTCTGTGTAATTCTAAGGTTGGTTTGCCTTTTTTTGGTATAATTGTACAACCTTTGAAAATTACATACGTTGTAATGATCTAATACTATTAATAGTCATTCAGAAAAAACTTTTTCTCCCTCCCAACAACCATCCAGGGGGGAATTAAAAGTCCTGAAAAGAGGCCAATTCAACATGGCCTCTTTCATAGTAGAAACGAAAAGCGAAAAGATGAGAGGAAAACAGAAACTGACTAAGAGGTGTGTGGCCAGTGTCTCTCGGGAGTGGGGTCCTGGCTGTTGCCTGGGGTCGTGAGAGGCAGAGAGCCTGCAGCATGCAGCACGGCAGCCGGGAGACCTCGCAGCCACATGTTCCTCACTCCGGCACGCCCGTGTCCCAGCCTAGGTGTCGTGGAAATCCTTCAGCAGGGTTCTCCTCCGCTGCTCTGCTATGTGCATCTGGTTTTCTAAGTCCTGCAGCAGGGAAGCAAGATGGGTGCTCGCATGGCCCAGCCCTGTGAGCGAGGAGCGGCCAAAGCCACGCCCGCAGTGTCAGGGGCTCAGAGGAGTCAAAAGCAAGGCCCGTCCCCCGCTTCTCAGCAGCAGCTTCCGGTCCACGTAACGACCCCGTCACATGTTAATGCCAGTCCCGTCGCCTGCAAGAGGGTCCAAGAGGCCAGCAGGCACTTACCCCTCGGTCATAGCTGTCCGCACGCTCCACTTTCCATGACAGGTTTTCGATCTCAGCCTCTAGTTGAGCCTGCTGGTATTCAAACTGTATGGGCAGAGCAGGAGGGTCAAAAGGAGAAGGGGCCGTAGCTGGGGCAGGGCCTGCAGATGGAGGGGCAGACGCAGCACCTCAGGCTCGCATGAGCTACGACAACCCCAAGGCTGTCCTCGGGGAGCAGTGTTAACTGCTGTACCCAGAGACAGAACCCAATCGAAAGACGACCCCAACAGTACAGCCCAAGGGCAAGGCCACGCTCACTCTCCACCCACAAAGGGCAAGAATTTAAGCGGCTGAAGAGAATGCTCCCAACATATACGGGGAAACAGCTGCTGTAAAAACAAGTCAAAATGGATATTCTCAGACACTGTGCTCCCTGAAAACTTCATTTCTTTCAGCCCTTCTGCAAGTCAGGTCTTCAAAATAATTAAAACATCTGACTTAGTAACTATACATGTAAGCTTTATGCACAAAAGGTTCTTCAAGGTCTTATTTGTTTACATTTATTGGGGTGACACTGGTTAATAAAATTATGTAGGTTTCAAGTGTATCAATGTCTTACTTATGTAACAGTAAAAAGTAAACAATGCCCCCAATCATGGTATGCCCATATAATGGAACCTTTATGCAACTATTAAAAAATGGTATTTACCAGCCTGATAAATGAAAACTGCAAAAATAAACTGCTATAAAAGAAAGTGATGCGTGTGTGATGTGTGTGTGTGTGTGTGTGTGTGTGTGTGTGTGTGTGACCTAGATTATATAAAAACTATTTTTAAAAGGCTGGAAAATGTTAACAGTGGTCATTTCTTTCTAGTGGGAATATGGATGATGTAAATGTTTTTCTATGTTTTTCAACATTTAAGCAAATGTGAATTACTTTATAATGGGGGGGTGACAATTCCTATCTAAGATGAAGAATTAAACAAAGATGTAAAAAGTCCACTCTCATTTAGGGACATGCATGCTGGTTATCCTCTCAAAGCATGGACACCGCCCTCCCAAGTGGCCACAGACCTTTTCAGGAAGTTGCCCTATAAAATGGCCACGTTCAGGGGCTTCTTCGGTATAACTGCCTTATAATTACACAAATGCCAGCCCCTGAGACCTATTTTGGAGATGCCTACGAGAGATAAAATTTCATAACCGACAGTTTTGATCTCGCCCTCCCAGGAACCAGAACACCTCTGAAGGTAAGAGGGCAGAAGAGAGGGACTGCCTCGCCTTACCAGCTTCTTCCTGGGTCCAGATTCCATGTAGTACGCATACGGGTACGTGTATTGCAGGGTGTATCGACACTGCAATAGGAGAGAAGAGAAGGTACCTGTGTCTATGATTCTAACCCACATGCATCTCAGGTGTTTATAATTCTTACTCCACCATGCAAGTTAGCCTGGCTCTACAGGTATGGGCCTGAAGGAAATGAGGCCAACCCAAATAAAGAATGAAGTGGGGGATAACATGGGGGGAAAAAAATGAAACAAAAGTGGCCACAGAACACCCACAGTTCCTTTTTTAAACTGATTATTTACCAGCAGCTGCCTCAATGGCTCTTCCCTCTTGAGTCGGACATCAGAGTCCACACATTATCTCAATAACTGTCCAAAGACAATTTCTTATTTTCCTTTGAGTGATGCATGGATGGGACAAAGAAGAAAAGGGCTCTAGCTTCCCCGCAGTTCCTTCCCTGCAGGCAGAGGCAGTGGAGCACTCCTGGAATCCCGCTGGACGCCAGCAGAGGATGGCGTCCTCAGTGGGCACCGCCCAGGCAAACGTGGACGCAGAGACCGAAGGGTGCAGGGCCGCACGGGGAGCTAAATCCCCTTGCCCCCTACAGTGATTCCCGCCCTCAGAGGTCTGGGCCTGACGGGGCCAGGTACTGGACCGGGGATCAGAAGAGTCAGGTGGTACAGACCTTGGCCAAGAGCTTGGCAGCGTTCTGTAGGTACTGCCAGTCGATCCACGTCCCCAGATTATTCATGACCCTCTCCTGAATCTTCTCATGAATCCGCTGGTACGTCTGTGCCTCCAGCTGCAAGCTCTTGTTGTGGTTTTCCCACTACAGGGTACAGAGGAAGGAGAAAGCTGTAGAAGCCCTGGGAAGGTACAGAGGTCCACGCGAGAGTTCAGAATAGACACCTCAGCCGGCAGGGCGTGGCCACAGCCTCCACTAACTCATGGGGACTGTGTGTCCTTGAGAGTGCAGGAGGGGAACCTCCCCAGTGCACACTCCTCACCCTGTCCAGAGTGGCTGTCGCCCACCAGATCACTCTGCCCTCTGGGGCAGCAGAGCTCCAGCCTGAGGACTAACAGGTACCCACTGGTCTACTGTGCTTAGTTCTGTGGGCTTCTAAAGGGTCTCCTTGCAAGGAACTGCCCTCTAAATCTGACTGTTAAGATGGCACTGGGTGGAAGACTATCTGATGGTCCTTCATTGTCCTTCAATCCATCATTCAAATGGTCAGTACCGCATCCTTCCATGTCAGCCGCGGCTGCCCTATAGAGCCCAAAAGCCCCATTTATGGAGGCACCAGCCGGGGCCTATAGAGCCCGAAAGCACCATCTATGGAGGCACCAGCCGGGGCCACGACCGGAGCGCCAGTCCCTGACTTCTGTGTGCACACACTGGGTCTGGCTACCAGTCCCCGGCAACGCCGCCCCAGTAGGCCGACTGGAAGCAGACCGTACTCATGGAGAGGCCACAGGAGAGGATACCCACCCGCTCAAAGTAGAACAAGTACTTCTTGAGGGCCTCCCTGGCTTGGGCTTGCTGGCTCTGGTTGACAATGTCGGGGTTCTCTTTGTACCGGCTGCACTCATAGTATTCACTGCCATGGGTCTTCCAGTCTCCTAGACACATCCAGCAGAAGTCTGCACAGAACAGAAAACGAGGCGTTTACGCCCTCAAGATAAGCCCACATTCCTCCAAAGGCATAGGCAAAGCAGTGGGACAGACGGTTCTGCTGGGTTAGGGATGAGGGCGTCACCTGACCAGAATTTCCCAAGGGTGCCTGTTTGCAGAGGAAATGTGCGCCTCTCATTTTGTCATACCCCACTGTCCCTGCAGCCTGTCCTTACCCATCTGAATGACAGCCTACGGATATTTTCAGTTCCATGAGCATATATGATTGTACCCTTTTAATCCAATGCAGGCAGATGCTGACTGTACAAGACCACTAGTCTGCTGTGTCAATGCCACTGTGAGAAGCAGAAGCTTGCCCGACTGAGACCTACCTGGTCATGCAGAACACACATTCGCCCTCCTGACTACCTCCCACCCTTACAACACCTGTCTTAGGAAGATTTTGTACACGAAACTGGGAATAAAGGCCTTTTCCTTTTCTTTCTCTTTTAAAAAGCTTATTTCTATAAAACCTACAGCTACTTAATAGTTCACACTCCGCATTATGACTGCTTCCACACTGCAAAAGCAAAAAGGGAAAAATAAAGATCCCTCATGAATACTATACATCTAAACGATTTCTGTGGTCTGATGAAGGGGGCTGACCGCCACTGTCAGACGTCAGAACCTGGTCTAGATTTCGTCTCTGCCAGAGACCCGACAGTGGTGAAGCCTGTTTCCCAGGATTTACTCCTGCAAGTTGGCTCACCGACTTCCCAAAAGGGACTCCTATAAAATTTAGGAAAGCTAAAGCCAAACCCAGAGACCCAGAGATCCTTCACTTCTCTTCTCTTGAGGGCCTTCACTGAACACTAGCAACATCACTCTCCCCTTAGTGGGCTGGGCTGGGCTTTCTGTTTTAAATACCACCATAGTGCTTAGGGTTCCCCACACAGGTGGGAAAACTACACAGCGACGCCAAGGATGAGAGTTAACTCTAGGCGGCGTGGGATGAGGAGACTATGACTGGGGAGGGATGCTCAGGGAACTTCTCAGGTACTCGGAATGTGGGTGTGTTCACTCTGTATATCTTTAGATCGTACATGTGCCTTACGCATTGTTCTAAGTGACACACGTCCCTCTCACTTAAACACATACAGAAAGATAGAGTGAGATGCCACCTCTACCCTTGGTATTTTCACTTCACACTTCAGAGTCCCCTTCTAAGACCCTGCCACGTCCACTGATTACAGCGAGCTCCTGGGGAAACACAGGGATGGCATGAGACTGGCCCTTACGTAGAGAAACTTTCACGGCCTCCTGGTCAGCACCTGAGCAGCTGTATACGAGAACTATTTGGACATATTTTCTACTTGAAGGAATTTTATTTATTTTTTGATCTGGCAGGAAGGAAAGCAAAACCAACAGGTTCTATGTAACCTACTCCTGACAGATGAAGAAGGCCTGAAAGGCCAAATCAAAAACCCGTTTGGAAAGTATAAAACCTCAAAGGAAAACTATTATTTTATTATTTCCAGTAACACCATGTATAGCCTGTTTTGCTAGGTATCTGTAAGGTAGCACAGATAAGCCCCATACTACTTACCTGCCTTGGCAAAAATAAAAATAACATGCTAAAATCTTCTCGGATGGCTGAGGATCGTGGAGGTCTAAGAGTCATCCCAAACTTAACTTCTGACTACATGTGTCAGCAAGATGGCAGTGGGATTGCAAGAGGGACCAAAAAAATTGTAAATATTATATGACTCTGAGTGAGGCTGCTCTTTGTTTTGTCACATCCCTACAAAAGTACTCACTAAACAAGCGACAGAGACCCATGCACAAGAAACAGAGACTGTGCCACTGGGCCTTGAGCGCCAAGCCTGGACTCACCGTGTTTACACTTGGAGCATTGCTGTCAGAGGGAAACAGAAGAGAACATGTTAAGGGCATGCTGACCAAAGGCTCGATGTCACATATGCAAAGGGTACAGGCTTCTGCTCACCATGTGATTGCAGCCTCCATTCTTCTCAATACAGATGTTGCACTTGGGACACTGAGGAGACAGAAGGGTGCCATTAGGCTTACGCACCATCGGGCCGGTTCTAAGACAAATTACATAAAGCTCCCGGCACCCGTGCTCAGTAACTCATCGTGCGAGCACTTCTGGGGAGGAGCATCTCACTTAAATGTGGCAGGTCGCTGAGGCTGGAACAGCAATCCAAGGAAATGAGGTCAGCATATTCGGCTCTGAAACACTCCAAGCACCAGCTGAGCCCCACTAAGTCTTCTGCCATCTGTCCCTGCCACGGGCCACTCAGATTAAGCACAAGCTGAGTCAGCAGAAAGCCTGCCTGTGCAGGAGGGAGGCCAAAGCAGCACAAAAGCTGGTCTAAGTCCTGGTCAGTCTGCCCGAACTTCTGCTTCTAGATGAGGGCAAGGAAGCAGCCTCTACAGCTCGCTTGCTCACACTTCAGCGATGCCAGCACCCCCAGGAAACACTGCAGAGGCCAACCTGATGCTGTACCATGAAATGAACTTTGTTTAATGATGTCATGGTCACAGCTGTGATTTTGAGTGCATCAATTCAGCGCGTGACTGGCACAGGGTAGGGCCCTGGGTGCTGAGTCATCCAGGGCTCAAGGGGCTGCAGGCCGTGCTTTTCCATGGGAAATTTTCGAATAAGAATTGGTAGGCCTGGGCTTGCATTACAGCCTTGCTATTATTAAGTGTGGCTATCAACCACCTCCGCCTTAGGACCATTAAAGCCTGGGAGGCAGTCAATAAAACCTGATTTTCTTTTTCTAATTAGTTCTCCTAACTTTCCCAGGCATTTCAGCATTTTATTAAAATAAAGACACCAATGCATACTATAATAAACTGCTGCTAACTCTGCCAAGTCTGGGCAAGGGTCTGCAGCTTCCAGCAAGGGCCTCGGGGCCCTGGGTGTTCTTGCTCTCAGATGGCAAGGCCCTGGCAGCACTGAGGAGGGCAGATCCATGACAGGTAAGATACAGTCCTTACGTCTTTAGTGTGAGCACTAATGTAGTTGGCTGTTTCAGAGTCGTCTGCACACTTCGTGAGCCATTTCCGGATTGTGGCGCAGTCTGTGGGGGCGTGATACATCTGACGACACTTGAAACTTAAAACCAGAAAAGAAAAACATTCAAATGATCATTAGGCCAGGGTGCCATGCTTTTAATTTTCCTTCTATCCAAACCAGCAGATCCTGAATTAGAGCTTTTCAGAGGGACAGTCACCTATCAAGGCCTCTGAGACCTTTTACTTACCCATGATTATACTGAAAGCTGTGTGCACTTCTCTTCAATCTAAGCCCTTCTAAGACATATTCTTGACAAACCCAAATGAAACGTTTCTGCTGTAAACATCTTGTGTGATGTCAATCCCTCCTGAAAGGATGTCAGATTCAGAATGCAGCCTCCCAGCAGGCATGGTGAGGTGCTCTGAGAAGGAGACCTCAGCTCAGACCCGAGGCAGGACCGAGATCCACTTCTGGGAACCTTGGCTTATCTCCCAGACACATGTGCACACAGGAGGCACAAATGCCAGAACTCGTGTCATCTGTAGAGGCATGACACATCTGACAATGCCTGAAACTTAAAATCAGAAAAGCAAACACTCTGACTGACACTCATTGGGCTTGACTCCCATGATTTTAATGTCCGTTTTGCCCAAGCCAATACAACTTCACGGGCAGTAAAGGCTTCAGGCAGGCAGCCTAACATGAGCCCCAGGGAAAGAAGTTCATCATGTGGGACACAAAGAATGGAGAGCAACTACATTAGCTCTTAACCTTCTGACGAGCCAGACACCCTCAACGCTGACTTGAAAGGCAGGCACATGTGCACATCGGCCACATTTTCCATGCAGTTTCTCGGAGGCCCCCCACCATGAATCTTCAAGGGAGAAGTGATCAGGGGTACAGGCCTGGACCTAAATTATGACTCTTGTCATTTCCTTGCACCTTAATTTCCTCACCTATAATGTAAGGGTAACAACGGTACCAATCGTACACAGTTGTGAAAACAAAGGTACAATAATCAGGGTAGTGCCTTTCCCCTGGTTAAGCTTCATTACACTTCGGCTAGTCCCATCACATTTACTGAATGACTGAATGGGAGCCTTGGCTCATCTCCCAGACAGATGTGCACACAGGAGGCACAAATGCCAGAAATTGTGCCATCTGCAGCGGCATGACACATCTGACAATGCTTGAAACTTAAAATCGGAAAGAAAACACTCCAACACTCATTGGGCTTGACTCCCATGATTTTAATTTCCCCAAGCAGATGTAAGCTACATTATAAATTACAGTGTTATAAAGTTAGCCAAGAAAGGACAAGATAGAGAAAAATTAAAACATCAGAGACTGCAGCTTTCAAAAATTAATATGTAAATGATCTGTGCAAGTAGGTACACACACAATCTCTGGGCCACGAGTCGGCAGCATAAACCATACCACATTCTCCATGAATCTGTGCCACTTTCTTGTCTCCAGACTGAGCATTATCGAACATCACATGAAACATGAGATGCTAGGTACAAACTCTGCCCACCTGGAGCAGAGCTGCTCTGCTGGTTCGAAAACCCTGTCTCTCACAGCCCCACCCTCACACAGAGCAACGGCAGTGGTGCTTTGAAGGGGGCGGCGGCACCAGCCCAGGTCTGCTCAGCACCCACACTCACTCTTACCAGAAGACCTCGTTGCACCGATTGCACTGTACTCGGCGAGCTCTGGGCTCCTGTACCTGGATAACCATGGGACAGTCTGCACCGGGGCACAGCTGGAGCTGGTAATGACTCTGTGAACACACCAAGGGGAAACAATGAGGCCATCCGCTAGTCGCTGCCTCTAAATCAGCCCTCCCGGAGTGCTCAAATGCCTGCTCTTCCAGCCGATGACTTACATCAAGGGGCTATCGGAACTCAGGCCAAACGTTGTGAAGACCAGACATCAGACAGATATTGATGAAGACCTTTGACTGTTTAGTTAAACTAGGCAGCAACTCACTAGAATGATCTAAGGTTAGATTACAACATGGAATACAGAATTGCATCTGTGAGATGAAAGTGCAAAGGGCCTAGGGCTGGAAACGAACACAGCCCAATGAACTGTACATAAGATCCTGAGAGGCTCAATGACCCTCAGCCATCTACCAAAAGCAGCAAACAGCACAAGACACAAGGCATTCTGCAGCATGTGCATAGGAAGACCCACACTATTAATCAATTCAGTAAGCTCAGACATAAAAAAGATGAAAACTATGTAGCCTGGAATCACAGGAAGCCTGAAAAGGTAGCCCAGTAAAGGGGCAGGACTCCAAAATTGATCACGCTGGAATCCTGGACAATTTTCAAACTGCACAAGAAGCGAGGCCTTTTCTCTTTGCTGAATCATGGTGAACAGAATGGAACAGCACCTCCTGAGACTTGCCTGACTTGTGTTCATCCCCTGGCATATGACAGCCTGTTTAAGCAACTGTGTATAAGGTGGAGATGACTCACCACCCTACAAGAGAAAACCAAGGCTCGAAGAGGTAAAATAGTGGGGCAAAGGCTATACAGCAAGGAAGCAATAGACCTCCTGGAATTCACACGATTGTCTTTCTGACTCCAGGGCCTATATTCTACATTACCATTTTAGTGGTTTCATACATTTTTTTAAAACACGGAACTCTTTCTTCAAATGCCAGCACCCAATGGCAGCCCTAGGCTACACAGCAATTACAGGATAGAGGGCACGGCAACAGGAGCCAGTCATACCTCCACATAGTCCCTGAAGAGGTAGCGCCTGTATTTGTCTCTCAGTTCTTCGTTGGGCAACAGTGGAAACACAAAGTCCTCTGGTGTTCGAAGTGGGCAGTCCTGAGCCATGCAAGAGACTCCTGTTGAATAAAGAGAACCTGATGGACAACTGTATTGCAGAAGACAAGACTGGTTATATCTGCCCAGTGAGTTTAACTGACAAATTCAGATTCCACGGAGGAAACCCTTAAAGCAACAGAATTTATTCAAAGAAGAGAGAAATTAATATAGCTACACAGTGATGCAACTAAAATATTCTCCCAAGTTATATATATACATTATAAATAGCACCACTAGAAAATATAATTTTTTAAATCTTATAGGGTTCTTGACTAACAATTTAGTTTTGGGACATTTAATATTATGTGTAGTGATCACCAACACATGAGATTTTGCAGCTACAGTTACTGTGATGCTAACTGTTTCGATATCATCAAGTCATAATATAACAAATACTCCTGGTAACTGATCATCGAATGTGATTTTTTGCTGTTACGTAAATAGCAACAAACTCTCTAGGTGTTTCTGAATTATGGCTGCCACTTGGGGAATCAAGATAGGGTAGGCAGCTTAAAGGACAGTTCTCCCAAAAGTCCTCCCAAGAAATAGCCTGCACTCACACCAATATTTACACATATGCCTAAACAATAGCCTTAATTTTCTCATTTTGCTCAGGACTGGGGAAAACTTTGGCATTGTTCAGACTGATGTCTGAAAACCAATGGCTCTGACAATAAAAACCTCAATCAGGCTCAGAAGAAAGCACTCAGCTGATCTGAGTCCTGGAAAGGGCAGAGTCAGAAATAAATACTTCGAGCCAGACCTTTACAAATCCGCTGGCAGACTCACCCACGCCCACGCCGTCTTTGACGAGCACTGAGCAGTGCTGCTCCCAGCAGCTGCGGCAAAACTGGTGCTGACAGGCCAGAGAGAGCAGGTTTTCCTTCCGCACGAACTGCATACACACTGCGCAGTGGTGAGGGGGATGGGCTGTCGGGACCTGGGGAGAGGCAGAGCCATGTGAGTCAAAGAGCAGCCTTCGGTTCCTGGGAGGCCACGGGTGCCTCGTGTAGCTGGGTGCACGGGAGGTAGTCCTGACCCTGCAGTGAGTGAGAACTCAGCTGCAGCGTGCGGACTCTGGGAGACCCGAGTTCTGAGCAGAAAGCGTCTATCAGAAAGGCTTCCCGAAGAAGGTGGCATGTGAGCGGGGCTTGCAGCACCACCAGGACTCAGACAGGCAGAGAGAAGGCCAACGTGAGAACTTACAGCAGTGCATAATGTCGGGCTGAAAAGCTAGGGTTTCCGAATTGCCAAGGTCTTCGGGGGTCACTCAGTCCAACTGCTTTTGGAGCCTTAGTTTCTTTTGTCAACTGCCTCCCACTCACCACAGCACAGAGCTGCCCCTCAATATGTACTACAAGTCATAAAGGTTCTTACAGGCTGAGTGTGTAAAGCTTCTAACAGCCCACGCTGAAGTGTGACTTAGCAAAGACAGTGTCTTCCCATATCCGTTATGTCTAAGATACAAAACATTACAGCTTTTACCAAGTTACAACTCTTCCTTCACACACCGAAGAGATGTTACATACAATTAATTTAGAGGGTTGAGGAAGGCTCCTACTAGGGAAGAAACTCCTCCAAGATGTGGGCAAATAACTATAAAGCTGGCACTGCAGGATCCCTGCCATGCTACACAAGGTGACAAAGACAACCTGGGATCCTGGTCAAAACCACGACCAATGGAGAAAGTCTACCACGAGTCTACATTAGGTGCTTGTTAGTTCACTGGAAATACAAAAACAATCTGAAGAAAAGAATCGTATTCCCATGTTTATCCGGTATGCTCCTGGAAATTTTCTTGTTAAGAGGCTGCAGAAGTTCTGTGGTGATCTGAGCCCAATTCTCCCTCCTGGGAGCTCTTTCGACACAGCCCTCATTCACTTAACAAATATTTGTTGAACTCCTAGACACACGAGAAATTGTTAGGCATTGTAAAATATGGTTCCTATCCTGAAAGCACTTACAGTCTGAGGGGAGAACTGAAGAGATAAGTGAAACACTACAACATACATGTAAAGGTTTAAAAATATAACTAGAGGAGTTTGGAGGGGAGTGATCACAGAAGACAGGCTTTGTGAGAGACAGGGTGCATCTGAGTCTTTAAAAGTGAGTTCCATTCCCACAAGCAAAGATGAGGCCAGAGAAGACCCAAGCAGAGTCCAAGAGGCATGCGGTGAGCATGGGGACACCAAGGGACTCAGCAGAACGGAGTGCAGGCTGTGTGTAAGCGCAAAGACGAAGCTGAGGCTGCAGAGGGCCCCACGACTGGCAATGATTTATTCCTCATTTTGAGGAAACTTTTCAAAATATAATGAAAATGAAAGATTTAAGCCTCTATTGGAACAAATACCTTAGGCATGTTGCACTATGAACAAACCAAGATGGCTCTCACTAGCACTGTACGACACAGCAAGAGCCATATGCATTAGGAGAAGCCTCACACAAGGAGACACTCACATGTTTTGATGGATTGGGCTGAACTCGAGCCTCAACAAGCAGCTGAGCAGAATTAGACTTGTATCTACAAAACAAAAAGCAGAAATAAAGGGAATCAGGAACTGAAGACAAACATTTTTACCTCCTAAGAAAAAAAGAAGAGACCAACATGTGATGTGGTCACACGAAAGTGTCTTTGTTTCTAATTACCTTGTCACAGAACCAAACTTCCTTTTACCTTAGTACTAATACTTGTTTTCTCTTTTCAAATTTTCAGCTCTTAATTGGTATGAGAATAATAACCTTGACTTGAAAGCACTGAACTGTAAAAAAATACTTATGAGGGACCACTTCTGCTTTAAATCTCTTTCTGAAAATATAGGCAAATATTTCTAAGGCTTCAAAATAGGAAAGGACATTTTAAGATACAGAAAATGCAAAGCATAAAGGAAAACTGACAATTATGCTATGGTTAAAAACTTCAGTTCATCAGGAGACACCATAAAGTAAAAAGCCAAGCTATAAACTAGAAGATAATTCAATACATATACTGGCAAAGAACTGCTATTCAGAATTAAAAAAAAAAAAAAAAAAAAAATCCTAAAAGTCCGCTTGAAAAGACAAAATAACAATTAAAATAGGCAAACAAGAGAACAAGCATTTCATAGAAGACAAAGCAGAAAGGGGCATTAAACATATGAAAAGATGCTCAATCTTCTTAATAATTAGGAACATTGAGATTAAAAACAATTAGATGTCATTTACACCCACCAGATTGTAAAACTAAGTGTGACAGTACTAGGAACACTCATATACACTGGTGGGTATGTAGCATGGTACAATCACTCTGGAAGACATTTTGGCATTATCTAGTAGAGCTTTAGAAACAAATACCCTACAGTCCATTACTCACTCTCTATACTCAGTCCTACAAAACTTACACGACACTAGGATTCATCTACAGTTCTCAGAGCTGCATTATTTGTAACAGCAAAAAATCCTTCACAAATGGTTTTTTGAGGATGAATAAGATGTCATAAAATGCAACCTTGTTAGTGATTTTAAAAATTGAAAACATATAGCATGATATGTCTGTAAAGTTCTAAAAAAAAAAAAAAAACCCTAAAACTACAAGATATATAACTTAAGAAGAAATAAGAGAATGATCAATCCCGAATTCAAGTTACTGGTTGCTTTAGAGGGTGTGGCCAGGCAGGAATCACTGCCACAGGGTCCCCCCGCCACTCCTTATAGGTGAGAGTTTCTTTTTTGGGTGGACACTTAAGTGTTTGCTTTATTATTCTTTAAAATCTACACACATCACACATGCATGCACACAGACACACATTTTTTAATAGAAATATTCCATAATAAAAATTTAATTCCTTCTAGAATGAGATATGGCATAAATACATTTAAAAATAAAAACAATCATTATGTGGCAATAAAGGTGCCACAAAAGGCCCAGGAAAATGCATTACCAAGATACCAGGAACCTGAGCAGGGAAGAATTACGTTTCATATATGTAATATACTTACTCTACCTAGTCAGAAACGCCTCCTCCAACTATTTTAACTCCTACTTCTCAAACTAGTATTCTTAATATCGTTAACCACTCAAATTTTCTCTGTTTCCAAATTATGCTAAAGAGTGTGGACAGTGAGAGATACCCAACCTCCCTCCGGAACCCACGTGGCTGCAGAGTCTGGGGTCACAGTAATGTGGTGCAGACAGTGGAAGTTCATCTGCAAGTCTATCCAAATAAATTCAGCTCTTGCGTATAGACAGTAAAGTGCACTTAGTGAATCAGGAACATGTTTGCTCTTTTCCGAATGAGACGAGGCACTCCAGCTGGTATGGCCGCCCCGGCTGTGTTTAGCCTGGAGAAGGAGAGGCATGACCTTCCTCTGCACATTCATGGAATCACACTGTAGAGATGGACTCACTGGAGCATGAAAAGGCAGGATGGAGACCAGTGCTTCTCACCAGGAGAAATTTCGCACTCTAGGGGTTATCTGGCAGTGTCTGGAGGCATTTCTGATTTTAAGGACTTGAAGGTACGACTGACCTATAGTAGGTAGAACCTAGGGATTCTGCCAAACCTCCTACAATTCTCAGGACAGTCCCCACACAACAGTTATGTAGCCCAAAATGTCAATAGTGCTGAGGATGAGAAAGCACACGCCTGTGTGGCGGCGGGGGTACAGGGAATGTCTCCAGAGGACCAGGGGGAGAAACCCCTCCTCCTGCCAACTTCCAAGATATCTTGGGACTCCCAAGTCTGTGTCTCAAGAGCTCTGGTTCTGGAGGTGGGTGGAAAACTGGCCAACCTTTTCTGAAGATAATATGTGCTATATTATGATGCATTCCTCTTGACGTATCCAAAAGAAATAAGTAAAGATGTTGGCAAGTGTTGTCTAGAAGGGCACCGATTACAAATTAACAAGGGCATAAAAAATTTGAACTTCACTGTTCAACAGCAGAGGTTTGGGAAAATGTATGCAACATCTATATGATGAAATACTGTGCTTGCAATAAAACTGGAGTAGAAATATGTAAAAAGTATATGGGGAATGTTCACCCTAAACAGAAAAAAGGATATACAATGTGACCCAATGTTTTAAAAATATAGTATGTACACTCTGAGGATAGATTCTGAAACATAAACAATAATTGCCACTGGGTGGGCGGGCAGAGAGAGGAGCCACGGCTGATGCCATCTCCTCTGCAAACACCTTACCTGTCCAATATCTCTGCAACTTGCCAGTGGAAATTAACTAATATAAGTTTAGCAACTGAATGAGATACCTAGAAAGAAAGAAAAAAATCAAATTATAACTAGTTTCTTTCAGAGCCCTCTACATTTTGAGAAATGTTTATATTCATAGCTACAGCAGGCCCAGGCTTGATATCCAAATTCTTCCTCTTGGTTCTCTGCTTTGTCTTTTAAGTTCACTCTTATAATCTTATTTCCTGAATCACTTCAATTTTTTTCTTTGTTTTCATTAATGACTCTTCCAAAAAATTAATTTGAATTGAAACTTAAGCAAAACCACCCCATGCACAGTAAATAATGTTCCAGCATCCAATTTAAGCAGCTATAAGAGCTATGGGCTCCCTAATGTGATATAGTCCTCACACGCTGCTGTAGGAGGCCACGCACAGGAAGTGTACTTTTTGTTAGGCCCGCTACTTGCAGAAAATCCCCAGGCTTGGAATTCTTGTATAAATTCAGCAAAACAAAGGAGAACAAACAAAAAAACACCCGCTTAAAATCTCTGAATTCCCAGCAACCAGGGAGCCCTAATTGCGAGGATAATTTAAAAGTCTGCAGGCAGCCGTTCTGGCTCCTATACTCTTTTAAAGCACATTGGTTACGGCTACCGAGAGCCTCAGAAGGTGCTCCGAGCTAACAATTCTACTTCTGTAAAATTTTCCGAGGAAATGATAGAGGATATGTGTACCACAGTGTTTTACAAGAGTAAAAAATTAGAAATAAGCTCAACAAAAAGGAACTAGATAAATAATGCATGAGATTTGTGCAGGGTCTACTATGTAGTCACTGACAAGAATGTTGCAGTATTGATATAGAAAGAAGTTCACTTTTTAATCTCAGGTTAAAGAAGCCAGTAAGTAGTAAGATGTACATGTTATGGCCAATATCTTGTTAAAAGAGGAAGTAAGCTAGTTACAAAACAGACCACCCTGGGAGTTAAGACCCGGATGGGGCCAGAAGATTGAGATGTGCGTGGACGCCTAACCAGGCTTCCCAAGGAGCACTGCTGCTGCACGAGGGTGCTACTGTATCTGCTACTGTATCGAGGAGAAAGGAGGAGCACACTTCATGCCAGGAAGCAAAAGAACACACAGAACTTTGGTATTCTGCTCACTGCACTGAGTCTTTCAAAGAGGAACCACCAAGGATGAGTACGGTAGTGCAAGCCTGGTCCACAGATAAGAACTGCAGGGGGGAAGACACGCAGTAAACCAACGTGTGATCCCTGCTCCTTGTGCTTACGTCGCTTCTGCAAGGAGGCAGATGCAGCCTTACAAGAAAGTGGCATGCACAGTCAGTGTCAAAGGTGTGCAGTGAGTGGCTGCCTTCCTGTCCTAAAGCCCAGGAACATATGGAGAAAACCAAGGACTCAAGACAGCTTGCTTCACTGCGGGTGGTGGGTATGGAGGGGCAGCACTTCCTTTCCATGCAAGGCAAGAGGCATCTGACTCATGCATCTTGCTACAGTGTTGTTTTTTGTTGAGGCCCATGGAGACTTTAGGCCTAGAACTCCTCAATTATAGCTAACATTTCTTTTAATTGTTAGAACTATTCGAAACACAACTATCCATCCACAACAGACCACTATCACAAAACGACCCCAGAGACAAAATATTTGTTTTAAACTTTAACTGCCTGAATGTAGCTTTTAGCTACAAATACATTTTTAAAACCTGATAGTGATACTGTTTAAGAATGAGCTTTTCCACCATCTCTTACCCAAATGGGGCCCAGTGAGCCCTGCACCCACTGCCTTCCGTCTGAACTTCTACATGTCTCGCCAGGTCCTATCGAAGGCAGTGAGTCACGCAAAAAACCCACAGGATTCCTGGCCACCTCCCCAGGTCACTGTAGATGGCTCAGGTGAAGCCTCTAAGCTCAGAGCAGGGAGCCAGGTTGCCTCTCACAGACCTGCAGTACCTGGGACGGGACTGGCCACTAAATACATGCTGGTCACTAAATTACATCACATCTTTAATCTGTGTATTTTCAGAATAGAATCTGACCTTCCCAAAGAAACAATTTGAACACTATACCTGGTCTGATCACTTGATCTCAACAGCACTAACAGTAGCAACAAAGCCTCAGCATTTGCACACCAGGTGCAGCCCACCTATGGAAAACAACACGGCCCTGTGTTGAAAGTTTTATAGATGACTAGAAGTCCACTAATGACAAAACCAGAATATCCCAGGGGAGTTGAGTTTTGGTGAGAACAAATGTGAAGAGAGGATGCACCTAACAGTTTATAAAATTGGCTGTTGAGTGATGTGAATCTATTCTTTTGGTACTAACAGTCAAGAAATACCAACATAAACAAGGTAGTAGGCACACATACGTCAGCTGTATGCACCTCCCACTAGCCTTCTGCAGGAGGCGCTACTGCTGTCCACACACCACAGATGGGGGTGTGGGAATAGCCTATGCCACGCCCACTGTAGAGCATAGAAACATGAAGGAGTTCTGAGACCATTAATTTAGGCAAATGCAGTGTGACTGCATCTCACCCAGTAATGGACACCGAGGAAGATCTGCAGGGAAGTCAGGCTCCAAAAGGCTCTCAGCAAAAGCACAGGGTGGAGGAAGAGTACTTAGAACACTTTACGCTAAAAAGGTAGTCTCAGCAGGAAAGCCACCCCCTTCCTGATCTGGGTCACAAGAGAAAACTGGCTGCACACCCCCTCCCACTCCCCCCAGCAGTCCCAGAGGAAGCGACCTCTGGTGATTTCGGGGCAGAAAGCAGGGTGGGGGAGTGGCCACTACTTAAGCCACCTTCAGCAGGCAGGCCAGGATAAACACTGGATGATATTTATACATTAAAGATAAAAACTTGTCTTTCTCAGAGTGCAAACAGCTGAGCTCTCTCAGGAACAAAGTTCCTGAGTATTCACACCATTACTGCAATGCTTAACGAGCTCAGCAATCCATTCTCCATTTACAAGAGTCGACACTTCCCAACTGGTGAAAGCCTTCCACTCTCCTGTATGTGTTCAACTGTGGAGAAAAGAACCTTTCCGCAGAATCAAAACGAACTCTTGCTGATCTGTTTTGATCCAGAAATTAATAACCTGTTATAGCCAGGATTATGTACAGTTCACTCTTAGACAACACAGGTTTGAATTGCATGGGTTCTCTTACATGCGGGGGTTTTCCAAATGACCTGTCCAGTTCAAACCTGTGCTGTTCAAGGGTCAATTCCGAGGCTGGGAACCCAAACGTGCAGAGTGCCGAGTGCAATTACACTCGGGTTTCTGACTGTGCGGAGCTCCGTGCCCCTAACCTCCGCATTGTTCAAGGGTCAACTGTATCATCCAGAAGGACTTACAATGAAAAAGTCAAACCTTTTCCCAAAGGAAAATGGGTCTAGTGTGGTATTACACCACTGAAAGCCAAAACAGACTAATGACTTAGGAAGGAACACATGTGGCCACGTCATGTTCAAGTTAAATCTGTAGTTCTATTAGATCAACGTGTAATAAGATTACAAGTTTTATTTATTTGAGTCCTTTTTCTACTTCTGGAACACTAATTGAGGAAAAGACTAGAAACTAAGAACCAAAAAGTTTCTTCTGTAAAAATTTGCAGTCTCAAGGTAATTACAGATTAATCTGAGCCTTTACTCAAAGAAACAGAATCACAAAGTCCACCACTTTCTCCATCTCAGGGGCCAAAGAGAAATGGGTCACTTTTTCAGCATGCCTGTGACTCTCACCCTCATCTGCATTGCAAACTCCAAGCTGGTGGGACCTGTCTTCTTCGACAGCCACTCTGGACTTTCACAACACCATGAGTCAGGGACAGTTAAAGTGAATTTGAACAAAGACTCTCAATAGCAAAGATGAGCTGTTTTCCTATCTCCCTCCACCCCCCAAAAAATCACGTTAAACTACATCTTAATCCCATTCTCAAGAGTCACACTTGATAATTTATATATAATACTTTAGAAAGTTTAATGCATGCGCCAAAAGCAGAAACCCAAAATCCATAGATTTGATTTTTAATTCAATTTGGTTCACAATTTGACAAGATGTTGATTCAATGCTGAATTTCAATCTATTTGGAATTGCTGACAGTGGACATCCCAAGGTATTCTTTATACATATACACTAGGCAATATAAACTCCCTTTGCTAAATTCAACAAACATTTCTTACGTCTTATCTTGTTGAAAGAATCTGACATTTACATTCCCTCTGCCTTAATAGTGCTTTTGGTCTCTGTGATGACTTTCTTGCAGCACCTGTTCAGGTACAGGCATATCCTGTTTTATGGTGCTATGCAGACATTGAGTTTTTCAGAAACTGAAGGTCTGTGGCAACCCTATGTCAAGCAAGTCTATCGGTGCCATTTTTCAGATGATGGTTAACATTTTTTAGCAATAAAGTATTTTTTAATTAAGGTATGCACGTACAGTTTTTAAAAGACATAATGCTATTGCATGCTTAATACAGTATAAATGTAACTTTTATATACACTGGGAAAACAAAAAAGTTGTGACTCACTGTACTGCAATACTCGTTTTGCTGCGGTATCTGAAACCAAACCCGCAGTATCTCCAAGGAATGCCTGTACTCTAAATGTGTTCTTCCTTCTGTTTGCCCACCTGGCACTTGGGGCATCACTCTCACACCTTCCAAGCTAGAACCCTTGGCCTTTTGTCTCACTCTACATCTCACTCTTCCCTACCATTCCAATCTCCCCCACCATCACCACTCCACTGCCCAATCTCAGTCCTGCCTCTACTAAGCACTCACATCAGAAGAGACTCACTTATCACCTACCTGGACAATAGAAAGGCATCTTAGGTTTACGTGCCTGTATACTGTCTGTACCCCTCCACTCCATAATCCTCAGGATGAGCTTTCCAAAGCCCTGATATAATAGTACAGTAACAGCTAATTTTTACAGAGCACTTACATCTTGCCAGGATCAGTTCCCATCCTGTTAAAAACCTATCACTGCTCTCCAGCACCAATAAGACAAACCTTAAAGCCCTTAGTAAAAGAGTCAAAAGATCTACCACTGAACCACCGCTCCCAAGAGTCCAGCAATACACCTAGTGATTCCAACATCCCCATGTACTTCCCTAACTGTTCTCTACCAAGAATGCCCTTTTTTGTAGCAAATATTTGGAGATTAAAGAACATACTTCTGTATAAAACCTGTGTGTCAAAGAAGAAATCACAAGAGAAATTAGAAAATGTTCTGAAGTAAATGATAATGAAAATACCACATAATAAGTGTTAGATGCAGCTAACATAATGCCTAGAGGAAAATTTACAACTGTAAATGTTTATACTGGAAAAGAAAGGTCCAAAACTCAATGACATAAGGGCCCACCTTAAGAAGCTAGAAAAAGACAACTAAAAGCCAGTCAAAGAAAAATAATAAAGATAAAAACATAAATAAAATCCAAACCTAATAATAGTGAAAAATAACAAAGTCCAAAAGTTGATTCTTTAAAAAGATCAACAAAGTTGATAAAAAAAAAAAACTTTAGCTAGAGCAATTAAGAAAAAAAGAGAATACAAGTTACCAATAACAGTGGTGTGAAAGAGACACTAGCCCTACAAATCTTCTAGATGTTAAAAGGAAAATAAGGTAATATTATGAATAATCTAATTCTAATAAATTTGATATCTTAGATCAGAGGTCCCTAACCCCCAGGCCACGGACTGTTAGGAACCAGGCCACTCAGCAGGAGGTGAGCTGTGGACCAGCGAGAGAAGCTTCATCTGTATCTGCAGCCGCTCCCCAAGCGCTAGCATCACTGCCTCAGCTCCACCTCAGATCATCAGGCATTAGATTCTTTTTGTTTTTTAAATAAATTTATTTATTTAAATTAGTTTCAAGTATATAGTACAGGCATTAGATTCTTATAGGAGCACCAGTCTCTAGTGCCAAAAAGACTGGAGACCACTGTCTTAGATGACATGACAAGCTCTTTGAAAAATACTTACCAAAACTGACACAAAATTAAAAGGAAAAACTGAACAGCTTTGTATCAAAGACATTCTTACAAATGTCTCTGTAAGACATTCATGATCAAAGCTTTTCTTACAAAATTTCAAACCCAGAATTTTTTACTGGTGAATTCTATCAACACTAATCTTACAAAAACACTTTTGGAAACTATATGAGGAAGGTATACTTCTTCCAAAGTCATTTTATGAGGCTAACATAACCCTGACACAAAAACCTGACTAAAATATAACAAAAAGAAAAAAATATTATAGACCAATATCTCTTGTGAACATAGACACAAAAACCAATCCAGACATTTTAGTAAGTTAAATCTAGCAATATAGAGAGAGGACAATGTATCATAATCAAGTGAGGTTTATCGTAGGTCTTGTATAGCAGGAATGGAAGGTTCATGTAACACTGAAAACGCTAAAAGTAATTCACCAAACTAACAAAATAAAGGAAGAAAAAACAATTATCATTTCAGTAGATGTAGAAAACCAACTTGACAAAATTCAATATTTATTCACGATAAAAATTCTCACCAAATCAGGAATAAAGTGAACTGCCTGAATCTAACATAGGTCAGCAATGAAAAATATTATACTCAATGATGAAACAGTTCATGCAAAGATCAAAAAATGGCATGGATGACTACTCTCACCACCTATTTAACATTATTTTGGAGGCCCTAGCCAGGGCAATAAGGCAAGGAAAAAGAAAAAAAAAAAAGACAAAAGACAAAAGATTAGAAAAGAAAAAACAAATCGGTCTCTATTCCTAGATAAAATGACTGTTTATGCAGAAAATTCTAAAAGAATCTACAAAACTACTTCTAAAACTAATTTAAAAATTTAGTAAGGTAACAAAATATAAGGTCAATATACAAAAATCAAATGTATTTCTATGCAGCAGCGAACAAATGAAAACTAAACTAAAATTTTAAACAGGTGAAATGTACTTTAATAATATATTTTATTTAACCCAAAAATATCTAAGTTATTTCAACATGTAATTGACAAAAAATTAATGAATTATTTTGCAACCTTTTTAAAATCTAAGTCTTCAAAGTTCATTGTATTATTTTAGAATTATCATACATACCAATAAAAACGGGCCACATTTCAAATGCCCAATGGCTAAAAGTGGTCATAGCTTCCATACTGGATAACACAGCTATAGACTGAACAGAGCAATCAAAAGTTAATCAAAATCAAAGCAGAGTTCCTAAAGTCTAGAAATATAAAAAACCCAGAATATCCAAACCAATCTTGAAAGAGAAGAGCAAAGGACTTATACCATCTAACGTCACGATTTGCTACAAAGCTACAATCATCGAGAAAGTGCGGTACTGGCTTAAAGACAGACATACAGATCAATGAAACGAGAGTCCAGAAACAAACTCATATTTATGGGTAATTTAAACAAAGGTGCCAAGGTAATTCAATGGAAGAAAAAGATAGTCTTTTCAACAAATGGTTCTGGAATAACAGAACATCATTATATGAAATAAGCAAACAAAACAGAACATAGATGCTTATTTCACACAACTCGAACTCAAAATAGTTCATAGATTTAAATATAAAACTGAAAACTATAAAACTCCTAGGAGAAAATCTCTGCAACCTTGGTTTAGGCAAAGATTTCTTAGATACGACAACACACACACAAACCTTAAAAGAGAAAACTGATGAACTGGACTTCATTAAAATTATTTTCACTCTTCAAAGACATTATTAAGAAAATGCCAGAGACAAGCCACAGACTGGGAGAAAATAACTGCAAATCGTTTATCTGATAAAGAAGTTAATTCAGAACAAATCACGCAACTCAATAGTAAGACAACCCAATTTTTAAAAATGGGCAAGATTTGGACACTTCACCAAAAAGAAGCAAATAAGAACAAGACCCAATATCATTAGTCACTAGGGAAATGAAAATTAACACAAGATACCACATATACTCACTAGAATGATTATAATCCAAAAGACTAACCATAGCAAGTGCTAGCAAGAATGTGGAGAAACTGGAACCCTTCTATAATGCTGATGGAAAGGAAAATAGCTGAGTCACCCTGGCAAACAGTTTGGCAATTTCTTAAACTTACTATCTGATCTAGCAATCCCACTCCTAGATATCTATCCAAGAGACATGGAAACACATGTCCATATAAAGCCCTGGACATGAATAGTCATAGCAGCGTATTTCCTAACAGCCAAAAACTGGAAACAACCCAATGTCCATCAACTAATGAATAAACAAAATGTGGTATATATCCATACAATGAAATAACATTATTCAGCAATAAAAAGAAAGGCATTACTGACATGATACAACATGGACGAACCTCAAAAACATTATGCTAAGTGAAAAGAAGCCAGACACAAAAGACTGCGTTATATAATTCCACTTATATGAAATTTCTAGAAAAGGCGAAACTACAGAGACAGAAAAATGATCAGTAGTTGTCTGGGGCTGGGAGTGAAGACTGACTACAAATGGACACAAGGGAACTCTTTGAGTGATGAACACGTTCTGTAACTCAAATTGTGGTCATGGCTGCATAGTTGTAGAAATTGACTAAAACTCATGTACTAGTACACTTTAAAAAGAGTGAATTTAATGAAGTGTAAATAATACTCCTATAAAGCTACGTAAAAATAAAATTGACTGATAGATATATGATCAGGCAAATGTAGTGAAAGGTTAGAAATTGTATAATCTAGATAACAGGTATATAGATGCCCACTGTACAATTCTTTAAACTTCTTTGTATGCTTTAAATTTTTCGTAAAAGAAGTCAAGGGGGAAAGCTGGTCAAATTTAATTCAATGACAATAACTTGCATAAATGAATATCACAGTAAACAAAGGATTGACCCTTATGCTACTACATGAAATAGTTCACTCTGACCTTTTACTTACTCTTCAAAAGAAAAAACTCAAGAGTTTTTTTCCATAGTTTTGACAGACTTGACTGATTACACAACACAAATTTTAACATAAATAGGTGAAACTTCCTCATGAGTCTGTAATGCTGACGACTTCACAACAGTTCCACAAGGCACAGCTCAGGCCTGCCTTCTTTCACCCCCTGGGCTACATCTGAGAAATCACATTGTGCGTGAGCCTTGGTCAGTGTAACGATAAGCCCCAAAGACAAGAAGTCCTCTCTCACTTTTCCTGGGAGATGGGGAAAGAAGTGTGACTGATCAAGGCGGGAAAGGGAAGGTCAGTAGTGGTATAAAGTTCATCAAAGGCTGAAGAGTGCCCTCGTCTCTGGGTGGTACAGAGAAAGCTTTCGGAGTCAATGATGGGGTCACAGCAAAGGCCAAGCGCAGCTCATCTTCCAAGTCCTTTTCCCCTCTTTCTCTGTGCCCTCAAACCTGACTCACAACGGGTCAGAAGCCTCTGGGGGAGCTTTCCCTCTAGCTTCAAAGAACCGTGGGACCACTTGTCATTTGCCCTAGACAATGCTCTGCATTACCTATCAAATCTGGCTTTGTTTTGCCATTGCATTTACAATCTCAACACCCTCAGATGTTTCTAGATCTTTATTCCGGGAAACACTTAGCTACATGCATGCCATGCCAAAAAGGACTTGCTGCTGGTCAACAGTATCTCTCAAAGGTGGCATGAAAAACACTTTATGTCATCTTCTACGGTCTTTGGGACAGACACTTAAAAGATATTTCCCTGACGCAGGCCCTCAAAAAATGTTCAGCAGTTACCACCTGTGCAGAGATACCTAAAGGAGACCACTGCTGGGGAGTCAAGTTCTCCTTTCCATTTTTTTTTTTTTTAAATAAAGAATGTAGTAAATGTGCCACCCAGTTCTATCCCTGTTTCCTAAGTAGGGCTTGAGAAGGTGGGGGTGGGGACCAGGAGAAATCCAGGATGTGGGCCAATGATGCTAAGTGTACATGAATGCTTTAGCCACTGTTACCAGCAAGCAGCTCCTGACGTGGTTAACAGCGCTCAAGTCCACCACCTCAGCATTTCATTAGATATTCCAGAGGCCCTTTCTTCTATGATCTAAGGGCTTCAGAGACTAGAGAAACGAAATAGTGTAAACACCGAACTGTCGGCTTGGAATGGACACCACTTTGGTAAAATAAAACTTCGGAATCTGTGTGGCTTCTGAGCCACTCATTACAGGGAGACAGTTGCAGGATTTCAGAAGCTTGTAAAAGGCAACTCAAATAGCAATTTGGCTACCAGTTTATACTTTAGCAATTCTGTAACTTGCTGCCCTGCTCTATGTTTCAACTTTATCCTGTGTTTTTTCTCCATTAGGTCCCTAAGCAGAAAGCAGGCTGCGGTAAAATAACTTTTCAAACCACAGGTCCCTGACTCCACCTGAAGTTTCTTAGTAAATAAGCCACAAATTTCTTTCCTGGTTTCCACCAAACCTTTACGTACCCACCCGCCCCCAAAATTTCAAGTCTCTATCAAAAATTTATATTAATCATTAGAACAAACATGTCTCGATCCCCTGACCATAAAGAACTTAAAATACCAGAGGGAGATCAATCCTGCTGCTGAGGGAAACGTAAGTACACACGACATTCTGGACCCTGTCTACTACACAGACAACATCTATCTTTGAAGAAAAATGTTTTAAGAATTTCAGGAAATTTAAGTTGTTACTTGACATCCCAGAGCACTTGGATAGTGTATGTTTATTACTCAAAATAATGCACAGAACATGCTAATTTTATGTAAGGATCAAGGCACATACTGAACAGCCTCTGCTGACAACAGTTCCCCAAGGAAATCCATGAGCATGGTCCCTCTTTTTAGTCTCCTATAGCTGGTTAACACTGTCCAGCCCTCAGGGACAAGTTAACAACACAGCTTGCAAATAGATTTTTTCCCCCAGAAAAAAGAAATCCAGCAGCCCACCAAAACTGTCACCAGCCCTTCCCACACTTACCAGTGCCATAGGGAGGATGCAGCTGATGGCAGTGAGCATCAACGGCCTGAAAAAATACAGGTGGTAGTTTCAATTTTTATTTAGAATTCTTACTTGCCAACTGCCTGAAATCTTTTAAGGCTACACGAATAGGTCTCCATGCCTCAGCCTGTGTTAAGCCACTCTGTGATCCAGTGACATATGTTAACACTAGTGGTCATTCCCTACACAGCAGAGATGAAGGAAAGGAGTGAACTGTGGGCCAGCTTCTGCGCCTGGGGTAGAAAGGGAAATGGTATATGAAAACTAGCCTAACGAGATCAAGACGGATGGACTCAGGTCTTGGGGGTTGGGGTGAGGCGAGAAGATATTGAAGAGATAAGAGGAAGAAACAAGGTTAAAGCACTGAGACAAAGGAGTAGGTGAACACCAGCCTAAAACGGGGCAAAATCAGCAGCAATGGTGGTGGTAGTGGGGTCTGAAGGCCTCTGACCTTAAGCCAGGCTCACCTCTAACGTCTAATTTAAATGGTAGGCCTTCGCTTCTCCCATACTCCACACCCACATACACTCAGCCTCTAAAAGGTCAGCTCTCTGGCACCCAATCATAGCTTCGTTTTCTTTCATTTTTTTTCTTTAAAGGTCTCCATGGAGGGAGGGCTGACTTGTAATCAAGGCACCCACTTGTTGTATATGCTTCACAAAATTCTGTTTAATAAACACAAATTTGAAAATTCCTCTCCAGTCTAACCTTAATTCAGTCCTGTTACACTCTCTAATCATTAACATCAATATCAAAAAATCTCAAAGACCTCACTGTAAGTTTTTTATGCAAAATATAATAAAGCAAAAATATAAAAGTTATCACTCCTTGACCATGAGTGTACTTTTTTAATTATGAAAAATTCCAAGCATCTACAACAGTGAAGAGTGTAATGAAACCCACGTACCAGTCACTCAGCTCCCACATCAACTCATGGCCAGGCCCACTGCATCTGTACCTCACCTATCCCCAATATTCTAGATTACTGTGAAGTAAATCCCAGCCGGCATATCTTTTAGGTCCATTTCAGTGAAAAGCCTCTGCGAAGTACTTAGAATAAAAGGCTGGTTACAGCCCCTTCTAGAATTCTAACAGTTTTTCAAGGGGATGCCATATAGGCAGGATGACCACCATTTCTGCAAACCAAGTAACCACAGTAACCACAACCAAAATAAATGCAGATAAGAGTTGACATCCAACAATCTGCACATAGTAGGACTAAAAGTCAAGTCTCCCATCATGTTCCCGCAGCCACAAGCCCATCTTGTCCAAACATGATTTCAAACAATGCTCTGTCTCTTCCAGCTGCTGCTACTGTAAGAGGCAAAGGAGAGGGAATATCAAATACCATCTAGGCAGTACCACTCCGGTCCCCACGCTTCTCCAGAGGACACCTCAGAGGCTCCCACATCTTACAGACAAAGCCAGACTCCAAAAGCATGTTTCAAAGTCAGAGCTACTAACTGCTATACTTAGCTATGCTCAAAACATATGATTTTTAAAACCTGTTTATGTAAAACTCCACCAGAATGGCAACTCCTTGAGGGTGATTTTTTTTTAGTTTCCTTCTCTGCCATCCCCAAGCACCTGGAACAATGCCTTTGCCAGTACTAGGTCCTCTGTGCTAACACTACCCTCTGCTTGTCTCCAGCGGTCTAGTCTCAAGTCACTGTACATCCACATCCTCCTCCACAGCCCAGGCATGCGCCAAGGTCTTCTAAGTCCTCAGGGGATTCAGGAAGAGGCTCGACATAGTTTCCTTAAGGTTGGTTTAAAAAAAAAAAAAAAAAAAAAAGTTGGAGGGCCAAGAGGTCTTCTGACAGGCGCAGGAAGGGCGGAGATGCTGACAGGTTTGAGGAAGCAAAAATCAAATATGGGTCACCGAGAGCAGCAATAGGAAGGAGTCCAGGCGACAGTCTGGAGTTTATCAAAACAGCAAGATAATCAAAGTGATACTTTTAGTAGATCTATCAGAAAAATATGAAATAGAAGTAGAAAAGGTTTATTTATTTATACCTCCTTTCGCCATTCTAAAAATGGAGGGGGCAGAAACTAAAAGTAAAAAAATCTTTTAAGTTATTTTATGGTAGAGGTTAAACTATTTTCCCCCCTTCTCTCTTAGCATCTACCTAAAAGTTAAAATAACAGAAGACAACAGACGATACTTGTTTATTGGGAAGCAAAAAATTCTTAACCTAACCCAACTGCCAATGAACAAAGAAAATAAAATGGTTCGTAAAGAGCACTTTGATTAAAAAGAACAGCAGCCACCACACACACCTCCTACCTCTGCCCCCAACACCCTAGTCTTCCTATGCAGGAGAAATCTCTATCAATCATTTGTCTAGGTTCTAGGTTGTTCAGCATTGCTGAATACGCCTACAGTTCTTTACCAGACTTAGTGTACTTATAACACTCTCTACCTCCTTCCCTCCAAGACCAACTGTTTAATGTTTAAATCACATTTCAGTTCCTCTATCAGTTACCTTTGTAACTTTTAAGATATCATTGTTTACAGGTCCAGAATTGCATTTTTCTTTCTTGTGTTTCCAATGTTACTGCCCATGGGCCACTCAAAGGAGAGTGTACATACATTAGGCACGAATACATTATCTTTATTTAGTTGCCGCCAATTACTCATACTTGTGCCACATATGCGTTTGCTTTATATTTGGCTTGTGATTGAGTGGTTTTTCTGCTTTGTGTGGGAATTAGAATTCCCTTACCTCTTAGAAAGAGTTCTATGGTTTGTTTCTTCACCAAATCCCAACCATCTTCTAGCTTCTTCATTCTACCTATTGCTTGGAATCTAACCCATTCCTAGTCCTGAATAAATTTTTCTTGAATCCCACCAAAATTCTGTTCAAATGTGGGCTGCTGTGCAGGCTCGTTGTGTAGGTGACATTTTGAGACTTTTCTGGTTTATTACATCAGTTCGAACATTTCTTGAATTCTTTATCTTCCCCTTTTTTGATTTTCATCTGCAAGTAACATCATCAGAAAAAGTACAAGAGAAGTAAATTTCAAAAGTCCTTGCACGTCTGAAAATGAGTTCACTCTGCAATGACAGAATTCTAGACTCAAAACCATTTTCCTTCAGGACTTTGAAGACAGGCTGTACTGTCTTCTGGTTGTCACTGTGGCTGATGAGACATCTGGTTCTCGTTTCTTTTAGAAGACCTGGTATCTCTTTATGGAAAATTTTAAGGTTTTCCAGTCTATCCCTGTTTTTCTGAACTATAACAGTGGCAAGTCTAGCAATGGGTCGACCCTTTCACTATGAAGACAGCTCTTTCTCTTCAGCTCCTGGTAATTTTCTTCTTACACTTTTCAGGATTTTCCTCCTTTCAATTTTTTGTTCTCACTTCCCAGAAATTCTAGATGTCAGATCTCTAGATTGATCCTCTATATCTTTTTTCACTTTTTTTTTTTTTTTTGGCCTGTATTTTGGCTTGATATTGAGAGATTTTCTTGATTTTATCTTCTGATTTGTCTATGGAATCTTTTTTAACTTTGCAAACCCATAATTCATCTCTACAAGTTCTTTTTGTTTTGATTGTTTCTTCCTGATGGCATCTGATTATTTTACGTATGCCATATCTTGAATATCTTGGTAAATGCTAAACAGTGTGCTTTTAAAAACAAGCAAAATTATCTACTGGTATGTTTCAGCTTCAGTCAATTCTTCTGTTTCTCCTTCATTCTGCAGATTTTCCTCAAATGTCTGGTGATTCTTCGTTAGCTAGTCACATTTAAAAATGAAGGGTCTCTTACACACACATACACATACACACACACACACACACAAATAAAATACTGATACATGCTACAACTTGGATAAACCTCAAAAACATTATGCTAAGTGAAAGCAACGAGATGGAAAAGGTCATGCAGCGCATGAATTATATGACATACGTAGAATAGGTAAATCCATAGAGACAGAAAGATTGGTTGCCAGGGGCTGAGAGGAGTGGAGAATAAATGCTAAGTGGGTACCAGGTTTTTTGGGGGGTAATGAAAAGGTTGTAGAACTAGAAGAAGATGGTAGTTACAAAACAATGTGAATGTACTAAATGCCACTGGCCTGTATACTTTAAAATGGTTAATTTTAGGTGAATATTATAATTTTTATAAGTGGGGGGAGGGGTGTGTGTGTGTCAGGGAAACGAATCCTAACTCTGTGTACATGGACAGAGGCTGACAACTGACAGGCTTTTCTTTAGGGAGATTAATCGGAAGCAGCTATTACTCAAGACTCAAGAGCCCCATCAGACAACCAATGAGATCATCTAAATCTCATACTCTTTAAGAGCCCTATCTCTCCCCAGGTTATTCTATTTCATAAAAATAATCAGATTATTTTGCCTAGACCAAAGTGGGGGACAGGTTGACTATTCTACATACAGATCTTTTATTAATCTCCCCATCTGCAGCACATTTATCTCTTCTAGCCTTTGCCAGTCAGAGCTCACAGCTTCTTCAAAGATCTGCTGGACAAACTGGCTCCACGTGCAATGACATGACACCCATGATACCCCCCAACCTGTTCCTTGTTATTATAACATGTATATGCCATTACTTTCATTTTCATGATATCTAAAAATAGAAGAGCACCCCATATTTATCTCATGCTCTTTAATAATTTCTCCCCGCCTTCCCCAACTCTGCAGGTGACCACTGATTTACTTTACAACAAATTAGTTAGCATTTTCTAGAATTTTATGATTGAAATCTCTTTGCTCTTTGCTCTCTCCTGGGATCCCTAATGCAGCATTGTTATTTTGAGATTCATCAATGATGCTTATGTGAGTAGTTCACTCTTTTTGTACTGTTGAGAAGTATTTTCTTCTACTAACGTGCCACTGTTTGTTTGTTCATTCGTCTGTTTGTAGATATTTGGGTTGTTTCCAGTTTGGGGCTATTACAAATACAACTGCTACAGACATCTGAATACCAAACAAACAAAAACAAATGGAGGGGGAACAAAGGTGTCCAGATGAGTGCAACCAACCATCTTGAAGCAGAAACCAATGTTGATAAGCTAGAAAAAAGATTCCATGTGCTCTACTAGTGTCATAAAATTCCAGACTTTCGAAACATTCACATTGTATTTATGATTGCGGATATAGCTACTCATTATCGACTTGGACACAGAAATCCACTTTTATCTTGACAATCAATAAAATGTGAAGTCACATTTAGGCAACAAAAATATCACGGGAAACCTATCCAACCTGAGAGTGCAGCTGGGCAGCACATAACATCCTACTCCCACTCTGGTTACAAACCGGTACTCTGAGAGCTGGGCACGTGCTTTCGGCAGCCGAAGAAAGGAAGAGCTCCTCTCTCACTTCGAGAACGTACATCATTCCACAATTCTTTTGTACTTGCACATGAATATAATGTAAAATACCTCGCCTCACCTCTGAAGAGTCTGTTTTAACAAGTCTGCATGAAGTTCAGGCTTCTGTATCGGAATTGCCAAAACTAATTCTGACACGCACACAAACTGGGAACCACACATCCATGAGGTATATTCTATCTCTACGCAGAAATCAGCTCGCTTCGTAGAAGCCCTTTGAGAAAGCTTGTCCTCTATTTAAAAATGGGAACATACAGAAATAGAGCTTTGGGGTTAATTCTCAACTTTTGCATTTATTGACAGGTCTTACACAATCAGATCGACAACAAGCAACATTTACTGAGAACAAAACATGACCAGGCATTTTTGCTAGGTGCTATGAGGCAAAGAAAAAAACATGGACTTCTACCTTAAAAAGTTCAAGCCCTGGTTTACAAACAGCAAATTTCCAATCAGTGCAAGTACCAAGAAACATGCAAACCATGGTACAGAGACAAGAATGCCCAACTACACCTGGGGATCAAGGAGGGCTTCATGGGAGAAGGGAGTCAAGGGTAAATCTTCAGTTTCCAACTTGAATGGTGGTATCAATTAAGATAGAAAACCTAAGAAGCTAAGTTTGATGGCACTGGAGTTATTTATTGTAAACAGAGGCAAGGCTATATCTATAGACTCTGGAAAATGGTGAGAGCATTGAAAAGACTGATAAAAGCCTAAAATAAAGGATAAATGAGTGCGCGTTGAACATGAACTGGCCGAGAAAGAAACTGTTAGTCAAAGAGAACAACTTTCCCAGATACAGAGACCACTCTTTGTTCACGATTATAAGAACAGCTCTGTTCTCCTGTTAAAATCTCTAAACAAACCTCTCTCTTATTCTGCCTGTATTTTTCATTATTTATGGGTGATAACCTGTGTTTATCACATAAAATCATTTTGTGTTTATAAAAGTTTGTAATACTACAAAGAAAAGGGAACATAACATAAACTACAAATTCAGACAACTCATGTCATTTAAGTAATCAAGCCATAGGGCAGACATATTTCTAGAGGAATAAAATAACTTTCTGCTGACTCACTTTGTACCTTTCTCAAATCTTTCCTACAACTCTTCCCTCTTTAGGGCAGAGAAATCTAACCCTTCAAATTTTTCCTAGAGTAGTAGGGGCAAAGAAAAGTAAAAGGAGAGGTGGAGGGAGGGAGAGAGGGAGGGAGAGGGAGGAAAGGAGGAAGGGAGGCGGGGGTGGGGGGGGAGAAAGAGAGAGAGAGAGAGAGAGAGAGAGAGAGAGATTGATTGACTGATTGATTCGGACAGAGCAAAAGTTAAAGAAAAGTAAGGAGAGAAGTCTCAATAACAAGAATCCCAAAAATCAACTAAACACTTCAATTAGCAGTGTTGTCAATGAAGGCACAAGACCAAACACAGTTGTCAACCAGAAATGTAGGAACAACAGACTGGCCATATTACCCTACATCCTTTTTCCTGGTCCCAATTCAAAATTAATTTTGCATTATTTTTACTTTTCTTATCAATAGACCCCAAGAAAAGGGCACTAGAGACTCTGAAGGTGAAACAATCCAAAGTATATAATTCAACTACTATATGCACACTCAGAGATATCAGTCAGCAATATGTCACCCAGAACTTTCCTCCATGTGGCTCCTAGCCTATGACTCAATTCTCAGAAGGTGTTTTAAGGAACCACAGCAAACACGTGAAAGCGACACTCTCATTCTTCTGCTCTTGCCCTGCCTCCACCACGACCAAGCATTTGAACACCCGTGTGCCAGGCACATGACATGCATTATCCCATTTAATGCTGTGAAGGCAGTATTTTTATCATTATTCTATAGATGAGAAAACTGAAGTGTAGAGATGTTGAGGAACTTGCTCCAGGTCACGTTAAATTAAATAGCAGAAAAGGAACCAGAATCCAATCGTCTGATTACTAGCCCAGGCTTCTGCCAAGTCCCAACAGACACAAAGGCCACATCCATGAAAATGTTCACAGCCATATCACCAGTCCCCAACAACTATAACATATAAATACTCATCTAAATGCCCAATGAGGACTGCTTGAGCAAATGACAGTTCAAGAAGAAGCTGGTATGCTATACAGCCATTTAAAATAACTTATAAGGATGAAGTCAAAACAGAGAAATGTTTCAAATATACACGAAAATACATGTACACAATGATTACTAGGATGTAATGTCAACCAGGATAGGAATTTCTGTCTATTTTGTTCACAGTTATTTTTCTAGTACCTGGCAATTAGGAGGTGCTCAATAAATATCAGATGAATGAAGGAAGGCACTGCAACACAGTAATATTATACAGAAATATGGATACTACCTGGAAGACAGTAAGAAAGCAAACGTTTATTTTAGGTTAATGGAATTATGAATGATATTCTTTAATATTGTAGTAAAAAATAAAAAGACAATATAAATTCAAGATAACAACACAAGTGTGTGATGAGAATCACCCCTTGATCACACATAGTTTACAAGGTTGCTAAGGTAGTGTAAAGGCACAACAAAAAGACCAGAATGAAAGCTGGCCTTGAATGTGATGAAGAGTGTTTTTCTGGAAGGCGGTGAGCATATTGTATGTGGTGCCAAGAACACAGTGAGCAGTCAATGATGACAATAACCTTTCTAAGCTGGCGAGACAGGGACAACTCTAGCACTCATTGAAGTTAGGCAATTCTCAATGTCACTCTGAAAATTTTTCATCTCCCTTTGAAAAAATATATTTATACAGCAGTAAAACACACATCAGAATTCCACACTAATTACCATGAAGTATGTCAACACACCCACTAAAACACAGCAATTTAATCTAGATTCTACTGAGATATAGGCATGCAAAGAAACTTGACATCAGGTCATAAAAATAGAAATCAGATGGCTGCTCAGCACACAAACACTCAGTGTTACTATGTTCAGCTTAAATATACTTTCCCATGAAGAGTAGCAAAAAAACAAACACTTAGTTAATTATAAACATATAAATAAAAATAAAATGGTCTTAAAATTCAGTTATATTGGGACATAAAAAAGTTGATTTAATGAATAAAATTAGTCTTTGCCAGATATTATACAAAAACTTGGTGCCACTTAAGAGAAAGGCTAAATATAAGGTATTTAGTGTTAAGAACATCAACTGCTCATGTTACAAGTGACAAATGGATAAAAACCGGGTTGTTTTGAACATGGGACTATAAAGATTGTGCACTTAAGAGTCAGAAGCCCTGAAAACTCATTATGATTCATCTACAAAGCAGAAGAACGATCCACAGAAAACTCTTAAGGCATTTTCCAGCCACATTTTGCTGAATAACAAACACTAGATTTTAAAACAAATTCAAGGAAGAGGGGGGCAGGACAGTGTTCCAGGGAACATTTTCCCAGCTCTACTCCAGTTAATACAGCAATTCATAAAGCAAGAAGAACTGTAGTAAAAACACTTAAAATAACTAGCTTATTTCTCTAATCCTATCTGGGGAATGCCAGGCTTGAGAAGTGAGCAGTGCAGTTCAGCGCTGATGTTTAAAAAATCTGTTCCTTTCTTCTAATGGTGACGACACTTCAGATTGCACTCACAATCCTCCGCATTTTCTTCCTTTTTACATATACTTCTTAGTCTCCCACTCCAGCCCAGAAGGTAACGTTCCTACCCTCTGCTTGTGGGGTCTGAACTTCTGTTACCTGCTCTGCCCCTCTATGCACCTTACGGTTTCTCCTGTCAACACGAAGCTCAGAGAGCTCACTGTAGCTCCGCTGACTAAATCTAGCCCAAAATGAACTATTTCTTCTCCTTTATTAAGCAATTGGGTAGGGCCCTGAACAACATTCCACTTCTCCTGCCCACACCCTAATGCTGCCGAGGGAGTGCTGGGTGTGGTAGACACTCTGACCCATCACCAGCAAAAGCTGCCTGGGCTCTGCCTGGGGCTCTACCTCAGTTTCCTTCCCAAGCAGCTTGATAGGCAAACGCCTCATGAGCTTCATGGAACAGTACTAACACTAAGAATTCACTAAATGACAAAATTCTTCTGGGCTAACTACTGCACATATTGCAATAAAACATGCCCGTTATTACTCGAAAGGGCCCCTCTCCTCTATTAACAATAATAAAATCATCTTTGTGTAAGTTTCATATAAAAATAAATGTGGTGTATAAAAAAGGTAACTGTTTTCTTTCAAGACTCATATATGGATCACTAAAAATATTTTGTCAGAAATTTTTCCCTTCCTACAACACAATACTTTTCTTGGCAATCATCTCATCTTTCAGGACTATTACATCTGTGTAGTCTCCCCCCAATAACAGATAAGCATTTTCTCTATTGTCTACCCTCAGCCCTTGATCTGATTTTCTGGGTATTTTTCTTTCTCAATGATCTTACTCATGGACTAGTCCCAGAACACGCACAGAAAGTTACCCTCTCACACCACGTGCCCTCACTACACCAAAAGCCCAATGTCCCAGAAAATTGAGATTTTTCTGCTTAAGAGATACCAAATCCCAAGAAGCAATAAAAGGTTTAACTTTATGCAAGACTATGGCTCATCTACAGGCAACTGCACACACAAAACGAGTAAAAGACATAAGCATCAGTGAAAATTTTAAGCCATTCCTCAAACTTAAGATAGCTTTTGTTCATAACTTTTCACGAGACTAGAATTTTAAACCACACACATATCACATTTCCTACTAGTTAAATAGAACCTAACTCGTATGAAAGAATAAAATATCTCAGTATGCCACGGAGTTGTACAACCACCGCCAAGACCAACGGGGAAATCGGTAGTTATCTGGGTGACAACTTCTGACCTCCACTCATAGAGACGCATGCAACAGGGACCCAGAGTAGCCAAAGTGCCTGTGAACCCCATTCTGTCTACTCAGCACTTAAATTATTCCCTCCTGTCTCAAAAAAATTTACAAAAATAAAAACAATGCTAGTTTTTAGCCAGCCTGAATGAGGAAGAGTATGTGTGATTCCTTCTTTATTTTTAACCATGCTATTTCTGCCTAGCCTCTTTGGTCAAATTTCTGAACCACTTAAAACAAGACTGAGTCCCTTTATGTGCAGTAAACCCACAAAAAGACCCAGGGCTCTTGTTGTCTAGCCCCAGAAAATGGTGTTAACATGCTCCTCAGTGAGGTCTAGAGAGAGGGAAAAAAATAGATCTTATACCATCATCTAAATTTTCATGGATTATTTTCCTCCTTTCTCTATTTTCTCTTAAACCCTTTATTTATGTTTCGACTCTCTTCCATCTCTTTTCAGCCCTTCATTTCTGTTCCAAGTTATTTTGGCTCCTTCTCCTCATGATTTTGAGGGCCAGCACAATGCCCTTTCATGACAATAGAAAAGGATGTACAGCAGGGACTAAGGAATCTAGCTCACACCAATAACATCAGCTACTGTTATCAATAGTCAACAAAATCCACAAATATCCAAGAAATTATTCAATAGCTACTATGGTTGAAACACTGTGACAGGAATAATAGGGGAAATAATGTATAAAGCAGTTTGTACTCTCCAAGAAGTAACAATCTAGTTCAGAGATCATGCAAAAATATGTGGAAAAGGTAATATATAAAGCAGTCAGAAGACTGCAGTATCTAATAATACACGTGGGCTGTAATATTTGGGCACTGAGACCAAAGGTGGGTACAACCACTGTGCTCTAGGGGGTCTCAAAGGGGCTGGCTCAGGGAAAGTACAAGCTGGACTTGAAGGGAGCTCTGAGGGTACCAAAAGGTGAGAAGGGCTTTCCAGGGCGAGAAGGCTTTCCAGGGGGCTGACCACGTCAGCGTAAGAAGAAGAAAGGGTATAAAACAGTAAATTTTACGTTATATGTTTTACCACAATAAAAAAAAAAAAAGGACGAAAGGCAGCTGTCTCCAATAGGGTAGGAAAGTCAACACAGAGGGCTTGACAAACAGAATTCCTATGCTCAGATGGAAACATCCTGATGAACTTAGTCAACTGGATACTTTGTCCAATGCAAAGTCACATACTTGACAATTCCTTTTCTAATTTTAAATACCAACACTGCACAGAACCTCACAATGTTATTAAAACAAAAGAAACTAATTGCCAAGATAGGGAGAGGTGTGCATGGTGAAGAAGGAAGAGACGATGCCTCTTTTCTACTGGGGAAATGCCCCCTGGAAACAGAGGTCCCAGCAGCTTTGCTATGGTGCAGAAATCCCAAACCCAGAGGTTCCAAAGGGGCTCCATTCTTCAGAGTTTTCTGCTGAGCACGAGAGGAAATCTGCAATCACTTCTAGAAGTGAGTCACAAAAAAGCTCTAGCTTTCAGCTTCTAGCTGATTGCTAATAAAGCCCTGACTATCTAAATCCAAGATCTTAGCCTTTGCTGACCACCTGAAGGAAAAACCTCCGAAACTAGTAAAGCAACAGTTATAGAAATAATACGTGGCACACCTTAGTTATTTCCCTTTAATCACCAACAAGAAAATTATTTGGTTGAAATCATGCCCACGTGCTCCCGATCTTCAATTTGGGCAGACAACAAAATCCGCATAATAGTTCCAAAAGGAAGGTCAGTGAAAACAGTAAAGAGAAATGTCCCCATTTTCACATAATGACCAACATTAGAGGAGAAACATGCTGGGAAATTGTCCAAATGACCATAAAAATACTCAGAGTACACAGTGTTCTATATGAGTATACTATGTACTAGTGCAGTATTGCATACTACAAAATGTACACAGGACAATAACTGGCCTGAGGTGCAAGACATTGAAAAGTATGCTAGTTCAAGTGTTAAATATAAGATTCTTGCTGAATAACCAACTTTGTTAATTCTTTAAAATTTCCACATTAACACCTCCGACTCAGTGAAATACAAACTAAGAACTTCATTCTTACAGGTATCATTAAAATCTCTTTCGACATTAGTCATCGGTATATGAAATAAATGAGCTCATTAGCCCAGAGGCACTGATTATTATACGGGGCAAACCAGGGATCTGCGTACTTCTCAAGACATTTATCAGTCACTCACACAAGGGTGTGTAGAAAATGGTGATTCTAACACTTATTTCTTACCTAATAAAGTTTCATAAGTCTCGTTTTCTGAAACAAGTGGTAATCTATGCAATTCTGCTTCTACATCATTCTGGGACTATCTTTCCTGAATCTACCCTAACCCGCCTTTCTAACTCTTAGCAGTCCGGGAATCTGAGGGCCTTAGATATGCATATGTTGGAAAACAAAGTAAATGCATCAGATGTGTCCAAATGATGCAATGTACACTTAAGTTTGGTTTCAAGCTATAGGGCCATTCAGTCCGTCTGGAGGAAACATTAGTTAGCAACAGTTCATATTCAGATTTAACTGGGGGGATTTCACTTGGAACTGACAACAGTGCTCACCTTTAGGACAGAGGCTAAGTTGGTCATGTGCTCATTGAGGGCACCCTCGGACTCCTTGTAGGTCAAGCAGGTGAACTGGTACTCCTCAGGATCAAAGGCATCAGCCCCCTGCTGCTCCACATCACTGGATACTCCCACGTAATAGTCTTCTATGTCCCCAGGGTCCTCGTCCTCTTCTTCCTCCTCACAATTTGGGTCATAGTCCTCTTCATTGCTGTCAGACCCCTGGCTATTCATGTCCACAGACATCTTAACATCCAGCCAAGTTGCAGATCAAGAAAGCAGGTTTTTTGGCCCTCCCCCCAAACTTTACCACTTTCTCAAATGCATTAGTGTTTTTGTATTCTAAGGGAGAAAAAGGAAAAAATAAGTGTTACCTTTCTTGTGAGAAGTTGGAACAGAAACCATTCAAAAATCAAAATGGCATAGCCCTGGCCCTACCCCCACTATGGCCTATTTCCCTACTTTGGTCTCATACAGGTAACCTCACCATCATCTCCCTGCCCAAGATTATTAAAGAGAAACCCCTTCCTGGAGGGGCAGAAGTGGCTGACAACAGAAACTTCATACGAAGGGTCTGGCATGAAAGAATAAAGCTGTCTATGTCAATGAGTCATTCCCATGGACTTGTCTTTCCTGCCAGAGTCTTTAAGAGAGAAGCACATCCCCACAGTTGACTGCCTACAAGATGAGCAACCTAAAAGGTTGAACTACCGAAATTTAAAATTCAAAATCTCTTTGCTAATCATGCCCCGCGTAGTGATGACACATATGGTACATGACAGTTCCTTCCCACTATGATATCTAGGAAAAGAATATCACTGTTTCACAGACATGGCTCTCAGATATCTGGAAAGCAGGTGCACGGTTAGTAAAGAAAAAATTAAAAGCCACACTGTTCTTCAATATCCTTCTCTAGCATGCAAAGTTAACTGATTTCTCAGTGTTAAAGGATTCTACTGATCCTTTACAAAAGGGATACTCAGAGGAAAAGAAACTGACTAATAGTGAAGGAAAACCATAAAAATTGTTGTCTTAGCAGAATCGAGGCTAGGTAAAACCAGACTCTAGGGTGAACAAACAAGAGTTCAAATGGAAACAGCTATTGAAAAATCCTCACAGATCAAAATGTTACTCAATTACATATAAATGAACAGAGAATACTAGTTGAGAAAGCAAACAATCGCCAAGTACTAAATGCATCTCAATGAATAGTACCAAACAGTGACTGAAATGTGAAAACTAATAGAACCTTAAAATGCAAGAGTATTTGGATTGAATGGTATGTAAATAATTTACATAACCATATCCAGATTAAATACAAATGTAAATGTAAAGTTTATTTGAAGTAGATAATCTCTTAAAAAAGTCAACCATAATTAAAGTGCAGATTAAAAATAAATATATACTGACTATAAGCAGTCTAAAGGAAGATAGAGCCACCTTTTAATGATATCACAAAAAAAGCAGTGAATCTAAGTTTTATGTTAATTATAATTGCCCATTTTTTAAAATCACATTGAGAAGGCAATATATATAATAGTATTTCAAATTTGATTTTTAACAAATTGTATTACATGGTATAACCACCTAATCACAACTGAATTTAACTATGGTATTTTTCCTTTAGGAGAAAAAATTAGTTTTGAAATTAAAAATACCTGTAATTCTTGAAGATCTTGCAGGAAGATGTCACCCAAATATTCTATGTCATATAATTTCCATCTAAAATGAAAAGAGAATTCTGATATTTTTAAATTGGTACTCTACTTTTACAAATTTATTTTTTAAAAAGCAAAGACATTTAAGAGGACAAGCAGCAAGGGACCAGAGTAACTGTGGAATTACAGCTGACCCTTGAAGAACATGGGTTTGAACTGCACAGATCCACTTATACACAGATTTTTTTCAATACTGTATTTTCTCTTCCTCATAATTTTCTTAATAGCATTTTTCTCTCGCTTACTTTATTATAGTAATATAGTATATAATACACAACATACAAAATATGTTATTTGTTTATGTTATCGGCAAGGCTTCTGGTCAACAGTAGGCTATTAGTTGAGTTTTTGGGGGAGTCAAAAGGTATACACATATTTTAGACTGTGCAGGGGGTCCACGTCCCTAACTCCTGCATTATTCAAGAGAAGTCTGCATGTCATAATTATATTGACAAGTTACATGATCTTCTGAATAAAAGTATTCAAAGTAAACAGCTGACAATAATTTTAACCAGGGTACTACTGGTAATGGAAATGGATACCCAACTTCCTCCATCAGTTTAAAAGTCCATCGCCTTACTCTTTTCTTTCAGAGTCTCTAAATTAACTATCACAATTTCAATCCTAAATGTTACATACAGAGTAAATTGTAACTGACTTAAAACTGAACTTTTACTATAAAGTCACTTCCACCTGTGGTAATCTAACACTTACAAAATACTGTCAATATTTGAGGTCTCACTTTACTTGTGAAAAAAATTGGTTTCAAATAAAAAAATGTCCCATACAAGATACCACCAGGCAGTATTAACACTCATTTCCTACCTCTCTTCTGACATGCTAAAAGGCCATCTGACTTTCTCAGAAATACAGACCCCACTATTCCAAACATTTAAATGAGTACTATTTGCTTACTCAATTAGTAACTTCATGTCTATTTCTTTATCCTTTAGAATTACTTAGAAAACCAGATCTTATAACTTCCAAACGTAAACAGGCAAATATAAACCAATGAAAATCAAAGTCCAAACAATGATTGTGAAAGATTCTTTCCAAAACGGTAGAGGAAAATTTGTTTTTTTAAAACCTTTTTGCTTTTTCCTGTTTTTATGTAAGATACAGCTTACTGGGCAAATAGAATCTATGAATATTGTTCCCATTTACAAAATACTACTACCCATAATAGCTCTCATGTAATGAGAGCCAATTACAGGTCTCATTAAATCTTCACAACCATACAAAGTGGCTATCACTCCCTTCTTACAAATAAGGAAACTATAGAGTTCGAAAAGCTTAAGTAGCTTGCCCAGGACCTCGATGCTGGCAGATGCTGAAGAGCTCAGCATTATACTTCCACCAGATTCATGGCCTATGGTGATTCACAATTCCCCATCACCCTCCCAGAGCAAAGCTAACTCCAGAATCACAACAGAAGAGCATGCTTCCATTTTTTTCTGGATTTCTCCCCGGGATTTGGGCTTAGAGGCTGCCCAGGGTTCTCACCAACTAAATCGTCAAGAACCAAGGAAGAACTTCAAGCTCCCCTCCTAAAGGGGAACCTGAAAAAAGAACATTTCGTACTTACTAGGTGTTCTAGGTTCATATTTAACATTTAATTTTTAATCTTTTCAAAGTTAATGATCCCTATTCTTCTTGAAAGAGTGCTGACATTCAAAAGGGCCAGTATGTTATCTAATTAACGGAACTGGTGACAATGTTTTGATTTCCTTAGATGTTAAATATTATCCTTATGTCGCAGAAAAGGAGTAAAAGAAATTACTTTTTCCTAGAGCCAAAGTCACATGTTCAAAAAGACCCGAGACCCACCCTGAATTAAAGAATCCAAATGGAAGACGTCTCAACTTAAAGTTGACAAGAACGAAACACACTTTTTGGTGAATCTGCCCATGTTTACTCCAGTTATAATATTTAGCACTGAATGGTCTTTTACTGAGTCAACATCTCCGAAGAAAACTACTTGGCACAAAACTATGAACCAGAAACTTAGTTTCAAAACACTACACTACGTCTGTACTGCCAAATACAGTAGCCGCTAACTACATGTGGTTATTTAATTTAAAAATTAAATTGAAAATATGGTTTTTCAGTCGCACTAGCCACAAGTCAAATGCTCAATGGCCACGTGTGGCTTGTGGCTACCTTACTTAACAGCAACTGTATAGAATATGTCCATTGTGACAAAGTTCCATGGGACACAGCAACAATCGGTACTGAGATGAAGTCATCCGAGAACACGGCTGCCTCTCCCGTGGCTAGCACAGAGGCGTCCGGCAAGGCGGCGACGCAGCTCCTGGGACGCCTGTCCCTTCCGAAGCACTGAGCTATCCGCGAGGACACAGAGCCCACGCGCTGGGGGTCCCTTCATATGCGGGCGTTAACTAACCGCGCGGGCGGCACTGCAAGAGCTCAAAATGATGACCTGAGTGGCTAGCCCCGGAGGTGGCGCGTTTCCCCGGCGCGCCGGGTGGGGAGGGCCCGTATACACCGGCGTCAGTCGGTCAGAGGCGCTGGCCTCCGACCTCTCCGCGAGCTGAAGGGGAAGGAAGAGGAAAAACGGAGACACCAAGCGCCCCGTCCGCCACGGCCGTAGTCTTCGGCTGCCGGTCCGCGGCCGGGCGGGGGCGCTGGGACCGTGTACGGGCGGCCTGGGGAGCCGGGGCCTCGCGGACCGCGACGAAGGCGGAGCCCGGACCCGGCTAGGGAGGCGCGCGGAGAGCCCACCTCCCTCCCCCGACCTGCCGGGTAAACAAGGCCGCGACCCGCACTTCTCACCTACCGGGAGCCGCGGCCTCGCGGCCGCTGAGCCCGGGCGGGCCAGACCGGGTCGGTCTGAGCCAGAGGGATCGGACCCAGGCGCGGCGGCGGCGGAAACGGCAGGCCGACGCCGGTCAAGGCCCGCGCTGCTTCCTCCGGCGGAGCCGTCTCCGCCGCTCCGGAAGCGCTCAGCGCGGTTACGTCACTTCCGGCCCGGGGTCGACCCGCGGTCGCAGGGGTCGCGGCCGACGCTAGGTAATAGTGCCCTTGGGTCGGCGCTTGTGTGTACCCCAGCGCTCGGTCCCAAAATCTGACCAGGGCACGGCCAGCGCTGAGGGTTGCAGGAAGCAGCGGAAGAGAGGGCTCGGCTTACTGGATCGTGGTCATGGCATCGTTTCCGGCTTTCGCCTACCAACGCCGCCCGCCGCGATATTTCTAAGCAGGGTTTTTCGGATAGACTCCGCATTTCACTGTTTTTATTCTGGTGTCGGACATGGGGAAGACATCCTGACGTCCGTGGAGTGGATAAAGGACGGTTGCTAGACGAAGGAGAGCACGGCCTTTGGGTCGGCGCGCGGGGCCTGAATTCCGCCTATGCCCTGAGGCTGTCTCCTGGTGGCCCCAGGCTCGCAGGACCTCGCCAGGCTTTCATTTCCCTCTCCGCCCGACTCACCGCCCACTTCTTCGGCTTCCCATCACCATACAAGGCTGAATCTTAACTGCCTTTCTGTCCAGTTTTTTCAAACAATATAGGAAGTGTCAATCATGACTTCTAGTATCCCTTCTGTGACCTGTTGTTAGCCGTTATGGATAGGTTAGAGCCATGGAGGGTCACTGAAGTTGCTGTTACACAAATAGAAACGCCAGTGTGAAGCCGCTGATGCTAGGGAGCGTCTTGGGCCGTGCAAGTACGTAGATAACCCAAAAGATTTCCATCCATACCCGAGTCGAGTCGTGTATGCACTGATATTCGAGTTCTACGTGTAACGGGTTCTTTTATTTAGTGCTTGCTGCTTGTATGTACGCGTATATTTCTTATCCATGAGTTGAAACTCAGTTCCAGTTTAACTCAGAACATGTGTCTAAATCAGATACAATTAAATACTAAGAAACCCCAAATTAATTTGGAGTGAAAATGAATACTGATGAGTAAGATACTGTAGGGTTATGAATTTTGTATATTAGCAACATAAAAGTCTACTATAATCCAGTGTGCCTTAATAACATTTGTTTTGAGAAAACATATCCCTTTAAATTATGATACTAGCAATGAACCCAAATTATATTTTCTGCATTTGAAATGTCACTTAGAAGCTCTCACTCTGGGTTACTAGTAATAAATTATCTCTAGTGAACAAAAGGGAAAACAGTCTTTCTGTGGAGTTATTGTGTTTAGGTGTCAAGTACAAAGGTGCACGTACAATATATTGGAATCCTATGTATTATCCTTATTTGTCGACTTGTCTTTCCCCTGATGGTGAGTTTTTTAAGAGCACTGATCCAACCTTATTTTCAATATTACTCCATTAAATAAACATTTATTGGGCTGACGATAACATTTTTAAATAGTAGCAGTCTCTCCCCAGGAAATAAAGATTTAAAAATTAAGCCGAAACATTTAAGGATATGCATAAAAATTTGTGCACATACGTGTGTTTTGGAATGGTGTTTCTAATAGTAAAAAGTTTGTAGCATCTCAAGTGTCCAAAAGTGAGGATTTGTTAAATTATGGTAAAATATACAATAAAGAAGGCCATAATAATGATGCTATACAAAGGCAGCTATTGACAAGGAAAGGTATTTGTGATATACTCTTAAGTGATAAGAATAAGATGTGAAAATGTGTGTGATATTCTATTTTCAAAACATATATGCATGTAAAAAATATAAAGTCATGGTTTCTGTGGGACAGGAATCTGGACAGGCCGCAGTGGGAATGGTTTATCTCAGATTCTCAATGTCTCGGCCTCAGCTAGAAGATTCAAAGGCTGGGAGCTAGAATTATAGGAAGAATTATTTACTCATACGTTTGATGGTTGATGGTGTCTGTTAGCTGGAGGCCTTGCTGGGGCTGTCAGCCAGAACACACACACACACATGACCTCTCTATGTGACCTGTTTTTCCTGGAAACGTGGTGGCTGGGTTCCAAGAACAAATGTCTTAAGAGAGAGAGAGCCAGGTGGAAGCTGTATCTCCTATTATGGCTTAACCTTGGAAGTCACACAGCATTATTTTTACCACATCTTATTGGTCCAAGCAGTTACAAAGGTCCTCTCAAGTTCAAGGAGAGGAAATGAAACCCCACCCTTGATGGAAGAATACCAATATGATATCACATTGTAAGAAAAGCATGTGGTATGGGATATATGTGCGGCCGTCTTTGGAAAATATAGCATGTATCTTACACATATGTCCTTCATCTTTGCTTTTATTGATTTTAATTAGAAGACTAGTACATTCATACATTAAAGTTGTAAAAAATTAATACAAAAATGTTGATGGCAATATTCCTATTAACTCCAACTCAACCCTATTCAGGATTACTGCCATTCTCCAGAGTTTGGTGCCTGTCTTTCCAGGACCCTTTCTATGCATCTACATACATATCTATATTTATAACTATACACATACTTATATAAACTTTAAAAAAATAACAGGCTATTATAAATATTCTGTTTCTTTTTTAACTTAGAAGGTGCTATCATTATCCCCATTTCACAAATGAGCAAACTCAGATACAGAAAGGTGTGGTAATTGCTCAAAGTCATAAAGTTAGGAAGCGGCCAAGCTGAGATTCTAGCCCTGGCCATCTGGCTCCAGAGTTGGACCCCTTCTCAACATTTCCTAGTATGATCGTACTGTCATCTGACCATGCTCCTTTTGCAAGTCATCTTTTTCTAATTTTTCACTCAGGTAAAATTACTGATAGTGCTGCTGTGAACACCCTGAGATGTACTACTTTTTGCCTAGATGTGAAAATGGTCTGGGTTATATTCCTAGAAATGGAATTGGTGAGTCAACTTCTACGTTCATTTTACATCATTATAGATACAGCCAAATCACCTTCGAAAACTGCCTTTGGTTCTTTGAGTCCAGGTAAAGGCCAGGCATCATGTTGTTAGATATGATGGCAAGGAAAGCCAACCACAGCTCCTGCAATCAAGGAGCTTTGGTCTATCAGGGGATTCATAAATTTGAGGAATAATTAAATAAGAGTGAAATTGCTGTGAGGAGTACTGCACAGGAGAGTCAGTGGGCTCCATCTTCAGCCTCTGCTCCATCTACACTCATTTCCTAGTGATCTTATCCAATCTCTGCCTGCGTATCTCCAACACACTAATGACTTCCAGGTTTCTATTTCTAGCCCTACCCAATTTCCTGAACTCCACACTCGATATATTCAATTATCCATTTAATACCTCCACTTGGATGTCATATTGGCATTCAGATTTAACATGTCCCAAACAAAACTCAATTTTATCTCCAAACTTGCCATTCCCCCCAATGTTTCCCAGCTCAGTAATGTCACACTCTCTCACCATTTACTCAGGTCAAAAATTCACAAGTCTCTCATAAGTCTTCTTTCCTTTTCATATATCACATTCAATCCATAAGCAATATCTATGTGCCATACCTCCACAGTATGTCCTGATTTGGCACTTCTCACCACCTGTGCTCTAGTGCAAGCCACCATCATGTGTCCCTGAATGTGAGCAGGTCCCTTAACTCGGTAGTCTCTATGCTTCTACCCTTGCTCCACTACATTTGTTCTCAACATTGTTTAGGAAGATCTTTTTAAAGCGTAAAATGTCATTTCCCTGTTCAAAACCCTCCAAAGCTTTCTCTCAAAGGCTTTGGCCTTAAGAGGCTTACAGAGGATAGAGGCTGGAGCCAAATACTCAGGGTTAGAATTCCAGTTTGGCAACTTCCTAGCTGTGTGACCTTGCTCAAGGAAACTTACTTCTTTATGACTTAATTCTCATTTGTGAAATGGGGATAATAGCACCTTCTATTGAGTGAAAAAGCAGAATTATAGTTATGATAGCTTTTTATTAATAAAAAAAGGTTTGTGTAAATGTATGTGTTTGTGTGTGTACTTGTTATATATAAATGTGTATGTAGATGCATAGAAAGGGTCCTGGAAGGACAGGTACAAAATGCTAATATTTTACATTCTTGTTTTTTATATTCTTATTTTTTAGGTTGTGCTCTTTAATCCATTCGACCTCTGCTTTGGGGGCTCCTACTTTCGTGCTGGCCCCTCTCTCGTGGTGCAGTCTTCCAGGGGTTACATATACATCTATTTGCTGAAGCCTTACTGGCTTCTGTCTCTGGTCTTTATCTCTCTCCTAGTTCCCAAGCTATATACCTGACACTAACCAGTTATGTCCCTAGATGTGCCATGGGCACTGCAAGTGCAGTGTGTCTGAAAACCAGAGCTGCTACAGGTTTTTCTGGAAATGCCTCTGGGGTTCTAGCTCCTTTTCCATCCTTCTATGACCCCCTCCCCAGTTCACGCCTTCACTAACTCTTGCCTGAACCGTTGTAATTCTCTCTTAACTGGTTTCTCTGCTTTCAGTCCCTCCCAAAACAAATTCACTCATCCAACATAGATTTTCTAAAACAAATCTGATCAGGTCACCATAGTTCTTAAAAAATTCTTCCATCGTTCCCTATCATCTCCTAGAAAAAGCTTATAGTACAGAGTAGATAGGCTTTTGGACTTTGCCCCAGCCTCTTTGCCCTCCATTCCCCTACAGGCCCTCTGGACCAGCCAGGCCCAGTCACTTCCTGATCCCAATCCTGATCCTGTTACTCGTCTTCCCACCCCAAGCATATATGGGGGCCATCTTCCCCATTCCAGGCTTCCCTCTAGCCTGGGAGCACCTACAGAAGACTTATCAGGTCACCTTGGCAATGAGGTACCTGCGACAGAGTAGGGGTATGTCTATTATTCACAGCTTTTTGATTTAAAAAATTCCAAACATACAGAAATGATGTAAGAGTGATATAATGAATACCTGGATACTGTGCACCTAGGGTCACCAAGACAAAAACATTAGCATCATCCTTAACTTCTCTCTTGCATACCTTTTATTTTATTCATTAACAATTCCTTTAGGTTCTTGCTTCAGAATATATCCAGAATCCAAATACTCCTCACCGCCTCCTCTGCTATGCCCTGATCCAAGCCAGCATCTATGACCATGACCGTTAGCCTCCTCAAAGCTCCCTGCTTCCTCCTTGATCCCTACTGCCTATTCTCACCCAGCAGAGGGCTCCTGTTAACTCATGAGTTTCTCCCCTGCTCAAAACTCCAGAATGGCTCCCATCTTCTTTGGAGAAGCTAATGTTCTCACAGTTGACAAAGTCTGCTATGTATACTACCATCTCCTACATGTCTGTTGCCGCTCCTGCTCTCCCTCGCTCGGGTCTAGCCACAAAGAAATCCTTGTGGTTTCTCAACAGGCCAGGCATAGACAATCACAGGGCTTTTGCATTTTCTTGTTCTCTGCCCTTAAGGTTCCTCAACTTCCACCCCGTATCTGTGGGATCAGGACTCATTCTCTCACCTTCTCAGTTCTTGAATGCAAACACCTCAGTGAAACTCTCCCTTACTCACCTAATTAAAATTGCAAATTACTCTGCCCCCTGATTCTCTAATCCTCTTTCTGGGTTTATTTTTCTCACGTGACACACTAGTATTTTTGTCACTTATTTATTTTTGTTATGGTCTGTAAACTCCATAAGGACAGGGACCCATGCGCTGTGCTACCAGCCGTGCTTCCGGCATCTGGAAGGGCGCCTGATACATAGCAGAGCACAATTGACTTCTGTTGAGTGGAGCAACGGTAGCCCAGAGAAGAGACTTGGGTGAGGAATTAAGCCCACCCGCGGGTACTACCAAATACCCTCAGACAGCGTCACGGCCCGCCCCACTCCCTCAAGCCACGCCCACGGGGGGGGCGGGACCGCGGCCGGAAGCAGATTCCCCGCCACACTCTCCGTCGGCGGAAGCCAGGCCGGGCAGTCTAGGCCCTCCTTCCGACTTGCCTCGGGCTCCTGCCCCGCCTCCCTGAATGTGGGTGAAAGGTCGGCAGTGCCGGCACTGCTACTGGGGCAGTGAAGCTAGGCGGCGGGGAACGTACCGACACACTGACCAGCAGACGGACCATGGCAGACGAGGCGAAGCCCATCAGCCCGATCAAGAACCTACTGGCCGGCGGCTTTGGCGGCATGTGCCTGGTGTTCGTGGGGCACCCGCTGGACACCGTCAAGGTGCGAGGAAGGTGGAGGGAGGAGGCCTGGGCGGGGCATGGAAAGCAAGGTCTCCAGCGAGGTGCGGCCGGGGATATAAAGGGGGCCCGTGGGAGCTTCCGTGAGAAGTTTAGAGAATATCCCTTTCGCCCTTTTTGGAGTTCGCGGGAAGCTGTTCCTCTCCTGCAGAGAGCTGGATCTCGCAGAGCAAGCCGACTAACCGCCCATCAAGGGCTCTGATTTAAAGTTCTCTGTCCCGTAGCCTCTCCTGACCTTGCGCCACTTCTTTAGGAATGAGAAAGAAGCGCCTCCCCAAAGTTCTGATTTCAGCAAACCCTAACATTATAAGCAAGATCGAAAGAGGTCACCTGTAAAGCCCATCTCAGGAAGAGAGCTAAAGACAGAGGCACGGTTATTCTAGAGATGTCTTTTGGCGCATTCCTCTGGGACCAGAGTGCCCCATTACCATCTCCTTTTCACCTTTCACTGTCCACGAGGGTCTTGGCCATCTTCAGTCTGTCACCCTGTGTTAGACTGAGTGGCCCCCAGTGCGAAATGATGATGTCCTCAGTGACTCAGCCTCTGCCAAGGAAAGCCAGTGACCTACTTTGCCCAGGACTAGGCCTGTCCTCACAGCTCCCAGGTAAGGAAACTGTGGTCAAACTGAGACAACTGGAAAGAGGAGACTCCTGGGGGCTTGTTCCCTGGGCTTCCTCTCAACGCTTCCCTATGCAGCACTTTCAGCCAGGTTTTGCTGGAGGCTAAAGTCCATGCCCTGTGACTTAGCATTCAAATCTTCATCCCTGTTTTCTAACCTAATTTCTGGACACACGCTTGGAGGAAGTTGACAGATCATGGCCAGGATGGGCCTTTGGGGAGCAGACATGTCACAGAGTAGGAAGCCTGTGTAGGGGTCTATTAGAATATAGACTTTGGCACATGGCCTCTCCACGCTGCTTGAGTGTCCTTACGACGTGGTGGTTGCCTTCCCCCAAAACGAATAACCTGAGATGCAGACAGGCAGAAGCTTACCTTTTCATCGCCTCGAGAAAGTCACATAGCATCAATACCACCACATTCTATTCAATCGAAGTGAGTCGTTGAGTCTGACCCACATTCAAGGGAAGGAGGATTAGCATTTACCTTTTGAAGGGGAAGAGTGTCAAAGAATCAGTGGACATAATTGACAATCACCACACAGGGTAAGGATGGGTGAGGATTTGGCCTAGGAGAAAACTCAGACACAGAGAGGAAGAACTTAGGATTCTGGAAGCTTCTTGAGGGACTACTCCAACAGACTGGGTACTCGTGTGACAAAGAAGAACAACAGGAAGAGGTCAGAAGTGATGCTAAGGTTTCAAATCCTGAGAAAGAGAGTGGTTATGTGGCTCTGGCACAAATGGGACATTCATCAGGAGGGTGAGATTCTGGAGGTGATTTGAGTAGGGAAAGCTTCTCCAGAAAGTTGGAAATGTAGCCATGAAGGTGGGGAGAGAAAGTCTAGAGATGGCCCAATGGTCGTCATCACTGAGCAGCAGCTGAAGCCCTAGACTCAGGTTTCTTTTTCTTTTTCTTTTTTATTTCATTTATTTATTTATTTTAAGTTTATCGAGCTAGACTGTGAGTTTTCTGAAAGGAATAGTGGACCAGATGAGTAGGGTGCAAAGCCTTGGAGAATGCCTGGAGTAGCAAAGAAGACAAAGGAGGAAATACTAAGAAGGGAGATTTAAAGAGAGAGACAGTTTGAAGCATTGGCTACACCAAAAGGGCAAGAAGGTTGAGGACCAAGAAAAGCAGATTAAATCTGCCTCACTGCAAAATGCCTTTGTCGAACCTTACCTGATCACCAACATGCCACCACAGATGGGAGTCCGGTAGTGGCTAGAGCTAAGCTTTGCATTGGCTGGTTACTGGCACGTCATTGGAACTCACTAAACCTAGTCTTATCTGTGAACTGAGACTACCTCTCCCACTGGGTCACGTGAGATCCATTAGATAAGAAACAAATGGTGAAAGTAAGCGGATGAGGATATCAGAGGCAGCGTCTCTCAAAGCATGTTGCTAATGATTGTTGAGTACAGGGTTTGAATAAATTGGAGGAAAGAGAAGTCCGAATCCAACAGCTTAAGTGAATGCTGAAGACATGTATACAGTGCAGCTTTTTCTGTTCAGAGTTTTGGCAGACAGTTGGGCCACTGTTACTGACAGGCAATTTGGATTCTGGGAGATGACTGTATCTTAACTTCTGATTTCAGGTCCGACTGCAGACGCAGCCCCCGAGTTTGCCTGGCCAGCCTCCCATGTATTCTGGGACCTTTGACTGTTTCCGAAAGACTCTTTTTAGAGAGGTATGGTATCCCGGTGCTGGGCATTCCTCTGACTCAGAGGAACACGTTCACAGGTTGGTTTGTTACTCCCTGAAGGGGGCAGGGTGGCTGTGTGTAGTTTTGTTGGAGGTCTGGCCCACAGCGGCGGCTCACTCGCTGTGCCACCACCCTGTGCCCTCCTATTATGATTACTCTGGAGTCTTTGCTAGTTCCAGCTACTGTTTTCTACAGATGACTGAAGCTAGTAAAATGATTCTCTCTTTTGGAAGGCAAGAATTTAGACCACAGGGGATTAATGAATAATTGGAGACTCAAAATGGAAGAAAATGCAAATCTGGATTAATCAGTTTGACAGAAATCGGTGGCAGAAGTTCACAAAAGTCTGAAGGAAAAGACAGCCATCTGAGAAACAGTGAGAGAGGCCCGCAGAGTCTTCAGACTCCTAGACAAGGACACTAAATTGGTTTGAAGTTACTGGATCACAGAATAATTTTCATACATTTCTTAGAGTGAAAACATGGGATTTTTAAAAAGTTTTAATTTCTAGTGACATTACTCACTTCATTAGCACAGGTGTAAAAAACTCTACTGAGAACTTTTTTTCTTCCTTTGCTTCCTAAAATATAGGTCTTGTGAATAAACACTATTAAATATACAGTCTTTCTTAAATACATGGAGTACTTATTTAGCAGCTGGGCAGTGTGCTGGGTGCTGGGGGCCTGGTGAGAATGGCTTGTGTAAATCCAACTCCCTGCAGAGTCGTCTAGGCTTCCTTAGTCCATATTTTTGGGTGTCCCTGGTTTTTACTGTGCCAGTCTTAGCTGTCTGCTCTCTGGAGCTGCCACACAGAGATCTTGATTGTGCTGCATGGACCTGGGTGGGCCAGCACCCTGGAAGGAGGGCTAAAAGAGTTGTCAGGAGGCATGGACTTGGCCCCTTAGGACATGAGCCTTCTTCTCAACCAGGTGGCGAGCCATTGGGGAAGCTTCAGAAGGACTTTTTCCCTTGTAGATCCTCCTCAGAACCTTCTCTGCCTTATTTACTTTGTCCTGTTGGCTGCCTCTGCACTTTGTTTTTGGGGAGTCTGCTTATAGCCTATAGCAATGTTTGACCTTTGCACCGTCCAGGAGAGCTGACAAGTAGAATTCCAGAAAGTGGCTTGGTTGTGAATGCCCAAGGCATGCACGAGGCCGGTTCTTTGGGCTGGGTCTGGACCGTCCCGGTGTGCTGCCCCACTCTGTAAGGAGCGACTCTCACATTTTTTGTGTTTGTTTTTTAAATTATTCCTTATTTTGTATTAAAGTGATATAAACTTGTTACAGAAAGGCTTGTAACAAGGTAACAAATTGATCCCCCTCCATTCTCCAGGACAACTACTTCCAGCTTTCAGTTGTTCATGCTGTTTCTAAGGAGCTACACAGTATACATTCACTACTATATTTTATACATCTTTAGATGTTTTAGCTTTCTATTCATGGTAAAGGATTTTAACTCTTACATAACCTATCCCCTCTTTCTGCTCTGCCCATATAATTTTATCACACCTTGTGATTTAATCCAATTCACTGTTTTTATGATTACCATATCATATATGTTTCTTCCTGATAACTAATGTACTGTGATGTGCATTCATTTCTTGGGCAACTTTTTGTTTCTCTTGAGGTTAGGTTAATAATTATGCCAATCTTCATTGCTTATGTTTCTTTGAATCACTTCCTCTGTCACCCTGTACTCTAAATGCTCTGTGGAATACCTTTCTGTTTGGTTTCCCACACTGCCTAAACAGTAATGATCTGTTCTTCCAATGTGTGTTATTTTGCTTTGTTTTTCTTGGAAACATGCCTCCTAGAGCCTGCCTGTCACGGGACAAGTGACCAGGTTCATATCAATGTCACGAGAAAGAATTCACAGACGGACAGTAAAGGCGATAAAGCAATAGCTCAAATTTATTGGAAGCAAAAATACACTCTTAAAAGCAAAAGTACACTCTCAGACTGGAGAGCGAGCAAGCTCAGAGGGAGCTGCCCTGCCTTATTGTGGGTTTTGGGGTTTTATCTATTGATCTAATTAAGGGGTGGACTATTCATGATCTGGGGTGGTCTCTTCATAAAAAGAAAGCGGTATGGAAAACACCCCTTTTCTTGCCATATTTGGGTTTTTCGGAACTGTCATGGCATCAGATGCATGATGGGTACAGCGTTAACTGCAATGCTAATTTATTATAATAGCTGTATAATGAGAGAAGAATTAGGCCAAAGGTGGACGGGGCCTGACCTGTGCATGTGTCTTTGTGGAAAGACCACTGTGTCTCCGAGTCAGGATGTTGTGGGCTTTGGGCTCCTTTAAGGGCTTATCAGGGCTCATGGCGACCACATCTGTGCCCTTGTGGGTTTCTCATCCTCCTGCTCCTATCTGTCTATCTGCCTACTGCGACACTCCCTCCTCGTACTCCCATGTAGACTGGCTTCTTCCCAGACCCACGGCACCCTATACCGTCCTGGAAATCCCTTTCGTCTTTCTTGGGATGAACTTTTGCTCTCCTGGGTCCCAGACTTTCCTCTCCCTTGGTTTACTAACCTTGTTTGATTGGGATATCTCTTTGTCTTACTGTCTACTTACTGCTAGTACATAATTGCTCTCATTACCCAAATGTACTCGTGAAAATTGATGTGCAGTCTTACTATTGTTTTTAACAATAAAAATCCCATGTCTTAATACTTGGAAAATACATAAATTTCTTAATCACCTGTAATCTCGCCCCAAGGAAGCCAGGTCACATTGTACATCCTGTTTTGTAGCCTCCTTTTTTGTTTTCACTTAGTAGTGTCTTTTCATGTTACATTGGGATTTTATGACTGTGCGATAGTCCATCTACTGAGTTACCATAATTTGTTTCATTTATCATGTATTTGGATTCCAAAATTGTGTACCTGATAAATGCGTGATGTCATTTTAAAAAATATCTCTGAGTATTTTCTTAGAATAAATTTCTAGACAGAGAATTGTGCTGCGCAATTCTCTTCCAGATTTTCTTCCAGAATGGAAGCTGTTTTCCATTATCTTCAGCAGTATGTAAGAGGACAATTTCTGATAAATGTTGAGGAGAGGGTTTCTACCTTTTCACAGCCCTCCTTGCTTGGCAGAGTTGAAGGAAGGAAGCCTCAGGGGAGTGGACACACTGCTTCTCTTTTTCAGCGGTGTAAAAGTTGGTGGTGTAAAGCATCTGCTTCTGTGATTCCTTACAGGGCATCACGGGGCTATATCGGGGCATGGCTGCCCCCATCATTGGGGTCACCCCCATGTTCGCTGTGTGCTTCTTTGGGTTTGGTTTGGGGAAGAAACTGCAACAGAAACACCCAGAAGATGTGCTCAGGTGAGTACTTACAGGCCTGGAGCATTCGATGCTGCCTGCCGGGTGGCCGTCCTCCTGGGCCCGGAGGCTGGCACCTGGGAGCTCCACATGAGGGAGCTACTCGAGTTTCTTTTGCCTTGTGAACCAAAAGGGAAAAAGCTCCCTCCTCCCCCCTCCCCTTACCAGGCTTTCGTAACTTTTTTCTGTGAGGCTACCGGTATTGCTTATGGAGACATCAGTAATACCAGCCCTGCAGGGGGTTGGGAGGTCTGAATGATAAAATGTGTGTCACGTGCTGAGAGCCGTACCTGGTGCTGCAGTAGTGACAGCAGCAGCCTTGTTTTCCATTACCTGGTTGGGAAAAAGGAGGCTCTCACTTTGTTTTACTTTATAATGTGATGATAATTATTTCAGATATTGGTTTCTCTGTTAAAGTGAAATAAATTAGTGTATTTCCTTAAAGTTTTATAAACTTTAAGAAGTTGGATTTGGGTATGAAGAGGCAGATGAGTCAGAATTATAGCTCAGAATCGACAAAATAGTAAATGAAAACAGACTTCTTGGGATGCAGGGGAACTCTGAGTAGAAACATGTGATGTCAGGGTACTCTGTCTGAGCTGTGTAAGGTGACAACTCCTGAGCGGGGCTGCAGGCAGCACAGGACACACATAGGCTGGTCAGGCTTGAGATCCGGGAACTCAGGCGAGGAAGCCCAGGGTGCCACGCAGTTGTTTTCTGTCACTACTTCAGGCTACAGCAGGCTGAGCAAGGGTCTAGGATGTACACAGAGATGCTTGTAATGCGACACTCTATTTCTGGACTCCTATGACCCTCTGAATGTGCCCAGCTTCTATGAACAGACACAGATGGTCCCAAAGGTGGGTGTGTGTAGGGTCCTTTGAAGCTGTGTTTGACAGTTGGTGATCCAAATGTCCCATGGACACATGTCCTCTCTGAGCATCTGGTCCTTTAGCTCATGTGCCAGCTCACAGGTATACCAAAGCTATGCACCAGAACCCCCAGTGGAGTCACTGCTAGTACTTTGGCCTGTGGGATGTGTTGCCCGTACGATCACATCAGCACTCAGAAACACTCTTCCTGCTTGAGCAAAGGTTGAGATGCTCAGGACCCCACCACCATAATCCTGCCATGTTTAGAATCCTGAATATCAGCCCTGCCGTGTTTCCCATCCCTTCAGTGGTGTTTGGGGATAGTATGGAAAGGAGTAGTATCAGGGCTTTGGGATGGCAGCCAAGGAAGAACCAGCACTCATAGATGCTTCCCTGGGGTGGGGTAGGGAGTGGCAGAATGGGCCAGGCAGTCAGAGAGTGTATCTACATGGTATCCTGTGTACACACAGAGACCCCATTCACAGGAAAGTCCTCAGTCCCAGGAGATGGAGATATACTCGGCCTGGGGTCTGGACATCCTGAGAAGAATGGAGCATGTTGGTTTTATATTGGGGGAAGTTTGTTTGCTGAGAGAGTCTCTTCTTTGTGACAGCAGTGTGAACTGGAGCTGTGAAGGAGACCATGAATGAAAGCAAGTCTCTTGACTGTTCACTAGTCAGCCTGTGTGCTGGGCTTGCATGCCTGATGTAGATATATGAGCCCTGTCTGGGGCGAGTGCATGGACAAAACTGGACCATTGAGGCTGGCACCCCGCCTAGAGGGAAGGACCCTGAGTGGACGTCTCCCTACCCCGATTTGACATCTATTTTCCAGGTCTTGGGCTCCTTGTTGGGTGGGACCAGCCTCAAGGCTCAACTGGCAGAGGCTTGGGGTCAGGAGAGGCTTCCAAGTGAAGTTTTTCAGCAACATTTGCTTAATTGTGGGGACTCTGGTAAATGCAGATTGTAGCTTTGTGCTCCATTGCCTCTAGATCATCCTGGTATTGCTAATCCCAGAAAGAAAAGGCGATGCCAACGGTGGCACAGACTGCTGCGGGCTATAGATGCTAGGAACCTCAGACTCCGCCAGATACTCAGTGTGGCTCAGTCTGTGGGGGCTAGGGTAAGGACCCATATCTCTGGCCTCTGGGGGATCATTCCCTGCACAGAGACCCACAGAACCATCATGCCTGTCTGAGTACCATTCCTATTTGGCCCTTTCTTAGCATCTTATAGCACATTCTTTACAACTGGCCTGCCTGCCCTCAGCCAGTGGAGGTGGCCACAGCTGTTCCCCCTGGCCTTGATGCTGTCCTGCTTGAATCTTGGCTTAAAATGTTCTGTGGCCCTTGATGATCCAGAGGAGGTGAGGTTGGAGAGAACCTGCTTTTGACAGAGATCCAGATCCTGGCTTAGTAGCTTTTTTCCATAACAACCCTGAATTTTACAGGTAGGGAATAAAGGCTCAGAGAGGCCTGGAAACTTATCCATAACCGCATGGCAGGCCCAGGGGAGGAAGCCATGTCTCACTATAAAGCCCCTCCCGTGGGTGACAGCACCTGGGTGTGCAGGTGGGCCTCGTGCGGCTCTTGACACTGAGACCCCTGCCCTGAGAAGTTTGACATCAGAATATACCTGGCACTTGGCTTTTGCGCGAAATATGATTTATTTGTGGTATGCTTCTGCCCAAAATGCTTTTTTTTTTTTTTACAAAGTCATCCTCTGCTGGGGTTGCCTCTGTCCTGCGTGGGTAGTCATACGTGCTTACCTCTGTTTTTGTGTTCAATACAGCTACCCCCAACTGTTTGCAGCTGGGATGTTGTCTGGCGTATTCACCACTGGAATCATGACCCCTGGGGAACGGATCAAGTGCTTGTTACAGGTAGGGTTGTGATCTGGGGTGGAGGATGTGATGTGGGGGGTGGGGCTAGCTCTTTTCATTCAGTATACAATTTCGCATGGATGTTTATGTCCTTTCACCCTTTATAAAGGCTTCAGGTCAGGTGTGCAAAACAATTTCAAGGTTTTCAGGAATATGGAAGCAATCGTAGTAGAGTCAAGAACCAGGACAGTATAACAGACCAACCCAAATGTCAGACCTGCACATTTGTCAATCCAGACATATCCACCCTTTTATAGCCACATCTACTTCAGGACCTCTGAGAGGTAAGTCATGTCTCATCGGAGGTGGAAGGGAGGCTGCTCTAGCCAGCATCTTCTGTCTCCACCAGTTGCCCTAAGGCACAGTGATCTTAATGTGCCTGGCCTGTTCCAGGCCGAGTGAGCTGGCCGCCTACCTTAGCGCATGGACTCTTTTTAAAAAATAAATGTTACCGCTTTTTACTTCAAATGGCTGAAGTAATTTAACACATAATTCTTGCTAGAAAATTTAGATAATGGAGAGAAGCACAAAGAAAAAGATGTATTTATTTCCCATGATACCACCCCACTGAGGTAACCACTGTTATGCTTGTGTGTGAATTCTTCTAGTCTTTTTGGTAAACATGTATGTTAAGAAATGTTATGTTTTGGAATAAAATTGGGATCACCTACTGCAATAATTTTATAACTTTCTTCACTTGATATAATATTTTTTGAGTGACTTTTTCTTAAGCATAATTTTCTACATCTTATTTCATTACATCTCTTGTTTAGGGGTATGACAAATTATATGCCATAGCGAAGGTCTTTGTGAATAAAATTTTGTACATATACCTGATTATTTTCTTAGGATAAATGTCTAGAGTTGGAGTTAGTATGTTTAAAGGGATATACTTTTTAAGGTCTTTATTGCACGTTAGTTACCAAATAGCCCTCCTATAAAAGCCTGTCACTTTCTAATCCTGTCATTAGTATCTAAGAGCACCCACTTCACCAGACTCTGCAGCATCTAATTTACAACTTCTGCCAGTCCGATAGGTGAAAATTTTGCATTGTTTTAATTTTTCATGCTTTTAATTGTTGGTGAGGCTATTTTGATGAATATTAATTGCTTGTATTTTTTCTTTGTGCAGTGTCTATTTGTACTCTTTGCTCATTTTTTTTCTAAATTGATTTACAAAAGCTTCGGACATATTAAAGTAATTAATTACTTGCATGCACCAAGTCTTTTTCCTGGTTTACATTTGTTATTCAACTTTTGTGTATTTTTTTAAGTTAAACTTTTAATTTTGAGAGAATTATAGATTCACATGCAGTTGTCAGAAATAATATAAAGGAAAAAAGAAAGAAAGAATACAGAGAGATCCCATGTTTACCTAGTTTTCCTAAAATGGTAACATCTTATCAAACTACAGTACAGTATCACAGCCAGGCTATTGACATTGGTAAAGTGAAAACACAGACTATTTCCAAGACGCCAAGGATGCCCTTTCATAGCCACATCCACTTCCCTCTTCCCCCTCCAGTCCTTAACTACCCTAGCAACCATCGATCTGCACTCCATATCTATAATTTTGATGTTTTAAGAATGTCATATAAATAAATTCATACAGTATGTAAACTTTTCAGATAGGCTTTTTAAACTCAACATAATTTTCTGGAGATTCATTCATATCGTTGCATGAATAGTTCATTCCTTTTAAGTAGTTCATGGTGTGGATGCACCACAATATGTTTAACTTGAATTTATTGAAGGACATCTGGGTTGTTTCCAGTTTGGGGCTATTATGAATAAAGATGCTATAAACATTCATGTACAGAGATTTTCCTAAAAAAACCCAAATCTTCATTTCTCTGGGATAAATGCCCAGGAGTACGATTGCTGAGTCATATGGTAATTACATATTTAGTTTTTAAAGAAACTACCAAACTGTTTTCCAGAGTAGCTGTATCATTTCACATGCCCACCAGCAGTGTGTGATGGATCCAGTTTCTCTACATCCTCACCAACATTTGGTGTTTTTTCTGTTTTTAATTTTAGCTATTCTAATAGGTATATAGAGATAGCTTCTTTTAATTTGCATTTCCCTTATAGCTGAAGATATTGCAGTTATTTTCATGTGCTTATTTGCTATCTGGATATGCTGTTTGATGCAATGTCTGTTTTTGTCTTTTGCCCATTTTCTAATTGAATTATTTATTTTTTTCTCTTGTTGAGTTTTGAGAGTCCTTTATAATAAATACTAGTGCTTTGTTAGATATGTGGTTTGCAAATATTATTCTTCCAGTCTGTAGTTTGTCTTTTCATTCCCTTAATAGAGTCTTTGGAGCAAATATTTTTAATTTTGATGAAGTTCAGTTTATTAATTTTTTGTTATGAATCGGGCTTTGGGTACTTAGGGTGATTGGGTCTAAGAACTCAGATCCTGAAGATTTTCTCCTATTTTTTTTCTAAAAATTCTATTTATAGTTTTTTGTTTTACATTTAAGTATGTGATCCCATTATGGGTTAATTTTTGCATAATATATAAGAATTAAATTAGAGTCTTTTTTTTTTTTTTTTTTTTTTTGCTTATGTGCTTATGGATGTCCAATCGCACCAGTATTGTTTGTTGAAAAGACTTATCTTTCTCCCACTGAATTGTGTTTGCACCTTTGTTAAAAATCAATTGAGCATATTTGTGAGTCTATTTCTGGGTTCTCTATGTTCTTCCGTTGATGTATATGTTTATCCTTCCACTAATACCACACAGTCTTGATTAGTATAGCCATAAAATAAGTTGAAATTGAGTAGACTGATCTCTCCTACTTTATTATTTTTTAAAAAAGTGTTCTAGCTACTTAATTCCTTAGTATTTCCACGTTAATTTTAGGATAATTTAGAAAATTGAGAAAAATCTTGCTGAGATTTTGATAAGACTTATGTTAAACCTAGAGGTCAATTTGGGCAGAATTGACACTTATTATTTTGAGTTTTCCAATCCATGGATATGGTATGTCTTTACATTTATTTAGAACTTAAATTTCATTTCCATTCCCAAAGAGGTTTAATAACAGCATTAATTTCTATTAAAGAAAAACAAAGTTCAAATGCCCAACAGTAATTATGTTTAATATGAATACAGATAAAGGCTGCTGAGTAGACACTGGATATAAATAAAGGTATTATAGGTGTGATTCATTATAATTTATTTTACAAATAAGAAAAAAAGTCACTGGCTGAAAGGGATAGTTGAGATTTATTTTCTAATATTCTTTAATTTGGACGACCCATTTCTACCCCCTGTCAACTGAGGGAACTTCCTGCCATTCATCGACCAAAACGATGAATCCCTGTCGGCAATTGCCACCTGCCATAGCACCAGCCCCTGGCTCGGAGGATATAGTGTTTGGCCAGCCAACTTGTGCCTTTGGTCACTTGAGACTTTTACACAGCACCAGCTGGTGCCCTAGCTCATTTGAACCTTAAATACTACCACCTACCAGAGAGGAGGCTTTCACTAGATTCCAAATCTGTTATTTAAATTATTTTTTCAAAAATTAAAAGAGAGAAGGAGAAGGAGGAGGAGGAAGAAGAGGAGAAGAAACTTATCAGAATAAGAGCATTCTCGGAATGTTGTTAAAATCTATTCAGCTTTTGGCTAGTATTTGAAATTACAGATAATAAATATAACTTCTCTGCCTTAACATTATATTCAACCCTATATCTAACATTATATGTTTTATCGGAAGCTTATTTATGATGTCTTGACATGGATTTATTTGGGTTTATTCTGTTTAGTGTTCACTCAGCTTCTTGAATTTTTATGTTTATATTTTGCCAAATTTGGGAAGTTTTCAACAATTCTTTGAGTACTTTTTCAGTCCTTCCTTCTTTTCCAATTTCTTCCTGAAACTCTAAAGACACAAATATTTGTTATTTTGTTATAGTCTCAGAGGTCCTTGAAGTTCTGTTCAATTCACTTCAGTTTGTTTCCTTTCTATTGTTCAGATGGGGTGTTTTCCACTGCTCTATATTCTAGTTCACTGATTTTTTTTCTGTCTTTCCTCTATTCTGCTGTTGAGGGAGCTATCCACTGAGCTTTTCATTTTGCTTGTATTTTTCAATTCTAAGATTTTCGTTTGTCTCTTATATCTTCTGTTTCTGTACTAAGACTTTATTTCTTCACTGCAGCTTTTTATTTTTTCTGTTTCAGGCATATTTATAATTGTATTTTGAAGGATTTTTACCATGACTGCTTTAAAATCTTTGTCAGATAACTCTAACGTCTCTTGTCATCCTGGAGTTGGCATCCACTGCTTGTCTTTTTTCTTTCAGTTTGAGAACTTCCTGGTTTGGGGTATGATGAGTGATTTTCAACTGAAACTTGGATAGTTGCATATTATGTTAAGACTCTAGCTCTTATTTAACTGTCTGTTATAGCTGGTTTTCTCTGACACCATTCCAGCAGGAAAGGGAAAGACGCTGTCTCCTTACTGCCAGGTGGAGGTAGAAGTCTGGGTTCCACATTTGGCCTCTGTTGACACCTGAGGGCAGGGCACTTCTTTTTACTGCTGGGTGGGTATGGGAGTTCAGTGTCTCCACTGACACCACAGGACGGGAGGGTGCTGGTTCCTTGATGTTAGGGATGAAAGTCCTATTTCCATACTTGGCCTTCTCTGACTCCACCCTGGCACATGTTAGGTACCTGTGGCAGCCCTGCCAGGGTGGAAGTCTAGGCTGCCCATTGGTCTTTGCTGGTGTGGAGATGGCAGGGCCACAGTTTTTGCCATGATGTGTGACTTAGTAGAATGTTTAATGTCTAAAGGTTTTCTGTCTTTCTAGGCTGTCCCTTTCCTGGTCTTTTGTCGAGAGATTGCAGGCTGTTGTTGGTTCTTCTTTTCTGTCTGTGCCCTTGGCATTCCTGGATTGCTAGTTTCTTCAGTTCCAAGTCTGAGACAGATCAAAAAGAAAGTCCTGGAAAATCACCACCATGTCGTTCCTCGAGTCCCAAGGTCACTCACCAGTCTGCCTGCTTTCCAAACTTTCAGAGTCTTCCTACGTTTGTTTAAAAAATAACTTCTAGGGTTTTTGTTGTACTTAGCAGGAGCGATAGGGGAAAATACTTCCTAGAGGAAGTCTGTATATTGATTTTGACTAAGGAAAGTTTGTTTTCAGTAGCCTTGTCCAATAGACTCTTCTCTCATGGATTCTTCCTTATCCTTTATGCCTAAAGTCCTTTTCTGCTCCTAGATGCGACAGTCCCTATCCATACTCTTGTCCTATACTCCTCCAATCTGCTAGGTGACTGCTTCGTACCTCTCCTCTCTTCACAAACCCCTATCCTCAGTGAATGACCCAGCTTCCTTCTTCACTGAGAAAACTGAAACCACTAGAAGAGAACTTTACCAGACACCCTCCACCACCTCTACCCACCACTGGCACCTGCTGCCACACATGTGGCTGCCCAGCTTGTTTACTACAAGAGTGGCCCCGCTTCTGCTCGACCCCACCTTCCATTTGTGTACTGGATCCCATCTGGTCTTGCCCATCCACAGACTCGGTTCAACAATTCTTTCTTCAACGTCAGTTTTTGCTCTGCACTGGATTGTTCTCATTCATCAGCAACAAAAGCATAAAAATGCTTGTATTGCCACCTTAAAATATAAATCTCTCTGTTCTGCTTCCCACTTCAGTTTCTGTGTTTCATGCCTTTGTCCCCTCTTACAACAAAACTTGTGAAAAGTTTTTTTTTTTTTCTCTAGTTGTTGTCTTTAGTTCCTCTTTTCTAATTGTTAAACCCACTCCGGCCTGGCTTTTGCCTCACAGCTCCAACAGAAGTACTTTTGTGAAGGTCACCAGTGACCTTTATGCTAATTCCAGTGTTCATTTCTTGATCCTCTCCTTTTTGATCCATCAATAGAATCGGACTCAGCTGATCCCCTCCTCTTCTTTGAGGAGCTGTCTTATGGCTTCTGTCTCGATTGTCCTCCTACCCACTTGGCTGCTTCTCTGTCTCTTTTTTAGATTCATCATCATCTTGATCTTTCAATGTTCATGTGTACAGGACTCAGTCCTGTAACATTCATTTCCTTGAGGATTTCTTCTTGTCACACGACTTAGACACCATCTTTATACTGATGATTCTCCAGTTTTATCTCCAACCTTATCAGACCTTTCCTGAATGCCAGACTCATTTATCCAACACTTCCATGTGGATGCTCATAGGCACCTCCAAGTCACCGTGTGCAAAACTGAGCTGGTTTCCCCAATACTCGCTTGACCTACAACCTGTAGCAGCTCAGTTGGTGGCAACACCATTCTTCTAGTTGTACAACTTCTAGTTGTAAAACCCAGGAGCCCTCCTAGGTTCCTCTCTTTTTCTCACTGTATATATCCCATCTGTTGAACAGTTAAGTTGACTTTCAGCGTATCCTCTGTCCATCCCTTCTCAGCACCTCAGCTGTAGCCACATTGCTCCAGGTCATGTTCATCACCGGCCAGGACCACGGTGAGGTCCTCCTCACTGGTGTCCTTGCTTATAGCCTGCACTGTACATAACAGTGAGAATAGTGTTAATATGTCAGTTCTATGCCAATCCTCTTTGGTTCCCCAGAGGACCGTGAGTCAGCTTCAGCATCCTCTGGTCACATGGGCCTCCCTGCCGTTCCTCAGACATACCAGGTTCACATGTGCCTGGATCATTTGAGAAAGTTATACCAAAAAAAAAAAAAAGCCATTGATACACTATTGACACTTTCTTAAATTTATTATTTTTAGAAAAATTGATGTCTTTCTGATTAGAAGTTTTTCCTAACCAGCATATGAGTCTCTTTATTCACCTCTTTGATGTCCCTTGGAGATGTTTTTGAGTTTGATATATGTAAATCCTGTTGCTTGATGCACATGTATTCTATTGCTATTTTGAATGGGGTTCTCGTCTATAATTTTTCAACTGGTTAGTGCTGGTATGTAAGAAATTATTTGGCTTATATATTTATTATATAAGTGTCTCTCCTTGGAACTTTAAAGCTGAATGTCTTTCCAGCTTTAATTACTCTTTGGTTGATGCTCCATGTGTTCTGATTCCTCTTGGTTCTGTACTTGCTATGGATCTTGCACAGGGCTGTTTTTCTCTCAGATTCCTTCACATTATCCCTGCCTGCCCTTAGGCTCTTGGCTTTTAGGCCCTGAAGCACTGAGGCTGGGATGGGGGCCTCTCCTTGGCCCTCCCCTGGCTCTGCACAGGACCTCTGTTCAGACACTTAGAAGTTCTAAATGCAATCGCCAGTTCCCCTTTTCTTAACCAAGCTTCATGATCAGTTAGGGCTTGGCATGGAGTTGGTGCTCTATAGGTATTTATTGAAGTAGAGTAGTGAAGGACTGAATTATTTGTCTTCTTCATTCTAGACCTCCCAACTCACTTTATTGGGAATGCTCTTGTACTTGCAAGAGTTTCTCAACTTTTTATCCAACTCCTCTATTGATTTTTTTCTAGTCAATTTGTATATATTTTGTGATATTTTCACCCAGCCTTATTTCATAGTGACTTCCACCAATACTGAACATTCCAGACAACTCTCTATTTGACAGTCACGTCTTTCATTTGTCTAATGTGTAATGACCACTTCCATGCTCACTTTGTAATCTTCTGTAACCTGCTGTGTCTGTTGACTTTGACGCCCTTGCTGACTTGATGACTCTTCTTCCCTCTCAGATTCAGGCTTCTTCAGGAGAAAACAAGTACACTGGTACCTTGGACTGTGCAAAGAAGCTGTACCAGGAGTCTGGGATCCGAGGCATCTACAAGGGGACTGTGCTAACCCTTATGCGAGGTAAACTTTGAGACTCTCTACCCGACATCACCTTGGGGGGAGGGGTCACCTGACGTGGATTTGCCACAGACGTCCTTGCCCAGATTGCCAGATTAGCCTTGGTACCACGCAGACCACAGCTCTGATGAGGCTGGCACTGTGTGTCCTGATTTTAGGCAGTCTCTCCTCTGGCCAGCATGAATATAAATGAAGATGGGGAGCCCTTCCATCCTTCCGGCAGGCTGGCTCTCAAAGGTGGAAGTCATGACAGTGGTAGTTGGAAGAAAGTGGCAAGTAGGTAGAAACTGTGGCCGGAGGGATAAGTGGGAAGAAAGAGTGACTTAGGAACAGTGGGGCTCTCCCTGGTTCAAGAGGCATGTCCTGCTGGGTGGCAGTAGGTGAGGCAAAGGTGGCCCCACCCTTGTCCTGAGATGGCAGCCTGGAGGAAGGCCGGTGTGGTTATAACTGCTTGGAGTGAGCATGTTAGTGGGGACAACTCAGAGGGGACTTGGAAGATGGAAGGATGTCACGTGTATATGCTCACCCCAGCGCTTGTGCCCGAGCAGCACCTGGTCACTGCAATGTAGTTGTTGAAAATGGGAGGTGCTGCTGAGGGACTTCTCAGGACACCCCAAAGGACCCGATGCCAGGCTCGGCTATGCTAAATTGAAAAAAATCGGTGAGGATTTTATATCATTTAATTTACCTCTTTCTTGCCACTAACAGATGTTCCAGCCAGTGGGATGTATTTCATGACATATGAGTGGCTGAAAAATATCTTAACTCCAGAGGGAAAGAGGTGAGCAGAACAGAACTTAGAAGTCACTTTGCTCAGTCACGGGGAGGTCGCCCTTTCCTGTACATGGGTGTGGAGGCAGGGGTGGGACTTGCTTCTGCCTCCACGTCCCCTTTCCCCTTTTTGCCGCTGAGGCCCAGCTGACGCCTCTTGCTCTGTGCCTCATCCAGTGGAGCAAGCATTTGAGACAAGGGCATGAAACCTCCTCCAAGGCATGGTGGCTGCCATGTCACAGGAGCCCTGGCCTCGGACCTCCTCCCTTCAGTCAGTGTCTCTCCCTTGTAACTGCCCTGCTTGCCGCAGGAGGGATAATGTGAACACAGCTCTCACAGCCTTTGTGTGACTGTGGCTGGTGTTCTGCAGTGTCAATGAGCTCAGCGTGCCTCGGATCCTGGTGGCTGGGGGCGTCGCAGGGATCTTCAATTGGGCTGTGGCAATTCCTCCAGATGTGCTGAAGTCCCGCTTCCAGACTGGTTAGTGGAGGGTACTGGGGTGGGTGAGGGTGGAGCAGGTCCCGGAACTGGCCGCCCCTGGGGTGCAGAGCTCTTAAGGCCTGAGGGATACTCGCTCTCCACAACACACCCAGCATCTGTCTGCCCAGCATCTCCAGGGCGGTCGTTTGTGTTCTAGGAACTCTAGACTCATTTTCATGTCGTCCTAAATACAAAATAAGTGAGATAAGGAGTCAAATCAACTCTCCTTCCCCCACATGAGCAGAAGGACCCTTTCATTGTTCATTTCCCTTTTCTACTCAATCGGCACCTGTAATCCAGATATTTGTGTCTGTTTGTCCCAAGGTGAACTGTGTTGTCTGTGGACAGGTTCCCAGATGACCTGCAGTGTGTCCTCTTCTGGTGCTGTGACCTTGCAGGAAGACTTGACTATAAGATTGTCCTCATACGTGTCTTCATATGGTCAGGTCAGGAAGCTTCCTGAAGCCTTAACAGTTGGGTTCTGCCCACAGCACCTCCTGGGAAATATCCTAACGGTTTCAGGGACGTGCTGAGGGAGCTGATCAGGGACGAAGGGATCACATCCTTGTACAAGGGATTCAACGCGGTGATGATCCGAGCCTTCCCGGCCAACGCGGTGAGTGGCTGGCTGGGGCTGTGCTTTCCCTTCGGGGTTCAGAGCTGGGTGTTCATGGGCTGACTTTTGCTTGCTCCTGGGATTGGATTGGGGGCTCGGTTCTCCCAGAACCCCACCCTCAGCCAGAGCCTCCTAATTTGCTCCCTTTCCCGAAACTGTCAGAAAGCTTTGCCTTTGCCATTCTCTGAGGTGAGGGGCTTTGATTTCCTGACCTGGTTGTCAGAAGCGGGCAGTTGTGGGACATGCATCTTCCTCCCTCGGGAATGAGAGAACACAGTTTGATTCCCAGACCTGGAGTGGGAGCGAGGTTAGGGAGGGGTTCTAGTCCTGACAGGGCCAGCCAAGCACATGCCGTGGTCTCTGTAAATAGTCACAGCTCCTGCTGGCTTTTCTCTTCTTCCAACCCCTTCTCAGGCCTGTTTCCTTGGCTTTGAAGTTGCCATGAAGTTCCTTAATTGGGCCACCCCCAACTTGTGAGGCTGAAGGCTGCTCAAGGCTCTGGATGCTGTCACCGAAGAGGAGCAGTAGGCAGATGTCCTGAAGGGTGAGGGAAGGGGGATGTGAGATCAGAGCTCTGTGCATGGACTTGTTGAGACCATTTGCCTTAATGACATCCTCTACCTGATAGAACCTGGTGTGCCATTGGGAAACTTGAATTCACTTTTGTCAATTTAAGGGATCTCAAGAGGAGATAATACATTTAGAGATGTATTATGTAGCTTCTAGACCAGATACCACCTGTGGCCAGAGTACTATCTATTGGTTGACTACTAGCCCTGTCATACCCAAAATACTCACCTCGAAAGAGAAAATCTCAGCCTGCCACTGGAGGTACTATGCACAGCTTCAGCCAGCCGCCAGGAGCTGGGGTCATTTTTGATCCCTAGCTAGAAAAATGCACCAGATTTCCAGGGTACCATCCTATCCTGGCCTGCACATGGGGACTTGAGGCCCACGTTTATCTGTCAAGTGGACTGAGTAAGTGTGCAGGGGCAGGGAGCCTGATAATGGCTTGACTTTATTTTTCAGGCATGCAAATAATCAAAATTGAAACTAAAGTAGCCTAATTTCCCAGAAGAAGATGAAAAACTTTTCTTCCCACACAGTGAGGAGAGTTTTAAATCAAGAGTCCCAGCCTGCTGGGATCAGTGAGAAAGTCCAGGGTATAGGAAGGCTCTTTTTGCACACTCGTTTCTCATGGGAGCCCCCTGTTTTAACAGGAAACAATAAATACTGTTTTTAATTTTTGCATTGTGTGAGATTTCTTTCTTTTGATTCTGGGTCATTTTCGCAGGCAACCCATGGCCTTGGTAGAAGCTGTCAGGGATCCAGCATCCTTACCTGATTGCTTCAGGCAGGGGCTCCAGCAAGAGAAAGAGGGAAAGGTTTTGGCCAATCCAGCCTTCCCCATTGCTCCAACCCCAGCTGCTTGAGGAACAGTCAGGTTGGATGGCGTGGGGTGACTTGATTGGTAACTGTTCCTACAGCCCTCAGTGCAAACCTGGCACGCAGGCCCCACGGGCCCAGCCTGCAGCTCATTCAGTCGTTCCTCAGCCTCTTTGCTCTGAGTCACATAGGTGTCTGAGCGAACAGATGGAGAGTCGGTTGTCCTAAAAGGCCAAAAGCACTTCCGAGTTTTCATATGGGCTTTGGGTTGCCGTGTGATATGATGACACCAGCCCGGCTTTACTCATCAGTCTGAGGGTGATGCCCAGGTGGTGAAGCTCGGGTGGCTGCCCAAGGAGGTGAGGGAGTTGGAGGGTCACAAGCTAGTCCTTGTCTGGTGGAGGGTGAGGCTCCTAGAGCTGGGCTTCTCTGGCAGTGTCCCATCTGGCAGTCATAGTTACTGTTGCACTGGCACTTCCCGCATTGCTGCAGCTACTTAGAGACCCTTGGACTTTGCTTTAGAGCCACCACTGTATATAAATGGGTGAGTGGGGCAGGGACCCACACACATCCGGGAATGGGTGTGGCCAACCTAGCTGAAAGCTGAAGATTGGGGGGTTGAAGGAAGGAGGCTTTATTCCTGAGAATATACTTCTGGGTAACCAGATAAGAATTATGGTCAAGTCAAAAGACAATATTTTTTAGAGATGAAAATTGTGTGCCCTGTGCCTGGGATGATTAATTCACTGTTAACGCCTGCACCTCTCATGCTGCGGGATGTCTCTGTTTAATCTCTTTGCTTTGGAGATAGCTGCATATGTGTCTCCTGAAGCTTTTTATCAGCACTACCCAGTTTTTGAGACAGTCCTGAAACCTCGGCCTTTGCTTGAAGCCCCTGGGAGTTCATTTGCATTCCAGTGAAATGCCAGTCATTCCCTTGGCTCAGGATCACTTTTACAGTCTGTGCTTCTGGGTAATTTGCCCTTTGAAACAACTTCTATTTTAAAACACGATGTTTTGGTTCCTTGATGTTAGGGGTGGTAGATTCTTTTACTCCTTTGGGTGTTCAAGAGACTCTAAGTCCAATAGGAAAGCCCCTGGAGACATATTTGTGAAGGCAGCAGAGCAGATGGTGAGTAACTCCCTCCTGGCTGGCACTTCCTTTTTATGATGCACTTTGAAATGCCACCTGTTCCTGATATATCTCTTCTCTCCCTGTTAGGGGTAAATGTGGGGGAGAGATTGGGGCCCTCCCCAGCAATTTCTCTGACTGTCACATACAGCGTAAGTAGAATCTAGAGAGTAATCGTTAAAACAACCAGCGGGTGATGACAGCCTCACCCAGGCACAAAGCAGAGTATAACTGGGTCAAAGGTGAAGGACAGAGGGCACGTTGTTGGAACAGCAGCCTATTAGAAGCAGTAGTAGCACCATAGCCGCTGTCCTTACATACCATCTCTACCCACAGTTCTTTCCCCTCAGGATTTTTTTTTTTTTTTTTTTTTGAGGCTGGAACCCACTATATCCCTTCTAGCCTTTTTAGGGGTTCATTCTTATCTCTTTATCCCCATGTAACTCATTGTTTAATGGGTAGGGATTTTTACCCCTGCGTTCAGATGCGGAAGCCAAGGCTCAGACAGGGTAAACTGATATGCCAAGATCATTGGCAAGTTGACAATAGAGTGGGAATAACAGAGTAGTGTCTGGGTGTCCACAGGCCTGAAGAAAGACTTGTTCAGAGTCTACCAGAGGCTGTCCTGGGACTGCTTGACCCAAGCTCCAAGAGGCCTGTGTGTGCCACAGGGTCAAAGCTCAGGCAACTGGCCTGTGAATCAGGCCAGGGGTGGCACATAGAGTCCCAACAGGCATTGGCAAGGCCCCCAGGGGCCAGGTGCTCCCAGAGGGCTCCCTTTCTGCTTCCTCTGCTCTGGTCAGCATGTAGGCCTGTGACTCTCCAGCCAGGCTGTCCAGTGCTTCCCACATTCTACCCTTGCCCTGAGGTGTCTCAGAGGCAGACTCTAGGTCCATTGCAGAGACTGACACTTTCCTGGGACACAGAAAGTGTCACCAGACCCACTGCTGTCTGACTAAACATGTGTCCTGGGGAGAGGGGTGGCTCACAGGTATAGAAATAGGTGGCCCAGGAATTGATTGCTCCCCGGAGCAAGGACATTGTTAAAACAGACCAGACTTCCTCGCCTCGTGCTGGAGGCATCATGGACATTGAAGAAGGCAGAGGAAACATAGCCCACCGTCCTAATCCCTTCTGCACACTAGAGGCTTGTGAACAGCTCTAAAACAAAATAGAAACTGATGGTGCTGGATTCTAAATGATCTGAGAGGACTAAACCAGAGGGTCTGGCTTGCAGACGTGGTCAGGTAACCAACAGATCTCATGCGACAAATGCAGGACTGAAGTGGCTTATAGAAGTGGCCCCTTTGGGCAGAGAAGGGGACACCAGAGGGTGGAAGGTATGTAAACTGAGGGGTTTGGGCCAAGAGCAGGCCTCCAGAGGAGTCTGGGAGAGTTTGGGCATCTCTTCTTCCCGAAAAGAGGAGAAAAAAACCTTTTTAAATAAAACCCCAATCAAGAGTACATGAAATCCACAGTTTCATTGGAAATAGCAGTTTGACACCCTACCCATGATCATTTTCACCAAATCCACTGCTGTCAGGCTAAACATGTGTCCCACCTGTGTTATTCTGCATCCATAGTTGTAAACATCTCTGAGAATTGGCGCCATTTTGTCCACGTCTGCCTGTGGTTGGTGGTGTGGCAGTCTGAACAAGACGTTGAGTTCCTGCTAGGTAGTGAGTAGGACTGGTTGGAGCTGAGCTCCTATCAGGGCTATGGGGCCTCCTCTTCTCTATTATGGTCCCTATATTTCTCTTGCTTTTGGAGGTCTCTACTCCACCATCACTTACAGCTATTTCTCAGTTCCTGGCTGCCTGTAGGTTTGGTTGTCATGGTAACCCCCAGTGGTGCAGCTGGACAGGCTTGAATGAAGGCAGCCTTAGGAAGGTAAATGTAGATGATATGGGGCTCGGGCCCCTGGTATTCTCTTACTCCAGGGCCTTCTTCTATTACCAGCTCAACTGGGCATTCATGAAGGCCTTTGAGACTCTACTTCCCACTGAAGGGTTTCCCAGAAGTAGGAGAGATGGATCCCTGCTCTGGGGACCAGGTGTTAGGGGAAGGAAGCAAAGTTTGGCCTGGAGGCTGTCTGTCTACTCTTACTCTGAGGCTAGTCTGTGGAGACAGGTAAGGAGCCCCATTCCCTTTGGTCAAAGGATGCCTTTGAATGCCACGTTTGATGGCTGGCTGGATGACCAAGCTGTGGAGCTTCTGAGAACAAGCCAGGCAGACCAGCCTGCTTTTGGCAGAGGTTGATGAAGGTTGTTTGGAGCAACTGGGAGAACCCACCCACACTCAGCTCTGTCGTCAGGCCTGGAGTAACCTCCCTCTACCCTGTTTTATAATTGAGGTCGGAGCCCTAACTATACAGATGCCTGTTCCCTTTTAAAACAAAAAACCTGACAAACGGGCACACTCAGGGGTGGAGTTGTGAATTTGCCTTTCCAAAGGGTTGATTATAGGATTGTTTAAAATGGATCAGATCCCCAGGTGTGTTGGTGCAGTGGGGGTCACACCCAGGTTTCCTGGGTCCAGGCTGACTCCTGGAATACTTAGAAGGGTCAGTCTACCCAAAAGCAGAGAAGAGCTGAGGAACCATGCCCCTCCAGCCCCTCCAGCCCCTCCAGCCCCTCCCTGCCTATCCTTAGTGAAGTCTTTGTATTTTGAGATCAGAAGCATAGCTTTGAAGTAAAGGATCCTAATTCTGAGATGGTGAGGCCAGAAGAGCAGTTTAATTGGCTCTGCTTGCTGTGTGGAAATTTATCATTCATTTATTCAGTAAACCTTCTCCAAGAGGGTACAGTAAGGACTCAGCAAGGAAAAAGTTGAACACTATCCCTCCTCTCACGAGGCTGATGATCCAAGACTCCTTCCGGGCTTCAAGGATCTTGACCAAGGGGACTGCTATTCAGAGACACGGGCCTGCCTGGCCTAGAGCTTGGATGGCTTCTGCACCAGAGGGGATCAGGTGCTCCTTCTCCCAGAAACTCAGTTCCCAGAAGCACCGAGCTCCTGGGTGTGTGCCAAGCCAATATGAAAGGTCCTAGTGAGGATTTTAATTAATACTGGTTAATTACCAGGCGGAGCTTAACCATCCCAAATGCCTTTCAGTTCCCAAGTCTATAGTGAGTCACTTTCTGATGGGGCCCGGCAAGGAGGAGGACTCTGTCTTATGTTCACTGGGCCTTTGGTCAGTGCCTAGGCTGTGGCATGGACATCCTAGGAAGGTCTCCACCTTTTTCTATTCCCTTCCAGTCTGGTGTGAGTGAAGGGGATAACTTGAGAAATAGACTGGCCCCTTCAGTTTGCCTATGCCCCCTCCGGAGGGGCAAAAGACAGCAGTGCCTTGTGATCTGCTCAATATCATCAAGCAGTGCTGGTCGAGGCCCCAGGGTAAGGTGTGCGGAGAGGTGTGTGCAGATCCAGTCCTGGGAATCTGGTGGAAGTGCTCAGGAGGAAGAACGGGCACAGAGGTCATTCCTGCTGTGGGCCTTATTCCCTTTTCCCAGAGTGCACGCTTGGCCTTGGGAGCTCTCCCAGGCTTCTTTCTCTGTCTGTGGCTCTCAAATTACTGTATCATTGGAACTCCTACTATCTACAAGGCCGTCACCGTTTGACATCTTACAGACCTCCTGCCAGACTTCTGAGGGTCTTACGGTCATTCCACCATTCCAACCAGCGGCCAGGGTGATCCTGACTCTCACGGTCCACTATGCTAGGACGGCTTTCCTCCAGATCTTCCTGTGGTCGGATCCTGCCCAGGCCTCAAAGTCAACTTGATGTCACCCCCTAAAGTGGGTCCTCTTGCTCTCCACCGCAGCCAGAAACACACTGAGGAGGTAATGTGTGATGCTGCGTCTGGTTCTGGACTGTG